>NC_138162.1:69287971-69757971 GCF_964165515.1 Mesoplodon bidens | reverse complement strand
TTTTTAAGTTAGCACCTTTATCCTTACAGCTCTGCAGCAGAGGTCTTAAAGACATAAACACCTTTACGCTTGGAGTTGCACAGAGAACTGATTAGTCGCACACCAAGCAATTATTTCAGAGTTTGATAAGGAAACAGAAGAGTAACAGCAGCAGAAAAAAAGAAGGAAAAGAAGAAGAAAACCTCAAACCAATGCAAAGCACAGTTCAATCAATGCACTTAAAATAGAAATCAAGATGTAAAAATGCAAATATACTTACAAACTTCAAGCCACAGGATAGGTTTTACTCAAAAGTTGTCACTTTTTTCCTTAACCATGTATTTAAAATGTTTAATTTTCTACCCACTAAAATGCTTCAGCTACTGCCACTATTAGCACATCGGCTCATTAAATCCTGACATAGTCACACAGACCCTGTGGGTATCTCAACTCCCCCTGAGCCTGAATGAAGACGCGATACCAGGGTTACGTCATTCCTACCTCTGACATATAAATTGGCAGGGGCAGAATAGCGAGTGCCCGCGCTGTTGGTGGCAACACACTCATATTTTCCTTGGTCAGATTCTTCACTCTGTTCGATCTGAAGGGCTCCTGTATGAATATAAAATATATTGCCAAAGAGATGGTCAGAGAAGGCTTTCTCGGTGCAGCAAGCTAAACCTCTTAACAATATGAAAAGCCCTGCACAGGAAGATCCGCTCAACGTCGATTCAATCTCTTGCTAAGGTGCACAGACAGAAAATGATGCGATGAGAAAAACATATAGAGATTATTTTTAAAAAATTTTTTACATCATCAATGCTAGCATAAAAAGAACAATATATCTTTTCCCAAGCAGGAATTCTACTCATAATTAACACGCTTATTTCCTAGACTAATAAAATGAAGATGGGTGAGACTGCTTCAAGGAAGTATGGCTTTTAAATCAAACAAAAGATTAATTTTTGGTTTTGTTTTGTTTCATTTTGGTAACAAAAGTGGCGCAAAAGAGAAGTACGCTCAAAAAAAACCAGGCCGGGTTTTCAAGAAAGTCTTCTGCTGAAGATAGCCAAAAATACGCAGCAAGCACAAAAAAGGCTGCATGAAGCAAAAAAAATAAAATTAGTTATTATATATCATGAAAATATTACTTAAAGAAACAAAACTCCCTTAAGACATGCAGATTTTTAAGAAAAGAAAGACCAGTTTGCCACGACTTACAATCATTTATTATGTTTGCTGAAAAACAAAGAGTAGTTGAATTAGAAGGTTTTCTGAAAAACTTAAAAAGCACAGCCTATGCCAGCCCGGAGGGCCAACCAACCACTGCTTGAGGACCTCGAGACGGATCCCCTAAGACACCCATCAAAATCCACCAGTGGGATTAGCAGTGTGGTGTCACAAAACCCCAAGAAAAATACAAAACAAGAATTATAAAAGAAATGCACACTGAGTCAAAGTCTAAAAAACCAGCAATCCACATACCACCAAGAATACTCAGCACCTTTTGTCTCCAGAGCCTGAAGGACAGAAGATCGAAAAATCCAGAAGCGAGTAATCCAAGAAAAAAAGAAGTGGGGGGGAAAAAGCATTGCTGTCAGGTTGTAGGCGAGTGTGATCAGGTGGAAAGGGGAGTCATTCTTTGACTTTTAGGACAGTAAGAGAAAAAAGAATCGAAGAACAAAAGCAAAAACCTTTTGAAAGATAAAGACAAAAAGCAGGTGTTCCAGGCTGTCTTCTGCATGTCTGCCACTGTTCTCCAGACCATCTTGACTTTGGTCCAGAACAAGAACAGCTAAGGAAGAAAAAAAATGATTTTTTTTTTCTCCAGTTGGACAAAAAAAAAAGGAAAAAGAAGAAGAAAAAAAAAAAAGGAAAAAAAGGAAAAAGGAAGAAGAAGAAAAGGAAAAAAAGAGGGACAGATGGTACGCTGTGACTGGTCTGTGGTCTAAAGACCTGGATATGCTTTCTTTGAAGCATATCACAACTTAAAGAATCATTTTCATAAAGAAAGAAATGAACAAAACAAAGAGAAAAAGAAAAAAGAAAAGAAAAATTCACAAGATGAGAGTCACCAATCATAACCAAACAGTACAAAGGAAAAATATAACATTGATGGACATTATTGTAATGATTTTGAAAACAGGACAAATATGAGAGTGATGAAAGGACAGAAAGAATGAGTAAGATCATTCTGTGAACGTTAGTTCAGCACTCTTACCTCTTATTGGTGTACCACCTGGGTGGATAATATGAATGCAAATAAGATTAGAAAGAAGAAGCATTAGTACGAGAAGAAGGAGGCTAGGGCTGGGGAGAAGAATTAAATTAGATTTACAGAATTAAATAAGGTCTTAAAAGAAACTTGAATTACTATACTGGTAAAACAGGAATATATTAGATAGTATTATTAGATCATAAAAGCAAGTTGCATTGTACCAGAGAGGGCAAAGACCACAATAGGCAGCATTGCCTTTCTCAGAGAAGGAACTGAGTTCTTAGGTCTGGGGTCATATAGGGTTAGAATTATATCTTATATGCCTCATAGTCTTAAAAAAAAGAACTAAACAATATTTTTAAAGACATAGTTGAGGAAAATACTGGCTAATCTATTTAAGTATATATATAGATATGCATATATATATACTGTTATAGGAAATACTAAAGAAAACTAGAAACAAACACTGTTCATTGGATATATCTTATGCTACTTACTATGTTACATTTGTGTGATATAACTTGTGTTCTATTTTATTTCTACACAGTGTTCTTATGATAACAGTTCCGTGGATGTGTGTGTGTGTGCGCCACTAAGGAAATCTGGTGCCTACACTGACAGTTAGTAAAATGCATGCCATGCATTTTAATAATAATAATAATAATAATCTGAATATGGAAATTAGTGGGGGTGAAGTGCGCTTCAGAACTAAGCACTTACCAATAGATTCTGGAGATTTAAATACGGAGAGAAGAAAGACAGCATAAAAATATTATTATATTCCTTATAATTTGGTACAAATTTTTCAGAGTTAAAGCTTTATATACTAAATCATCTATGTTACATGTGAATAATTAATTCTTTATTTACAATAACAGAATGCTAATCTACACAATTCTGCTGACAACAAGCAAAAGAGGCAGTTAACAAGACGCTTTAACATCACAGGACAGGTCAAAAGCTGAGAATTCTGGGAAGACAGGCAGTTAAACAACTTAGGATTCTGTATCAATGTTACTACCAATGCCAAAGTAAACAGCTTACTAGTACACATCCCTGTGAAATTACCTAGGGACAGGCTCTAAAACTTAACAAATTTAGAATTATCTCTATTTTTAATCTAAAGAGAGCAAAGGAATAAACTTGGGATGGGGATGGAAGAGGGAGAAAGGGCAACAGGTAGCAAGGAGGAGAGAGGGGGGAGAGGGAGAGGGATGGGGGAGGGGGGAGGGAGAGGAAGGGAGGGGAGGAGGGGGGGAGAGGGAGAGAGAGAGAGAGAGAGAGAGAGAGAGAGAGAGAGAGAGAGAGAGAGAGGCAAAAGCTGGAGTCTACACCAAAAGCAGACTTCTGTAGATCCAGTCACTGGAGGGTTCAAAAATCTTTGATGTGGACGCACACTACTGTGGCTAATGTGTAGAAAATACTCATAATAATATTATAATAATATTAATAAAAATCCCCTCCTTTCATTGGTACTTTGTAAAGGACTTTATAAAAAAATACATCTGGTTACTCATGAGATAACACTTCTGTGTTTTATGTATTAGTGAAAAGAAAGTAGATGTGCCCAAACTTACTAAACTTTGGTAGTTTGATGAGTTCAAATGCAGAAAAGAGAGAGAAAACACACTTTAATAAAACTGAATCATTTTAGCATTTAATATGAACATTTTTGGTTTTTAATGGATATAACCATTGGAACTCCTTGCAAGTTCTGAATGAAGTCCAATGTTGAAATAAATTTGTTTCAAAAGAAAACAGAGAAATAAGAAAGAAAGAGGAGAAAATGGATCCATCAAATACTGCGGAAGAGCAGTAAATTAAAAAATTATCAAAAATGCAGTCACAGCACTGAGCAATGTGGATTAAACAGAAGCTGCAAAACACAGAGAGGAGAAGAAAGACAGACTCTGAAACGGGCTATGACATAACAAACAGGGACAACACATTAAATAACAGAGAAAGAGAAGAGGGAGAAAAATCAATACCTAAAAATTAAAAATAAATAAAATAAAAATAAAAATAAAGAGAGAGAAAACTAAAAAGAAAAATTAAAATTCTCTAGGCGCTTGTGGAAACAGTAACAAGACCCTACCTGATCGTAACTGCTTAATACGGCCATTGTTGTTGCTTGTGTCGACAGGTAAGAAATCTTTGAACCAAGTGATTTCTGGATCCGGATTCCCACTGGCTGCACAAAGCATGGTGGCGGTGCGTGTACGCTCAACCACCTTCAACTGTGGGCCCATGTCAATGGTAGGGAAGCCCCTGGGAATTTGATCCTCTGCAAGACAAAAGGTGAGAGAAACATGTTATCAAGTCAGACACCCAATATTCAAGAGATATTGAGCATTAACCTCTCCCATTAACCTATCATTTGTTGAGAAGCTAACACAAACTAGGTAGCATTGCACCGTGACATTAAGGAACATTGTTCCTGGCCATAACAGTGAACAGTCTAAGAGGCCAACAGCCTAACAAAGAGCTCAGACATGTGTGATAAAAAACCATAACCAAGGAATGGATCAAGTTCTCTGGGAGCACAGAAGGAGAAGTGACTCTACAGTATGTGTCTGCTGAGGTCAGTGAGCACCAAGAGGAAGCTGTGAAATGAGCCTTTAGGAACAAGTTGAGTTGGCCAGAAAGAAAGGAACGTCAGAAGGACAGGCACTGAGAAGAAAACTTTTCCTTGAGGGAAAACCATTGATCCAAAAGAGCTAGCTTTACAAGGACATGGGGAACAAGCAGGTTAGCTGGACCAAGCTATCTGTATTCGAATCTGTTATGTTTTTCTTTTAACTTTTAGGTAAAACTCTGTATATTTTTTCACCCAAGCACAGGTTCAACCTGAATGAATTCCTTTGTAGAGAGTTTCAATTAGTCAGAAAAGTACCTGAAAGTCTCCCTTACAAAAGAAGAAAAGAACAAAAGCAACACAGGCGCATACATACATTCCTTAGGGTAAGAGAATACTTTCTTCCATTCCAAAGGCCTACACCACTTTCAGTCATTAAAAAGTTGAAACTCCTAAATTTTGAATCTTCAACTCATCCAAAGTTCATTTCTCCCTATCCCACATCAAAATTGCCCCAGATCTTAGGTCTTGAGAAATTAAAGTCCTCTTAAGTCCCTCAAGCATGATTATGTTGATACCCTGCATGGCCAGCTCTTCCAGTTAGCATTAGAAAGGTATATTATTCTATTCAAGCATTGAAGGAATTTTAGTTATATGGGTGAGAATTATCTAAATTAGAACTTGGGTGTTTGTTTGAAGACTATTATGAAGCATTTTGATGTCCAGTTGGGCATGGCGTTAATGTAATCAACATTCCCTCATGACCTCTGATGAATTGTCATCAGCCACCAATTCCAAAATGACTCTAAAGCAGAACCAGTGAGCAAAACAGAAACCATCAGGTGTGGTACCTAGCTTCTACTTGGATGTCTCCCACAATTTCTGGTATGATCCTCTGAGTCTTGCTAAACATGCACAATTTCAAGGGAAAATGTTACATTTTGATGACTCCACTGCATTGTTGATCAAATCTATGTGTTCCCCACTCTCTCTATACTTACAGGGTAAACTCAAATCTCCTAAATCTGGCTAGTGAAGTCTTTTAAAATCAGGAACCATTTTTCTCAGCCTCTCATGGATGACCTCCCTCATAGCAAACATTTCTTCTGCCCACAATGAAATTCTCACCATTCCCCAGACAAATCATATCCAATGAGTACACTGTCCGTGTCTCTAGAAAGCCACACAACCAAAATCACCTTCTTAATAAAGCTTTTCAAAACTCTCTCCAACAGACTTAATCTTTTCCTCCTCATATCAACTGCAGTAGTAAGTACCTAAATCCACTGTCTTGCATTTTTTAATTCTCATCAGTTTATCCTTCTGTAATACAAATTTCTCCATGGCTCGCTTGCATCCAAATCCCCTGCCATCAAGTTAGTCTGGGTTGGCAGATTTTGAGAGAACCCCAGTGATTTCTAAGCCTAAATATGAATATATCACAGTGATTAAAAAGTTTCCTACTATACATAGTAGAAAACTACTTATGGTAGAGAGTTCATCAGAGGAATAGTTCAGAACTAGAGAGAGAGATTTGGAATGTGAATAGTAAAAGAATGTCAAAATACTACCAAAGATTAAAGCTCCCAAGAAAGAGAAGATATCCTGAACATTAAATCCAGGTTTCTATAAGAGAAAATCAAGGCGCTAATAGGGAAAAGTAGACTCTGGTTCTCCCAAGGGAGATTTATGAAAAGTCCAAAAGAAGTTGTTGAAGCAGTTGGGTTTGACACATAGATTCACCAGAGGATATTTTCCTGTCCCACCAGCTAATTACGGCCAGAGACTAAAAAAAATAGTTAACTTCGATGAGCTACATTTTACTTAAGTTGAAAGATGTGGCTCTTTTGAGGAAGCAGTAGTAATACTTCCCATTTATTTGAATGCTTATACGCTGGCAGCCAAGCCTAGGTCTACAGTGGACAAGTGTCAGAAACAGTGGTTAAGAATGGAATTTCAAGATGATTTTTCAAGGCTCCAAGGGAAGGTTAAAAATTACAAGTCAGATAAAGAGCATTTTGCAAATTAGGCTATGCTAATTTTAATACTCTATTCCACTTGAATTTCATCATACTTTTTTTTTAATGGCTTTAAAGCTTTAGTCAATGTGTTTACATCTAAAGCTTAGTTTTAATGTTATTTGGGAAAATAAAAAAATCAAGCAAAAAGCTCAATAGCCATTGTACCACACACATTATATTATTAAACATCTCGGGCTTCCCTGGTGGCACAGTGGTTGAGAGTCCGCCTGCCGATGCAGGGGACACGGGTTCGTGCCCCGGTCTGGGAAGATCCCACATGCCGCGGAGCGGCTGGGCCCGTGAGCCATGGCCACTGGGCCTGCACGTCCGGAGCCTGTGCTCCGCAGCAGGAGAGGTCACAACAGTGAGAGGCCCACGTACCGCAAAAAAAAAAAAAAAAAAAAAAAAAAATCTCTCTCACCAGCTATTGACCCAGAATGCTTCAAAGGATAGAAATAATTTATCTCAAGTGCCCCAAAATCAACTGCACTGCCTTAGACACCTAGAAATGAGTTTCTAAAAAAGCTCTTATAGTTTGTTGTTGTTAATTTCCATATTGAAAGCAATTAATTTCAGTTAATAAAAAATCACCTTGGGATTCCTGAGCTGTTTCTGTCTTTCCCAGGACATTGAGGCACTCCTGTGGCATCTAACTACTAGTTACATCCACATGCATGAACACTGCTCTACTAGTCATTACTTTTCTTCTACAAGTTCATCTCTCTGAAGAACCACGCCAATATTCTATACCTATCAGTGGCAAATGTCAAAGACTTAAGACTGTTGAGCCACTTATTAAAGGCTCTTACCAAAGAAATTTAGAATTAATAACCATTTATAAGAAATGAAGACCTCACCTTGGGGAGAGCTGACAAAATTGACTTGTGCCCTATGGAAAGCAGTCTAATACATTTGCATGACCTTTCTTTTCCTTCTTAGCTCATAAAGAACACTCCAGAGCCCCATTTACATACACACAAGTGTACAACAAAGATAATCTTTCTTGCATACTAATCAGACAAAGGATGTAAAGAGAGCTCCTTTCTTATTTTTAATAAGGGTAATTAAATTCTATCCATCCCCCACCTTTGCACAGAAACTCTTTTAATGCACTTTCTTCATTAAATTTTCATGAGAAACATCACAATGTAACAGATTCAAATAGCCAGTGCTGTTACACATTGACAGTTGTGGTTTGTTTCCAATTTGACTGTCAGGTATTTGGCAATAAAACTCAGTATTCAACATAAAATGAACTGTAGAAATAATGAAATTTCTAATTGGTATGCTTATCTCAGTGGGCGTAGTTTAGAAGACGTTAATTGCTTTTTTTTTTTCACCTCTACATTTATTGGTGATTTATATAAAACTGTCTTGGCCATTTGATAACATCAATTTTGACAGCTCATCAAATGTATAGTACCAGGAACTTGAGAAAAAAAAAAATCAATACCCTTTATATGTTAACCACACAAACTTTTACAGGAAAATACAGAAGCAAAAATTAAAAAATTGTCTTAATGTTAGTAGCTTTAAAGTTTTACACAAGTGAAAAGAAAAGCATTTTGTCCTATTCATTAATGTGTTCATTAAGCTTTAAAATGCCTTATTACTGTTCCATATTAATATTCAATCATGCAGGATTAGCTACTAATTCATCAACAATTTAAATCAGACTTGACCTTCACAAAGCCATTTGGTCCGTCATTTTGAGAGGCCATTAAAGGGCAGATTACTACATACTTGTGTGTAGTGAATCGTAGAAGTCATACATATTTTGTTTGGAATGGCAGCTATAATAGACCTGGAAATATAGCACATTCTTTGAACCTGTTTGGGGTCTTAATAAAACATGCTGATATGATACTTTCAGTTCCATTAAGGAAAGAGAAAAATGAACCTCAGCATTTTTCAGAGTCAACTTCCCATTGCTGTAAAACTTTTGTTAATAACCTCTAACCTCTCCAGGACTTAAAGGAATGTATAGGGAAAATAGCCTGACTTTGTTTTGTAGGGAGTTATGTTTTAGATATCTATGAATGATAAAGTAATAGCTTTTGCATAATTTGCTCAAACTACTTTCATTGTTCAACCATAAACAATTTTAGTGATGCTTTACTTTTGCTCCAATTCCACAAAATTCAACCTCTCTTATTTGATAGCAAACACAAAACTAAATTGCCTACTAAGTCCACAGCCTCCTTCCAAGGCGGCCCTAAGCAGTTTCTCTTGCCTAATCTTGCTAGGATTCAGTGAGGTCAATCAGACAGGTTCTTTGACTCTGGTCCCAAAAGATTTAAAGAAGTTTTCAATAAAAGACCATTTGTCATGATGCCACATTTCCAATTTTTCAGATTTATAGAAAATATGTTTATGAAGAAAAATCATGTCAATTATATCAACAGTATGCTCTTCCAAAAGAATTATTAGAAGATGTGAATCTGGAGAAAGAGATGAGCTTTTTTAAAATTTTTTTTTCCTTGGAGAACTCATCCCTCTGAACCACCTTCCTGAGGACCAAACAGTTCATAGTGGCTCCACTTTAAAAGCTTTCAAAGCTCACAGAGGGCAGGGCTATATGTTACTTCCTTTTTAACCATTACCGTATTCAATAAACACTTGCAATTAGACATATTTAGGAAATTTGAGCAACCATTTCTGCATTTATTCATGTGACATCTCTGAATTCCTACTGGGCTTATTTAATGGCATCTTTTTAAACTTAATTTAATTTAATTCTATTCTATTCTATCCTATCCTATCCTATTCATATTTTTGGCTGTATTGCATGGCCTGTGGGATCTTACTTCCCTGACCAGGGATCGAACCTGTGCCCCCTGCAGTGGAAGTGCGGATTCCCAACCACAGGACCACCAGGGAAGTGAAGTCCTAACGGCACCTTTTTAAACAGTTAATCATTCTTTAATTGTCCTGTGGCTATAGATTGGGTCTCCCCAATTTAAATATAAGTCTAAGAGGCAAAACTATCTTTTACAGTGTCTTAAGTAGTATTAAACTTATAAATTCACAAAAATACATGTTAATGATGGCTTTCTTCATTTTTATAGTCATAGGTTTTATTTAATTAGCAAACGACTTTCATCATTTGAGATGTGCAATTTATGCTTGGCTCTTTCTTTAATTTAGTGCAGTTGCTACACTAGAAACACACAACTCAGTTCCCGATTTCTTGATTTTACAGGAAGCCTTCCCTCATATACTGGTTGTAAGTTCCTACAAGTCAAAATGGCAACCACATAACAAAACCTTAAGTGTGAACACAATGAAACTTAAAAGAACACAATGGAATATGTACCTCTACTCTGCTATCCTATCTTTAGAATAATGGGATTGTTGATGTTCAAACTAATGATAACATCCAAGTGAATCACTCAGTTGCATGTTGAGGCAGACATTCTGGGTCTTCTTTCACTGCCAGGAGCAAAAATTTCTCAGTGGCTGCGTATCTTGAAGCTTTAGGCATTCATGATGTAATCTTACAGAAGCATAACTAACATTTTTTTTTCGTTTTGAAGGATGAAAGAATTGCATAAGGGAAGTTTTTCTTAACATAAGTCAAATATTAGATGGATAGTATGAAGAATATTTTCTTAAATAAAGTACTATACCCTTTAAATATGTTGAAAGGCATGCTTACCTGTTAGAGATACAGTACTACCTAAGACAGTAAAAATCCTCTTGAAAAATGTAAATATATTGGTCTTAAGATGGTCAATAAGAAAGTGTCTTCATATTTATGAAAGTTGCATTACAATAAAAGAAAAAGACCTTTTAAACTACTAGTTTAAAAAAATCTACTGGGGGACTTCCTGGTGGCAAAGTGGTTAAGAATCCGCCTGCCAAAGCAGGGAACATGGGTTGGATCCTCGGTCAGGGAGGATCCCACATGCCACAGAGCAACTAAGGCCGTGCGCCATAAGTACTGAGCCTGCACTCTAGAGCCCGCAAGCCACAACTACTGAAGCCCACGTGCCCTAGAGCCCATGCACAGCAACGAAGAGTAGCCCTGCTCTCCACAACTAGAGAAAGCCCACGTGCAGCAACAAAGACCCAACGCAGCCAAAAATTAAAAAAAAAAAAAAAAAAAATCTGGCCAGGGTGAGATGGGGGGGCAGGGGCAGGAGGGAGGTCCAAGAGGGACGGGGATATGGGTATACATGTGGCTGATTTGCTTTGCTGTACAACAGAAGCTAACACGACATTGTAAAGCAATTATACTCCAAAAAAAAAAAAAATCTACTGGACTGTCAATAGATGGACTGTCAATAGATCATCACTCATTCTACAGATATTTACTGAAAGCCTTCTTTGTGCCAAGACTGGGCTAGGCCCTGGGTATGAAGTAATCCAGAGAATCTCTATATTGCTGTGATTTAATTATATCTGTAGGATAATTAGATTCTTTGGGAGTAAAAATAGTACCCAGCTCATAGACGGAGAATTGAATGGGATAATGCATTAAATGTGCCTGGTGCTGCCTGGCACTAGTGCCTGGCATCTAGTAAAATATTAGCATATATGTACTTACTCTATCCCAAGCTCCCACAAAAGATTTAAATAGAACAGAAGCAAGTGACTCTAAGGCTTGAGCTGCAGCAATAAACTATAAATGGGAAAAATATTCTACAGGAATCATAAAGAAACAGGGATTATATAGAAATGCAAGTGAATTTAGAGGGTAGTATATGTGCCAAGTAACCTCTTAAAAGCTAGTAAAAGCCGTCATTTCTCACTCTGAACAAGATTTTAGGCTTTTTGATTAATCAACAACACAAACAGCATAAATAAAACAAATCATATTGTCATCCGATTTGTTCCCCCAAACAAAAAATAACACTAAATATTTGGGACAACAAAGCTTTGTTGTGAATGACTGAATACACTGAAACCATTTGAGACTTATTAGGGTCGCCTGAGGTAGGCAAGAGTGGTATAATAATTACCATTTTCTGTAGACACAAAACAAAGACTCAGCAAAATTGTTACTTGGTCTCAGTCATACATAGAGCAGAAAATTCTTTTAAATCTTTTAACTCTAGATTTGGTGTATTTTTACTTCAACATGTTTCCTCTATGCCAACTGCTGTTCTTTGAATAAATATTCCTCATGAACAATGATAGAACTCTTAATCAGAGTCAACTCATAATGGAAGACACAACAAAAATAATTCTAAATACTTGGACATCTTTTATTTTTTAAGCAGAAAGGACTAAAGTTTCATGGGATGTAATAATAATTTTAAAACACTTTTACATAACAAAACGATTCATCGTTTAATATGTATCAATTGACTTCTCACTTTTTCGCACAGGTTCCAGGTAGGACAGAATTCTGCCATGTATGTTAGCCAATAAAATGTGGATGAGAAATGGAATTATGAAAAGGATGATAAATATCAAATAATTTCCTTAAGGATATCAACTTCAGCCTGTGCCTATGTCTTTAACCCTTCTGTAATTTCTAATTCATTATCTAGGAAGGGCTGTAAGTGGCAGGACTTCTGCTTTGAGCAGACACCCAAAGACAGTGCACAGACCAGAGAAGTAGACAGAACTAGATTCAGCATATCAACCCTATAACCTGACACCGCACAGGGGTCTCCTCTGTAATATGGGACCAATAATGACTACCCCAAATGGCTTTGTCTGGGAAAGGAGACAGATCCGTGTCTCAGAGGCTGGAAGGCTGAGGGGTTAGTAGTTGGAGTATTTGCTACTTTGTTGAACAGCAAATGAGTTTTCAAGTCATTATCTTTCAGAATAAACCACGCTATCAGGCTACAAACAAGAACCGTTTCTTTCCAGAATACAATCCCTGAAGAGGGGAAAAAAAACATTTATTATTCTTTTCTTAAAGAACACAGTGTAAATAAACCTTTTATTTTCACCATTCCAGATGGTAGCAGGGTATAATTTGTACTGTTTTGACATCATGACCGTATTATTCAAAATCAATCTTCCTGCAGGTGAACTGAATAAAGGGCTGAAAACAGAAAAGTAAAAGGGAAAGAAAGAAAAGTTAAATCAACATTTTCTAGCAAAGTTAGGTTCCTGGGCCATTATCAGAATGATATGCATATGAATGAAACTGAAAAAAATATATATATGTATATATAAAGTGTTTTCTAATTATAAGTCAGAGGCTACTCTAAGTCAGAAAGAAAATATCAAAAGCAGGAGGAAACTGCCAGTTAATAAATGATATTCCAAATGAAATAATAAATATAAGGTCTGGTCCCCCAAAATAATTATGAACAAGATATGAAGAATTTTTAGTCCAAGATCCTCTTTGCAATTTATTATGTACAGATGGGTATGCTTGTCTTAATATGGCCATAAATCAATCAGAGAAGCTTTTATTTCAGACTGGATTAAGGTATCTCTTAAGGGCAGTTACTGGGTATAAGGGTCTCTGAAGATTTCTCATAAAATTATGCCATACAAGAAGAGGAAATTAGACATTGATAAGCTGATAGGAGTCTCATTAGCAGCTACTAAATATTCAGCATACTAACCAGCAACCCACAGAGTATTCCAGAGCAAAAGCTCCATTTTCTGAAATAGTCTTCACATATGGAGGAGGTTGTAAGGCATTCTTGGCACAGAGTAAAGCAAACTTATTTAGAAGCAATGTATGCAATTATCCTATAAATCGCAAAGTAATGTCTACTGTCTGTGTAGCAGAATACAAACTCATTGAGATTAGACTATCATTTGTATGAATGAGGTAGCTGCAATTTCACATGGCATTATGTTAACCCCCATTGTTGTTAGTGTTTGGCCTTAGCAAATGATCATACTCTTTGTGATCTAAAATTCATTGAGGGGTGGAGGAGGGGATGAGGTCTATTAATACTTGGATATCTAAGTAAATATTTAGAAATCAGGGTTATGCATTTATCCTTGGGAATAAATAACTCATTAAAAATCCAATAACATCCATTTTCACAAAGCTCACTGCTTTCTGTTAATTTATTTTTACTAACAAGCTGGTGTCATGATACTTATCCCATACATTGTCCAAATTTTCCCTATTTTGTATATTAACCACTTTACATAAATATTTAAATCATATCATGAAGTTTCTTAAGAAAAAAAAAGGAAAAATGCATAATAGAGCTAAGGGTCAAGAATTTAATTCCCGTTCTTCTTTGTTTGTTTTTAGAAAGAGACAAAGAATAGTTAACATGGAAAGAGAACTGGATTTGGCTCCTGCCTCCATTATTTGCTGGCTTTGTAACAGTTAGGAATTCTAGTGAACTCAAAACAAATAAAGCCAAGGAAAACATTCATCCTGGCTGCCTCCCTGTATTGTGGTGAATGTAAATAAAAATAAATAAAATGTTTATGTGATCAAATTTTTCATAAATAAGAAAACTAGAATGAACCATGTGGTTTTGGATTGGACCTGGAGGTACTGGTATGAACTCATGGTTTTAAAACTATACATATTGATATAGAAATTAATGTAATTGTAAATGAGTGTGCATATACACACGTACATACACCCCTTATATAAGCTTACTAAACACATCTTCCCTAGCTGTGTGACTCGAGAGAAGCTAGGAGCAGCCATACCCAATAGAAATGGCCATACCTAGTATCTAGGTCTTGGTTTCTAAATATGACTCTCTAGTGAGAAGAAACAGAGCTCCTTGGAGAAACGACTAACTCCACCCAACACTGGGACGAGGAAAGTACAAGATGTACCTGGAAGATGTGTAGTACATGGAAGTACTCAAAGAAAGACAGGGGCATGTTCAAAGGACAAAGGAGCTTGAAGGGGTTCTCATTAGCCAAATGTGGGACCATCTGAACAATAACAACAAAAAATAATGAAGAAAAAACAATATCACCACATTATAAAACATTAAATAAGATACAAAGACGTTGAGTCTATACTGCTATAAAAGAATAAATTGAAAAGTTTCAGCAAGAATGGCATATTGGCATAGTCTCTAAGTAACCCCTGCCATGAATTGATTAAATATAAAGGAAAAGAATAACTCTATGACAGAGAAGCCCCATAGGAACAGCCTTGATCAAGATACCAACATTAAAAATATCAATGATGGGATAAATCAAACTCATGTGCTGAAAACAACATAGCATCACTTCTATGATATTTGCTAGAGACTAAATGTTTGTGCTCCTCCAAAATCCGTATGTTTAATCCTAGCACCCAATGTGATGGTATTTAGAGGTGGGGCCTTTGGGACATGATTAGGTCATGAGGGCACAGCCTGTATGAATGGGATTAATGCCCCTCTAAAAGAGGCCCCAGAGACATCTCTGTCCCCTCCATGTGAGGACACAGAGTAAAGAAGATGCTCTATGAGCTAGGAAGTGGGCTCTCATCAGACACAGAACTATAAGAAATAAATATCTGTTGTTCATAAGTCACCCAGTCTATGGTATTTTGTTATAGCAGTCTGAACGAACTAAGATAATATTACTGCCAAAGATTCATAATCTAAATATGATCATGAGTAAACATCAGCAAAACCCCAAATAAGAACATTTTATGAAATAACAGCCTTGTTATCTTCGAAACTATAAAGACTAGGAATGTCAAAGGAAGACTGAGGAACTCCCGCAGATTGACAAAGGCAAAGTGTAATTCTGAACTAAAGCCTTTGAAGACATTTAGAGAAGTGTGAATAGGGACAGTTGATGAAACCTAAATGGGACAATGCTGAAATGTAGTATGAGGTGAATGGGGTCTGAGAATTACATGGTTATGATGCATCAATGTTTACTTCCTGATGTGAATGGTTGAAACTACAGAACATCCTTGTCTGGAGGAAATACGGTACTTAAGGTTGCAGGTATCATGTCGGCAATTTACAAATAATTCAGGAAAAATAAGTTCTCTGTGTTTTCAGTTTCCATTTTTTTATACAATTGAGATGGTTTCAAATTTTAAAATCATGTAAGTAAATTATTATAATTACTTTATGTTACTTAAATTAGATTTTATAAGTCTTTAGGTTATCTTATTAATATCTTAGTTGTGCAAGATTTATTCCCAAAGCTTCTGCATAGCTGCATGTCGCAGGCATTTTTGTCCCAACTCTGAAAAATATTCCCAAATATGTACTTCATTAGAGGCCCCCTTGAATACAGATTAACTAAATGACATTTCAACTGTTATCAAATTTATAACAATAATAATAGCAAAAAACTTTTAGATCTGAAAATATGTAAATTCCTATAAAATTAAGACTTAGAAATATTTAATTAGCAACCAAATGAACAAAATTTGGTAATAATTCAAGAGTAAGGCTCAAGCTCATGAAAAAAAAATGTAGAGAAATCAATACTCTAAAGGAAAATTTTCAGTTATGATTTTTGTTTAGAGAAGTGAAAATGTGAAGTGGATAGACACTTTATTAATTTTCTTCCCAAGTGTCTGAGAAAGTTTAAGATAGAAGATGAGCTTTTTGGTAAGTTTCCTTCCAACTAAAATATTCCCAACTTGACTTAAACCCCAGAATTGCTTCAGAAATACAAGAGTTGTTTCTTAAGCCACGTTTTTGAAAATTTTCAGAAATCTACCTTCCCCCTTCTCTCCACCTCTTCACAGTTCTCCCCCTGGACCTACAACACAGTAAAGACAAATGTTTGTCATCCTGTTGTCTTTAACGATTTATGGGAATGGGGGCAAGAGAAGCAAGCACAAAAAGAACATGATTCAGATATGTCTAAATACATTTTCTGAAGAGAACATTTCATCATTTAACTCCATTTGGTAGCATTTCTCATAGTTTTGAAGGCGAACTATGGCTGGTATTTATCTGAAGGCAGAAGACAGATTCTGCAAACAGAGGTAATGGCAGTTTTATTTGGGGGGGTATTGTGGAAAAAATATATATATGGTGTTTCACTGTAAAGAATGAAAACTACAAGAGCACATGAATAAACCTTTAACAGAACTTGTGTTTCAAGAATGTATTATATATCTATGGAGGAAGTCTCCCCCCAAATAGAAATAATTTTCTATTTCTATGTCAAAAGTGAGCCTGAATTTAACAGCAAAGAATTACCAAAAAGAACTACTTATATTTGTCAGTCTTAAGTCTTTGGACTCACAACCTGTCAATATACGAAAACTGCCCAAAGAAATATAACTATGTTTTCCTTTTTTTCAATTTTTGAGCTTTTCTCTCTCTTGATATAAACTTACCAAATAAAGTAATACTATATCTAAATGCAAACATAGGATACACAATTATTCAATAATTTTGAAATATCAAAAATAATACACTGCTACTCAGTGGAAGCTCAGACATCTGGAAACTAACCAAATAGAAGAAAAGCTATCAAAAATGGACAAAATCATCACCAAAAAGTACATGAATGAAATCTCATAGTCTTTGCTCCTAGAAGAGATATCAGGCTTCCATATATAAAATTCTAAAGGCTTGACTTTCTTCAATAGAGGTTAAACTCAGCAAATTAGAAAAAGGGTTACAGGCAAAGCTGATGAGCTACATACATCTGAGGCACCTATGTAACAGCACATATCCCTGGAGGTTGGACTCTTCTTCACTAGTATAGGTGCCCCGGGGTGGAGCACAGCACCGAGCACAAATTAACTGCATCTGCCAAATGAGTAGTGACCCATCTTTATCTTCAGGAACTGATGGAAGGGGCTGATATATTAAGCCATTTGCTTCCCTACATGCTTTGACTCAGGGTGAAGGCAAGAAAGGACTGTGTCTGCCTACACACATGAGCTCAGCACCCTCACTATCAATGTGGCAGGCGCTCCCTGGGCATCAGTCTAGAATGGGATGGAGATACCCATAGATTTGCCTCAGTTTTCCCCACCAACAACTCAATCCCTACAAACTGAAGACAGCTGAGCATGCCAGGGGAGTTTCTCTCTAGCCAGAGAAGAAACTCACTAAATATCAGAGTATGACAGGGAATGCCTTTGAATAAAAGGTAAAGTAATTTGAGTCGTACTCCTATGAAGACATGCCATTAAGACTCACTTTAAAAATAACTCATAGTTGTTGCATTTCAATATGCTACACGCCAATTAAATAGATACAAGTTTCCAATGACAAGATACTCACTAGTGATACAATAAACCCTTTTCTTACATACTGAAAACAACCCAGAGTTGTTCATTTTCATTTAGTTGTGAGAGACTGACATATTGTTATAAATTTAGGAAACATACAATCTCTAATTCCTTAACAAAGTGACAGAAACTTGACAAGTGAAAAAGTTATGGCAGCCTTGAATTCACTGGCATAGAAAGCCAACCTATCCTGCAGTTCTTCCCACAGCACAAGTGGATGGTTTTACGTTTACTGCAAGATGAACACTCTTTCAATTGCTCAGTGATAATGGCCATGAGGCTGCTGAGCAAATAATGTGTGTGCATTTGCTAAAGGAAGTGAGAACTGTATTTCAGCCACTGATCCCTAAAATACCCAGTGTAATTTAGGTGCTTATTGTTATAAAGATAAAATAATACACAATACAGCTTTGTAAAATGCGCATGATACGTTTCATGGGCAAATTATAATCAAACTGGCAAATTTTATAGTTTTCCAGGAATTAACTCAGAAGCATATAAAATATAATCAAGAGTGTTTGCCCAGTGAAAGACATTTTCCATTTTGGTTTTGCTAATGGCTATCATAGCCTTAGCCTCTGGTGCTGGTGACTTGGGTTTGAAAGTTCATAGATTTCCATTTACTGAGGACCAATTGGGCACAGCATAGGAACTTTGATGTTGAAATCCTGACAGATGTGCTCCTGTGCCAATAGCAGTTAAGTCACACAATAAAGCCAATCTTTGGTGACTCTCATGTAAGCCTAAGCTACTTTCCTGAAACATGGTGAGTGAGGTTCTAGAAAAAAAACTTTCTGGGATATCAATTTTCTCGATGGGTTTTAATATGATAGAGATTTAAGAACATTCTAGCACACACATAGTTTTTAAATGTTTCCCTCTTCTGTTGTAAGGGAAAAAAATGCAGCAGAAGATTTAAGACTAGGTTGGCCCATCCTCACCTCTCTTTCACTCTCAGACATACATTCATTCTTCATATTTTGAATTCATTTCCTGGCAGGGAAGATAGTATTTGTCTTTTATTTTTTTTTCTTTTTTCGTAATTTGGCTGTGCTGTGCAGCTTGCAGGATCTTAGTTCCCCAACCAGGGATGGAACTCGGGCCCCAGCAGTGAAAGCACCAAATCCTAACCACTGGACCAGCAGGGAATTTCCGATAATATTTGTCTTAATACTTATATTCCACCCCTGTCAAAGAGCCTACTGTTTGTTCAAACATACGGTGACATATTTCTGATCATTTAACTTTTAGTTATTCTATTTAACCCACGGCAGAGTTCATCAGAGGTATCTGGACTCCAGGAACCTTACAGGGTTAATGAGAAAAATGGTTTTTTTTTCTGGGTTGTTCTTCAAAAGTCAGACATTAAATGGAAAATTTCTCACTAAAATAATTTATGAATTGTAGAACATGAGATAATTCTGAGGGGATCTATGCCATGCTGATAAAATATATGATACTAGCCCCTATGACAGAGTCAAGTACAACAAATCTCATCAGAGTGATTTTCAGAAGAAAACGGCTAAGCAGATCAACTAAAGTCAAAGTCATGCCTTTTGGTAGATATTCTGAAGGTCTGACTGTTTTCAGTAACTGGGTCTATAGACATTACCTCATTCAGTTACCAAAGTCTGTATGTTTCAACTGATTGATCACAGATAATTGTTCAAATGGTGTTTTGCAGAGGTCTTTTTTTTTTAATTTAACAAAATTTAAAAGTGGAATGTACACTGGCTATAATTTCTTACTTGTTTTTCAGGTTCAAGTTATTATATCTGTACTTTATGGCACAGATTGGTAGTTCCCTTAATTTCCCATGAATCCTATTTTAGAAGAGATCTAACCTACTTCATACAAAGTCAAGCTGAAATTATGGATGCTCACTTTGTCCTCTTCAACAGAGAGGGTGGCTGGCCTATTACCACCCTCCTGGATTTTCTTAAGATGATGTGCAAACTTGGCCTTAACAGAGATGAATGTTAAAGTCTGAAACTTCACAACCAACCACAGAGTCCTCCTTTAATTTACACTTGTCAGGGACGTGAACCTCAAACTGATGGACAAAACCTATTACAGGGCTTCCCTGGTGGCGCAGTGGTTGACAGTCTGCCTGCCGATGCAGGGGACGCAGGTTCGTGACCCGGTCCAGGAGGATCCCACATGCCGCGGAGCGGCTAGGCCTGTGAGCCATGGACGCTGAGCCTGCGCGTCCAGAGCCTGTGCTCCGCAACGGGAGAGGCCACAACAGTGAGAGGCCTGCGGACCGCAAAAAAAAAAAAAAAAAACTAAAACAAAACTATTACAGCTTGGCCAGAGAGGCAATAATTGCGGATAATTAACCAAAATAATCCAATCTCATCTACTTCTCCACATCACATAAAAATGATCCTCTGATTCTCTAGAAGATCAGAGTCCAGGATACCAGGACAATTTTTTATTGTTTGCTGGAAAACAATTCTTCCTGAGTTACCTTTGGGTACAATTCCCCAGGTTACACTGAGGTACTTTAATAAACATCTGTCCTGTGATCTTGCAGAGAATTAAACATGCATATGATGCAGAGAATATTCTTTCAACATGACCATGTCCTCATTCTGAAGAACGATGTACAAAATCTTTTTCCCCTGGTTTCAGTTTCAGAGATAGTTAGAGGTTTTTTTGTTTTTTTTTTCCCTGAAGCACAGATTTGTTTTTATTTTATGGACATTGTATATCTGTGTCACAGGCCTCTCTTTCTCATTTCCAGAGTTGTTAGGAGATTTAGAGCTAAAACTGTGGTCTACTTCTAGCAAAGGCACAGAAGTCCATGGCAAGGCTGCACTCCTGACATCAACTTATCTCATGCCAATGTCTTCCTGTTCTGCCATCACAACATTTTATCCCATCATAGTGACCATTCCTCTGTAAACTAATCATATCCCTTTGAAGCAAGGTTATGATAGACACAAATGTATACATATTATAAATCCATTTTTTTCAAAAATAGATAATGAACACAAGAGATGATCCCCCAGACATCAAGAGACATCCAAACAGATCAATCCACATTGCCCACAGCAGTCTATGAGAAATGTTAGTAACCTGCAGTTATGATGAACCAAAAACAGTGAGCTCAGTAAACAAGCTTCTGAGAAACAGGGCATAAAAAATTTGACTTGATGAACACTAACTTGAAGGAAGGAATAAAGGAAAAAGAGATGGAGAGAGGTATGGAAAGGACAAAGTGGCTATACTTTATTTCTACTTTAGGTAAATCACTTTTAAATATTCAGCCCATGATAAAATTAAATGAGTGTACCTTCTGAAAATAGATTTATAATATCCCCACATGCATTTGTATAAAGCATATTCTTACATTAATTGCAGAAAATTATATTCACATTTAACAAACATTAAATTATATTACTATTTGTTCAATTTAACAAACATTTGTTGAACACCTCTCAGACTCTCTGTATGAAACAATGTTTATTTAGCACTTGAGGGCTCCAAGAACAGTCCCTCAAAAATCTTACAATATAATGGTGGAAACATGCAGGTGACCAGAAGGAACTATGTGAAAGAATCAATAGCTAAGAGAGCACACAGGGTGAGGGGTGAATTTTGTCAAGGATCAGGGAAGCCAACACTAACAGCGTGAATAGAATTTTGACAGACAGGAATGTAGTTAAGGGCTTTTGAGGCAAAGGGAAGAGTATGATCAAGGTGCAGTGATATTAAACAGAAGGATATTCAGGGTGAAGTGTGGCCCCTGATTGGGTGCATTTGTTTGGGGACAGGATTAGGAGGACAGCGTGGCAAATTATGCGGAAGCATGACAAAGATATGGTCAGCTCTGTCTAACCGTGAGAAACTGGAAGGGTTGTAGGGTCCATTTGGTAGGAAGTATGGAGCCAAATATTTTTCAACCAAGAAAGTAAGAGTACAGTGTTCACATTCTAAAATATAATCTTTGTTAAGTGAGTTTAGTTGCGGGGCGGGGAGCAAAGATAAGATCAGTTAAAAGGTTCCTGCATTTGTTTTAATGTAAGATGATGAAGTCTGTGTTTGAATACAATTCCTGGGAAGATAATGGAAGAGATGAGTTAGATACATTTTGGAGAAATATTTCACAGGTTTAGCAAACATTCATTTTATTTAAGGGGAAGCTGAGGTTAAAAGTGAGTTTCAAGTTTCTAGTCTCCTAGTTTCTTGGTGTACAACTGTGGGTCAGCAGGGATGGATGATTTTACCGAATATAAGAGATTCGGGAAGACATGGGGAAAGCTCAAGATTTAAAATATAGTTTTGAGTATGATTCATATGAAAAAAATAGTTGGAATTCTGTGATGGATGAGATGATGCAGGGAAGAATTTATAGTGAGAAGAATATGGGAAATAACCATATTTAAGGGTCTTACATGATGAAATAATTTCCTTTAGTAATTCTAATTTGTTGTATATGTATGATGCATCATATTATGAGGAATATTTCTACATGCTGTGCTTGTAAATCAAGTAATCTGCTGACAAATGCTCCAAGTATTTTTTTTCCATAGGATAGCATCTTTGCTTATTCCTAGTAAATATCAAAAAAAAAAAAAATGTGATGAGTAATTACACTTTTCAAGAGTTATAGACTTTAGATCTAAGTAGACATAGATAAAAATATGTGTGAATATCTGCCTTTGCAAGGAGGGGCATATGAGAAAACAATGCAAACTGTGAGAGAAGATGAAGTAATACAAAATTAATGAGAAATAAACTCCAAAGGAAATTATTTAAATAGGCAGCATAAAATTATTCAAGTTGTAAATTAGCCAGAAAACAACAAAAAACCTCTAATGTTAACTTAGGATGTCAAGTCAACGTTTTTTTTCTTTTAATCATTCCAAAAGAAGAAGTACGCTATTCTCAACAATTGTTTCCAGCCATGTAATCATCCAAAGAGGTGCCAATGTTTCAAACACGTTCACTTAGTGTGTCTATACTCAGATCGCCATTCACATACTGTGTGAAACATCTGAAGGAGGTTAATAAGAGCCAGTTAAGTTAATTTAGGAGTGTGATGCCAATACAAGCATCACTGATTAACTTGGACAGAACCAAGCTCAAAGCAAAAACCAGAATACGGAAACACTCAGAGTTGAGGGGAACCAAGTCTGTCCATTTTTTATTGTGTTACTAGGAACTTGAAAAATTGAAGGCCCAGCTTATAATGTTTAAAAATATAAAATAACATTTCTCTATATACAAGTATGTGTTCTTGATGTTCTATAGGCTTATATATTGTTCTAGTATTTAAAACAAAAGACTATACACATTTTCAAGCCTCTAATATTAGTGCATGTATTTACATGCATATGGTACCTCCCACATTTGGAGTATTGCTAATATTAAATGATTCAATGTGTTATATAGTAAATACTTAATATTTACCAGTAATACCACAACACTGTCTCAGGTAAAAAGCAAAATCAAAACTATATTCTTTGTTCTGTATTATAACTGTGGCTCTCAAATTTTTTAAGTCCGACAAACATTTCAGTTGGTTATATGACCTACTTGACAATGTATCCACTATACACACACACACAGACATACATGTGCTTACATGAATACACATCCTCCAACATGATTTGTGGTAAGAACTGTACCCCATTTAAGAAGACACCATATTTTTCAATCATGAAAGGAATATTCCTTCCATGGGCCTGTAATTGGTAGTGAGCTTACTCTATAGCTGTCATAACAATTATTCAATACCAGCAATAGTAAATATCAATTCTGGATTGAAAGTAAGGTTGAATAAACTTCATTCCTGGCATGTCCATGATACCTGGATGGCAAAGTTCCTTTAAAAGCATAATCAATAAGACCATAACTTGGGGGTGGTTTTTGCTTAACAGACATCTTTTTTTTGTTTGTTTTTTGTTTTTTGTTTTTTTTTGCGGTACGCGGGCCCTTCACTGTTGTGGCCTCTCCCGTTGTGGAGCACAGGCTCCGGACGCGCAGGCTCAGCGGCCATGGCTCACGGGCCCAGCCGCTCCGCGGCACGTGGGATCCTCCCGGACCGGGGCACGAACCCGTGTCCCCTGCATCGGCTGGCGGATTCTCAACCACTGCGCCACCAGGGAAGCCCCTTAACAGACATCTTATTCCTTCAGGTATGTTTCTCTCTTTCTTTCGTTGCTATTTCCAAAGGTACATTTTCCAATAACTGGTCATCTCTTTTTTAAGTGATCATAACTTCTGCAGGCCTTAGACCTTATGACTCATAGAATAAATATGTTTTACCATTAATTATTTTTTAAAATTCTGCTCTATATGATTTTTCTCCAACAAGTGGCATTCAGAATGGGAGTTTTTATACACTAAACTCATTTAACTCCATCCCTGTATTATCCATATATCATTAATTTGTTATTTTCAAAAATAAAAACTCTTATTATTATGGGTAAGAGTATATGGCAGGTCATCTTTTTCCATTCCTTTCTTTAAAAAAAAGAATTAATGATTTTTGAAAGATCACAAAGGATGCAAGACTGCCAGAATGGTTTAGCAGCCTGATGAACCAATCTCTATAAGTGGTTTCAAATCCCAACCTGTGTGGGAAAGGATATGATTGTTTTCAATCACTTCACTACAAAGGAAAATCATTAATTGGTTTTCCCTGGAAATTGCTAACAACATTTCTATAGAATTCATAGGTATAATAATTCAATTTTCCAAATTTAAAGATCCTCCCAGTGTTGACTTTGAGTCCCACTCAAAGCAACATCTCTTTACTTGTAATAAACAACCACAGACTTTGTGAATACACAGTCAGTCAAATCAAGCCTTGGAATGGACCAAACCAGAAATGGGATCTAGCCAGCTTGTTGCAATTAAACAGAGAACAATGTGCAGAACTAAGCAAAGAATTATAGACAAAATAATGCATACTGGGATTTGGGTAGAACTTTTTGGTTGTATTTCAATCTTAGCTAAGACCTAAGCTGAAAACAACTAGTGGTAATTCCAAGGCGCCTCTACCACCACTTATTTAAAAGGAAGCGCATTACAGAATATTGAGCAGAGTTCCCTGAGCTGTACAGTAGTTCCTCATTGGTTATCTATTTTAAATATAGCAGTGTGTACATGTCAGTCCCAAACTCCCAATCTATCACTCTCTGCCCCCACCCCTTCCCCTAGTAACCATAAGTTTGTTCTCTAAGTCTGTGAGTGTTTCTGTTTTATAACTAAGCTCATTTAAAACCTAAATGGGAAAATAATTGGAAAAAGAATAGATACTTGTATATGTATAACTGAATCACTTTGCTGTACAACTGAAACTAACACAATATTGTTAATCAACTATATTCCAAAATAAAATAAAAATTTAGGGAGCTTCAAGATGGCGGAAGAGTAAGGTGTGGAGATCACCTTCCTCTCCATAAATACATCAGAAATACATCTACATGTTGAAAAACTCCTACAGAACACCTACTGAACTCTGGCAGAAGACCTCAGACCCCCCAAAAGGCAAGAAACTCCCCACATACCTGGGTAGGGCAAAATAAAAAGAAAAAACAGAGACAAAGAATAGGGACTGGACCTGCACCAGCGGGAGGGAGCTGTGAAGGAGGAAAGGTTTCCACACACTAGGAAGCCCCTTCGCAGGCAGAGACTGCCAGTGGTGAAGGGGGGAAGCTTTGGAGCCACGGAGGAGAACACAGCAACAAGGGTGCAGAGGGCAAAGCGGAGAGATTCCCGCACGGAGGATCGGTGCCGACCGGCACTCACCAGCCCGAGATGCTTGTCTGCTCACCCGCTGGGGTGGGCGGGGACTGGGAGCTGAGGCTCGGGCTTTGGAGGTCGGATCCCAGGTAGAGGACTGGGGTTGGCGGTGTGAACACAGCCTGAAGGGGGCTAGTGCACCATGGCTAGCCGGGAGGGAGTCCGGGAAAAAGTCTGGAGCTGCCGAAGAGGCAAGAGACATTTTCTTCCCTCTTTGTTTCCTGGTGCATGAGGAGAGAGGATTAAGAGTACCATGTAAAGGAGCTCCAGAGATGGGTACGAGCTGCAACTATCAGCGCAGACCCTAGAGACAGGCATGAGACGCTAAGGCTGCTGCTGTAGCCACAAAGCAGCCTGTTTGCAAGCACAGGTCACTATCCACACCGCCCCTCCCGGGAGCCCACCACTACCAGGGTCCCGTGATCCAGGGACAACGTCCCCAGGAGAAGACACGGCGTGCCTCAGGCTGGTACAACGTCGTGCTGGCCTCTGCCGCCGCAGGCTCGCCCTGCACTCCGTGCCCCTCCCTCCCCCCTGGCCTCAGTGAACCAGAGCCCCCGAATCAGCTGCTCCTTTAACCCCGTCCTGTCTGAGCGAAGAAGAGATGCCTGAGGGCGACCTACATGCAGAGGCGGGGCCAAATCCAAAGCTGAACCCCGGGAGCTGTGAGAACAAAGAAGAGAAAGGGAAATCTCTCTCAGCAGCCTCAGGAGCAGCAGATTAAATCTCCACAATCAACTTGATGTACCCTGCATCTGTGGAATACCTGAATAGACAATGAATCATCCCAAACTGAAGAGGTGGACTTTGCGAGAAACGATATATATATTTTTTTTCCCTTTTTCTATTTTTGTGAGTTTGTATGTGTATGCTTCTGTGGGTAATTTTGTCTGCATAGCTTTGCTTTTACCATTTGTCCGAGGGTTCTGTCGGTCCTTTTTTTTTTTTTTTTTTTTTTCTTTTTTTTAGTATAGTTTTCAGCATTTGTTATCATTGGTGGATTTGTTTTTTGGTTTGGTTGTTCATTCTTTCTTTTTTTCTAATTACTTAAAAACATTTTTTTAATAATTATTTTTTGTTTTTTAATAACTTTTTAATTTTATTTTATCTTTTTCTTTCTGTCTTTCTTTCTGCCTATTTTTCTGAGCCGTGTGGATGACAGGCTCTTGGTACTCCAGCCAGGCATCAGGGCTGTGCCTCTGAGGTGGGAGAGCCAAGTTCCATTGGTCCACCAGAGACCTCCCAGCTCCACGTAATATCAAACAGCAAAAATCTCCCAGAGATCTCCATCTCAATGCCAAGACCCAGCTCCACTCAACAACCAGCAAGCTCCAGTGCTGGACATGCTATGCCAAACAACTAGCAAGACAGGAACACAACCCCACCCATTAGCAGAGAGGCTGCCTAAAATCATAATAAGGTCACAGACACCCCAAAACACACCACCAGACGTGGACCTGCCCACCAGAAAGACAAGATCCAGCCTCATCCACCACAACACAGGCACTAGTCCCCTCCATCAGAAAGCCTACACAACCCACTGAACCAACCTTAGCCATGGGGGCAGATGCCAAAAACAATGGGAACTACGAACTTGCAGCCTGCGAAAAGGAGACCCCAAACACAGTAATTTAAGCAAAATGAGAAGACAAACACACAGCAGATGAAGGAGCAAGGTAAAAACCCACCAGACCTAAAAAATGAAGAGGAAATAGGCAGTCTACCTGAAAAATAATTCATAACAATGACAGTAAAGATGATCCAAAATCTTGGAAATAGAATGGAGAAAATATGGGAAACGTTTAACAAGGACCTAGAAGAACTAAAGAGCAAACAAACAATCATGAACAAAACAATAAATAAAATTAAAAATTCTCTAGAAGGGATGAATAGCACAATAACTGAGGCAGAAAAACAAATAAGTAACCTAGAAGATAAAATAGTGGAAATAACTAATGCACAGCAGAATAAAGAAAAAAGAATGGAAAGAATTGAGGACAGCTTCAGAGACCTCTGGGACAACATTAAATGCACCAACATTCGAATTATAGGGGTTCCAGAAGAAGAAGAGGAAAAGAAAGGGACTGAGAAAATATTTGAAGAGATTATAGTTGAAGACTTCCCTAATATGGGAAAGGAAATAGTTAATCAACTCCAGGAAGCACAGAGAATCCCAAACAGGATAAATCCAAGGAGAAACACGCCAAGACCCATATTAATCAAACTATCAAAAATTAAATACAAAGAAAAAATACTAAAAGCAGCAACAGAAAAACAAAAAATAACATACAAGGGAAGCCCCATAAGGTTAACAGCTGATCTTTTGGCAGACACTCTGCAAGCCAGAAGGGAGTGGCAGGACATATTTAAAGTGATGAAAGGGAAAAACCTACAACCAAGATTACTCTATCCAGCAAGGATCTCATTCAGACTTGATGGAGAAATTAAAACGTTTACAGACAAGCAAGAGCTAAGAGAATTCAGCACCACCAAACAGCTCAACAACAAATGCTAAAGGAACTTCTCTAGGCAGGAAACACAAGAGACGGAAAAGACCTACAATAATAAACCCAAAACAATTAAGAAAATGGAAATAGGAACATACATATCGATAATTACCTTAAATGTAAATGGATTAAGTGCCCCAACCAAAAGATAGAGACTGGCGGAATGGATACAAAAACAAGACCCGGGGCTTCCCTGGTGGCGCAGTGGTTAAGAATCTGCCTGCCAATGCAGGGGACACGGGTTCGAGCCCTGGTCTGGGAAGATCCCACATGCCGTGGAGCAACTAAGCCCGTGCGTCACAACTACTGAGCCTGCACATCTGGAGCCTGCGCTCCGCAACAGGAGAGGCCGCGACAGTGAGAGGCCCGCGCACCGCGATGAAGAGTGGCCGCCGCTCGCCGCAACTAGAGAAAGCTCTCGCACAGAAACGAAGACCCAACACAGCCATAAATAAATAAATAAATAAATAAATAATTAAAAAAAAAAACAAAAAAACAAGACCCATATATATGCTGTCTACAAGAGACTGACTTCAAACCTAGGGACACATACAGACTGAAAGTGAGGGGATGGAAAAAGATATTCCATGCAAATGGAAATCAAAAGAAAGCTGGAATAGCAATTCTCATATCTGACAAAATAGACTTTAAAACAAAGACTATTACAAGAGACAAAGAAGGACACTACACAATGATCAAGGGATCAATCTAAGAAGAAGATATAATGATTGTAAATATTTATGCACCCAACATAGGAGCACCTCAATACATAAGGCAAATGATAACACCCATAAAAGGGAAATCAACAGTAATACAATCATAGTAGGGGACTTTAATGCCCCACTTTCACCAATGACAGATCATCAAAAATGAAAATAAATAAGGAAACACAAGCTTTAAATGAGACATTAAACAAGATGGACTTAATTGATATTTATGGGACAGTCCATCCAAAAACAACAGGATACACTTTCTTGTCAACTGCTCATGGAACATTCTCCAGGATAGATCATATCTTGGGTCACAAATCAAGCCTTGGTAAATTTAAGAAAACTGCAATCATATCAAATATGTTTTCTGACCACAACGCTATGAGACTAGATATCAATTACAGGAAAAAATCTGTAAAAAATACAAACACAAGGAGTCTAAACAATACATTACTTAATAACCAAGAGATCACTGAAGAAATCAAAGAGGAACTCAAAAAATAACTAGAAACAAATGACAATTAAAACAAGACGACCCAAAACCTATGGGCTGCAGCAAAAGTAGTTCTAGGAGGGAAGTTTATAGTAATACAATCCTAACTTAAGAAACAAGAAACATCTCAAATAAACAACCTAACCTTACACCTAAAGCAATTAGAGAAAGAACAAAACAATCCAAAATTTAACAGAAGGAAAGAAATCATAAAGATCAGATCAGAAATAAATGAAAAAGAAATGAAGGAAATGATAGCAAAGATCAATAAAATTAAAAGCTGGTTCTTTGAGAAGATAAACAAAATTGATAAACCATTAGCCAGACTCATCAAAAAAGGGAGAAGACTCAAATCAATAGAATTAGAAATGAAAAAGGGGAAGTAACAACTGACACTTCAGAAATACAAAGGATCATGATAGTTTACTATAAGCAACTCTATGCCAATAAAATGGACAACCCGGAAGAAATGGACATATTCTTAGAAAGGCACAACCTTCCAAGACTGAACCAGGAAGAAATAGAAAATATGAACAGACCAATCAAAAGCCCTGAAATAGAAACTGTGATTAAAAATCTTCCACCAGTGTGGGATAGGGAGGGTTGCAGGGAGGGAGAGGCAAGAGGGAAGAGATATGTGGATATATATGTATATGTACAACTGATTCACTTTGTTATAAAGCATAAACTAACACACCATTTTAAAGCAGTTATACTCCAATAAAGATGTTAAAAACAACAACAAAAAAAGTCTTCCAACAAACAAAAGCCCAGGACCAGATGGCTTCACAGGCAAATTCTATCAAACATTTAGAGAAGAGCTAACACCTATCCTTCTTAAACTCTTCCAAAATATTGCAGAGGGAGGAACACTCCCAAACTCATTCTACGAGGCCACCATCACCCTGATACCAAACCAGACAAAGATGTCACAAAAAAAGAAAACTACAGACCAATATCACTGATTAACACAGATGCAAAAATCCTCAACAAAATACTAGCAAACAGAATCCAACAGCATATTAAAAGGATCATACACCATGATCAAGTGAGGTTTATCCCAGGAATGCAAGGATTTTTCAGTATATGCAAATCAATGTGATACACCATATCAACAAATTGAAGGAGAAAAAACATATGATCATCTCAATAGATACAGAGAAAGCTTTCAACAAAATTCAACACCAATTCATGAAAAAAACACTCCAGAAAGTAGACATAGAGGGAACTTACCTCAACATTATTAATAAAGGCCATATATGACAAACCCACAGCCAACATTGTCCTCAATAGTGAAAAACTGAAACCATTTCCACTAAGATCAGGAACAAGACAAGGTTGCCCACTCTCAACACCATTATTCAACATAATTTTGGAAGTTTTAGCCACAGCAATCAGAGAAGAAAAAGAAATAAAAGGAATCCAAATCAGAAAAGAAGAAGTAAAGCTGTCACTGTTTGCAGATGACATGATACTATACATAGAGAATCCTAAAGATGCTACCAGAAAACTACTAGAGCTAATCAATGAATCTGGTAAAGTTGCAGGATACAAAATTAATGCACAGAAATCTCTGGCATTCCTGTACACTAATGATGAAAAATCTGAAAGTGAAATCAAGAAAATACTCCCATTTACCATTGCAACAAAAAGAATAAAATACCAAGGAATAAACCTACCTAAGGAGACAAAAGACCTGTATGCAGAAAATTATAAGACACTGATGAAAGAAATTAAAGATGATACAAATAGATGGAGAGATATACCATGTTCTTGGATTGGAAGAATCAATACTGTGAAAATGACTCTACTACTGAAAGCAATCTACAGATTCCATGCAATCCCTATCAAACTACCAATGTCATTTTTCACAGAACTAGAACAGAAAATTTCACAATTTGTATGGAAACACAAAGACCCCGAATAGCCAAAGCAATCTTGAGGGAAAAAAACGGATCTGGAGGAATCAGACTCCCTGATTTCAAGGTATATTACAAAGCTACAGTAATGAAGACAATATAACAGACACAAAACACAGAAATATAAATCAAAGGAACAGGATAGTAAGCCCAGAGATAAACCCACACACCTATGGTCAACTAATCTATGACAAAGGAGGCAAGGATATACAATGGAGAAAAGACAGCCTCTTCAATAAGTGATGCTGGGAAAACTGGACCGCTACATGTAAAAGAATGAAATTAGAACACTCCCTAACACCATACACAAAAATAAACTCAAAATGGATTAAAGACCTAAATATAAGGCCAGACACTATCAAACTCTTAGAGGAAAACATAGGCAGAACACTCTATGACATAAATCACAGCAAGATCCTTTTGGACCCACCTCCTAGAGAAATGGAAACAAAAACAAAAATAAACAAATGGGACCTAATGAAACTTAAAAGGTTTTGCACAGCAAAGGAAAATATAAAGAAAATGAAAAGACAACCCTCAGAATGGGAGAAAATATTTGCAAGTGAAGCAACTGACAAAGGATTAATCTCCAAAATTTACAAGCAGGTCATGCAGCTCAATATGAAAAAAACAAACAATCCAATCCAAAAATGGGCAGAAGACCTACATAGACATTTCCACAAAGAAGATATACAGATTGCCAACAAACATATGAAAGAATGCTCAACATCATTAATCATTAGAGAAATGCAAATCAAAACTACAATGCGATATCATGTCACACCGGTCAGAATGGTCATCATCAAAAAATCTACAAACAATAAATGCTGGAGAGGGTGTGGAGAAAAGGGAACCCTCTTGCACTATTGGTGGGAATGTAAATTGACACAGCCACTATGGAGAACAGTATGGAAGTTCCTTAAGAAACTAAAAATAGAAGTACCATACGACCCAGCGATCCCACTACTGGGCATATTCCCTGAGAAAACCATAATTCAAAAACAGTCATGTACCACAATGTTCATTGCAGCTTTATTTACAATAGCCAGGACATGGAAGCAACCTAAGTGTGCATCGACAGATGAATGGATAAAGAAGATGTGGCACATATATACAGTGGAATATTACTCAGCCATAAAAAGAAATGAAATTGAGTTATTTGTAGTGACTTTGATGGACCGAGAGTCTCTCATACAGAGTGAAGTGAGTCAGAAAGAGAACAACAAATACTGTATGCTAACACATATATATGGAATCTAAAAAAAAAAAAAAAAAATGGTCATGAAGAATCTAGGAGCAAGACGGGAATAAAGACGCAGCCCTACTAGAGAATGGACTTGAGGACACTGGGAGGGGGAAGGGTAAGCTGGGACAAAGTGAGAGAGCGGTACTGTATATATGGACATATATATACTACCAAATGTAAAATAAATAGCTAGTGGAAAGCAGTCGCATAGCACAGTGAGATCGGCTCGGTGCTTTGTGACCAGCTAGAAGGGTGGGATAGGGAGGGTGGGAGGGAGGGAGGGAGACGCAAGAGGGAAGAGATATGGGAATATATGTATATGTATAACTGATTCACTTTGTTATAAAGCAGAAACTAACACACCACTGTAAAGCAATTATACTCCAATAAAAACATTAAAATATAAAATAAAAATTTAAATTAAGTTAAAAAAATAAATAAATTGGAAACAAAATGGAAAAGAAAAAAAGGAAGCTATCACTGACTGGCACTGCCAGGTGATGGCAACAGACATCTACTTGCAGGGCTTCTAAGAGATGACAGTATTGACCTACTACCAATAACTACAACCCCAGTAACCCCAAATTCAATCTCTACTTTCCACATGAAAAGGAGAGGAAGGAAAGTCAATAGACACTTGGAAATTACCGGGTTCTTTCTTTTGGGGAGAATTGAGGCCTAGTTTGGGGTCCTGCCAGAAAGGGAGAGTGAGAACTGGTTTTCCTTGCTGTGTCAGAGTTGACTAGGGTGAGAGTTTTCGAGAGAACATGACATATGTTCTTTGGCTTTGGTGTTCATTTTTCTCCCAGAGTGCTGAGCAAAGAAGTCTCACTGAAGGGCCTAGAAAGCAAATGGAGGCATTCCCACTAGCCCACTTCTCTGCACTCCTCAGAAGATGGAGGTGAAATCCTAAGAAGTTCTTGCAGCTTCATGAGAAGAGTCATGATGATAAAGGGAGGGCCAAGCCACAGGAAATCCAACTAGAAGAGGGGTTGGGAAGCATGCACAATGGCAGGGACCAAATACACTGGACTACGCTTCTCTGAGGAGGTCATGAACAATATCAGAGGCAAGGGAAAGCCAAGCAGGAGCACAAGAATACTTACCCCTTCCCTGACTTTCTGTGGTAAATTGAAAAGTGGCCATCAACTCTTAAATTTGAGTTGGCTATATGACTCGCTCTAGGCAGTGAGACATTAGTAAGTGTGACAAACAGATACTTGGCATATCACTGTGCACTGGGGCTGCTCTTTGGAACCCGATGACTGCCACCATGTGAAAAAGACTTCCAGGTCTTCCCTGGTGGCGCAGTGGTTGAGAGTCCGCCTGCCGATACAGGGGACACGGGTTTGTGCCCCGGTCTGGGAAGATCCCACATGCCACGGAGCGGCTGGGCCCATGAGCCATGGCCGCTGAGCCTGAGCGTCCGGAGCCTGTGCTCCGCAACGGGAGAGGCCACAACACTGAGAGGCCCGCATACCGCAAAAAAAAAAATAAATAAATAAAATAAAGACCTCCAGAGACATGTGGCCTAATTGCCTCTGTTGTCAGAGCCGATAACCTACCAAACCCCAGATGAGTGAATGATCATACTCTACATCATCTAGCCATCAGCTATCCTGCCACATGACTGCAGATGCAGGACAGAGCCGGTATAACTCAGTCAAGCTGGCCCAGACTAGAATAACTGCCCAACTGAATCACAGAATTTGGGGGACTATTAGAATGGATACCATGCTAATTTTCTTGTAACTAGAGTTGGTCAAAACCCTGCTTTACAAAGTTTATCATATCATTTCACACATGTCAACTGAACTCTGATCTTGAATCAACTTAAAAATGTTATGACAAAGTTTTTTGTTTTTAAACTGTTCCCTTATAGAAATGTTAGGAAAAGATAAAAGTACTGGTACAAGAAAGCCTTCTAGGGAAGCAGGAAATAGTCTATGTAGAGTCCCTCTGACCTTGAGCAGTTTGCAACAACCCAAACAGTGGACCTAAGTCACCTGGTGTGGCACAAAAACAAGCAGCAATTTGCTTTAACTTATCTTCTGGTGAGTTGAAGAAGTGGAATGCATTAGTTCCATCCTAACTTAATTAGCTCAATCCTTCATTCATCAGTCATTCACCAGACACATGTTCCATGCAAACCACTATACCACCTACAAGGAGAAATCATGATAAATAAGACAGATTAGAAAAGAAGTAGCAGGGCTTCCCTGGTGGCACAGTGGTTAAGAATCTGCCTGCCAATGCAGGGGACATGGGTTTAATCCCTGGTCCGGGAAGATCCCACATGCCGCGGAGCAACTAAGCCCATGTGCCACAACTGCTGAGCCTGCGCTCTAGAGCCCACGAGCCACAACTACTGAGCCTGTGTGTCACAGCTACTGAAGCCCACGCGCCTAGAGCCTGTGCTCCACAACAAGATATGCCACCGCAAGAAGCCTGCGCACCGCACCACAACAAAAACCCAAAGTAGCCAAATAAATAAAAATAAATAAATAAATAAATAAATAACCCCCCGAAGTGCTCTATGTGCACTATGTATTAAAAATGAAAAGAAGTAGGAGAGGGCAACTGAGGTGTATCTTTATGACAGGTACAAGGCTGGGCATTGTAAAATGTATAATCTCTTTTAATAGCCACAAACCCTGTAAGAACCATCATTCTTTTTTTTTTTTTTTTTTTTTTTTTTTTTTTTGCGGTACGCGGGCTTCTCACTGTTGTGGCCTCTCCCGTTGCGGAGCACAGGCTCCGGACACACAGGCTCAGCGGCCATGGCTCAGGGGCCCAGCCGCTCCGTGGCACGTGGGATCTTCCCGGACCGGGGCACGAACCCGTGTCCCCTGCATCGGCAGGCGGACTCTCAACCACTGCGCCACCAGGGAAGCCCAGAACCATCATTCTTATAGATGTATTAATAGGCTTGGGGAAGATGCATGATTCTATTTTAATCAGGTATGACCTTTTGGTTAGCCCAAAAATTCTATCCTTACTGCAGGGGATGGGGCATGTACGCTATGATATAAGAAAGGAAGAGGCAGGGCTTCTATGAAATTCAGAGGAAAACAAGATCACAGATTACAGTCAAGAAGGGGAGGATTACAAAAGTAAGGCTTTACTAACAGGGACGATTTGAGTTAGGTTTTGAAGAACAGAAAAAAAAAATCCAATGTTATTGGAAATGGGGGGAAAAGATCATTTTCTTGTGTTTTTATATTACAGAACTGTATTTCAATATAGAAAAATTTCAAATATAGACAAATATAAATAGAGAAACATTTCATATTCACCTTAATACAGCCATGAATAACCTTTGGTCAAAGTTCTTAACTTGGGAGTGTACTATATGGAGGGTACTCAGAGAGGTATGTGAACAGACTAGAAGAAGAACAAGAAGTAGTTTGGTTGATTGACAAAGAAGCCATGCATAGGGCAATGGTGCCACCTATTCTTTAATAGGTAAAATATGGACATTGAGTGGCAGGTTAATCAACTGTAACATGTACTGAGGTGAATTTAGATGACTAGGTATTCACTGAGATATAATTTTATAAAGATGCTGCTAATAAATCAAGTTAATTCTGGGATAGAAATTCATTCATTGTCCAACAGATGTTTATTTTGACCTGTTGGAATAAGTACTGCAGAGGAGTCAAAGAAATATAAGAAGCAAATTTAGGTCCACGAACCTCATAACACACTAACATATTTGAGTCTTTATGCTTTTTCTATCATTTTTGCAGGCTTTGGTGTGGGAAGAGTAAGCTGATTCAGGATCAGAGTTCACCACCTTGAAACTGAAGTCTCTTTACACGTATGAGGACATGAATTACCTATTGGCAAATCCAATTGCTTGGTGTATAAATATATATACACACATCATCATCATCATCATCATTTCTTTAAGACAGTAGCTTTCAATTTGCTAAAACTTACTATCACAAAAGAATATGATTTTCCCCTCTTTTGATCTATTAAACTCCCAGAATTAAAAAAACAGATGTTCTCTCAAACTTAAAAGAGAAACTCAAAGAGAAAAAGAGCAAACAAAACTTCTACTTGGTAATCACCCATACTTTAGCTGTGGCAAGTTGAGAGTTAATGCAAAAGATGTTACTATCCTTTTTTTCAGGAATATTTTTATTTTAATCCACATGGATTTCCCCCCAGAGAATCTGATGTAAAATCCTAAATCCAAATTTCTCAGAGGAAACACTGGCTGTGAACAGCAGGAGTATCATAAGTTTGCTGCCATCTGGGTTCCCATCATCTTCCTTTGGACACTTCCCAAAATTGGGATTTTATTTCTATTCCAGACACAACTTAGAAGGCAGCTCCTAATGCTCAGGAAGGGACCGTGAGGTGGTCAATCAAATCTGAAGTTGGGGGAAAACATACCTCGTCCACTGCCTAGAGAGAGTCTACACATGCAGATGAAGCACTTGAGCATAGAATGCAGATGGACAAAATGTGGGCAACAAACAAGAATACTGAAAAACACTCCACTTGACACAGGTCAAGGTCCATCCTAGACTTTTTAATCTCACCCTTCGGGTTAGTATCGGAGCACAGAAATGGGACAGGGCAGATGCAGATCTGTGAAGATATCTTCATTTCTCACATGGAACAGGGACAGATGGATGTAAAGAATGTGCCTTGGCTGATCTGGAAAGAGCATGCTATCCTTTGGGAAAACATCTGGGCTATTACATTGTTTTGCAGAATAGAAGACAAGAATTCCAAGCTCTCTCATCCTGCTTAAGACTTCATTCTTACATTGCTGTCACTGAAGAAGCTAAAAATGTATCTTTAAGTCTCTACAAAATTGAAGACATTTTGTGTATATGTGTCTAGTTTCTTAGACCGCATTCAACTTTACTATGTGTAGAACATATGTCACAACTAAGTTGGGCCATGTTTGGTTACTCACCATTGGTCATAGTTGAAATTCTGTTGCCAAACACCCGAAATAAAATTAACCATAAATGTTTTTCTGACAGTCTGTGGCTGAATGTGTGATATATATTAACAACAACAACAAAAATATCATCTGTGGCCTGTCAATGGCTTCTAATCCTTAGAAATGATTTAGACTATATAAAGGATATTGCAAGGCCTCCAAAATACAGTGTGTTAAAGCAGTGATTATCTGGCAAATGCTAATTATATGTTTGTACATATACACATGTATTTTATAATTATATCTGTTGGAATAAATAAGCATTCAATTAATATAAACATGCATTTCCTTTCTGTCTAATGAATCCCACTCTCACTTATACAAGGTTGTACTATATTTGGAGCCACTTTCACTATGCACATAATCACAAGTCCTTCTGGCTTAGAATGTAGGAATTCATCATTTTTGAGAGGTAAAAAAATATAAGGGTTTAAGGTTGAAAAACCTGAAGTTAAAGTCTCTGGATTGGTAAGGAGGCTAAAGGAGATAGTACAGGTCACAGACCTGAACCCATGTCTGTCATTGACCATAGAAAGGTGAGCACCCTAGCCAGCTATCTTTGTTTCTCTAGTTATAAAATTAAGCTTTATACGTGGGATCTAAAAATATGGTACAAATGAACTTATTTACAAAACAGAAATAGAGTCACAGATGTAGAAAACAATCTTATGGTTACCAAGGTGGATAGGATGGGAGGGACATTGGGATTGACATATACACACTACTATATAGGGAATAGATAACTACTATATAGCACAGGGAACTCTACTCAATACTCTGTAATGATCTATATGGGAAAAGAATCGAAAAAAGAGTGGATATATGTATAACTGATTCACTTTGCTGTATAGAAGAAAGTAACATAACACTGTAAATCAACTATACTCCAATAAAAATTTTAAAAATAAGCTTTGTAATTCATAAATTCATTTTATGACATATATTTATAAAAAATCTATAAATGTATTTTATATATTCGTAATATACTTATGTGGATATACATATATATTTAAACAAAAAAGCTAGAAAAAGAAAGTAAAGACCACTATGCCTTATTTATATTTACTATAATTAGTTTCTTTTATGCCACCATTTTAAATTTAGAAAACCCTTTATAGTTTATTAAGTGTGATTCCTGGGGAAAAAAATAGATGTAACTAATTAATCTATTATTTCTGCCATAATAAGTAAGTGAGCCTTTGTTTCTCCCAATTTTGAAAAAATGGTAAGGGGCTTAAGACAATGCCAAAAATGAGGAAGACAGAAATCAGGCCTCTTCTTCCTACTGAAGTTTGGCTGTTTTGAACTTTAAATGTTGAATATACATCATTTTCCCAGGATCAGTAATTAGCTATTTCCTTATGCAAATGGACACAACTTAAAGATGCCTCATCTTCCTCCCCCATATCTTCTCTCCTTTTTGTTTTTCATTCAGCCTTACCAGGGAGAACAAACATGAGATGAATCACCTGTACTATTTATTCCCCTACTATGGATTCACTTCCAAGTAGCAGTGACATAATCACTTCTTCCTTTCCTCCCTGCCAGGGCATGGTACCCACACATGCGAGTCTCACAGAGCCATGCCATATTCCAACCTCAGCTTCTCCCTCAAGCACCTCCCAGAAAGCGTAACTAACTTGTACATCTTCAGGTCTGCTATGATGGAGAGCCCAGAAACAGCCTTCTAAATTGTGTCAAATTTTCATTTCTCTGAAAGGTACATTTAAACAGTTTTCATGACAGGTCAGATGAAACCTTGGCCCTACCAAATCAGCTGGTTTGGGTTACTGTACAAAACTTTTGCTTAATCAAAAATGTGTGTCATTTTATTTTTGCTGTTGTCACTGTTTATTTACTTTAGAGTAATCATTAATTTGCTTACATGCAGTGATGAAATTGAAATAAAATGGCAGATGGCCACACAATAGTGCCTGGGGATGAAAAAAATTTAAATACAAAAAGGTTCAAGAGAAGGCATTTAGTGATTTAGTAATAATATTTGTAAGAGATGTAAGTGCTTTCAAAATCAGAATGATAGGCCAGAGGTTATGTACAATTTAATAGTTAAGTTTTGTTTTGTTTTCCATTACATTCAAGCCAAATTGTTTTTATTCTCATTGAAGTGACATAATTAATCCCTAATTGATTTTCTTTAAAAAAGAAATGAAAAACATCCAATAATTCACATATTTGTATTGTATCACATACTATCAGATATTGTTTAACACAATGGTTTCTCCCTTTAAAACTTGTTCACAGGTAATATTTATGCTTATTTTATTTGAATAGAGAAGACAGAAGTTATCATCCTTTGTAAAGGTTCCCAGGATGAGGGCAATGTAATAAATTCCAGTTATCAAGGATAAGAAGCCTAACAGATTCATTCTTTCACTTCTACTCAAAACACCATGCAGGCAATAAGAGTTCCAGTGCCTGTTTCACTCACAGTTTTAAGAAATGTGCTATGAAGTTGGCCTGCAAAGAAATCCACCCATCACATTTCAAACTAACACATCAGCTGACTCCTTGAGCCCACGGATAAAACTCACAGCTGTAACTGACAGCCCCAGGAGCAGGTGGCTTTAAAGAATACCATTTTGACTTTCAAAACACATTTCTAATGTAAATGTAAAGCTTCATAAGCTATTTGCTTCTACCTAGAGCAATTAACATAAATTTGTAGAAGTCTTTATTGACAACTATTTCTTCCACAAGGTAACAGGTGGGGGAATTTCTAGGGGGAAATGAGGAGTGACTGCTAATACACGGTTTCTTTTTGGGGATTAAAGTGCTGTAAAGTTGACAGTAATGGTTGTATAATTCTGTGAATATACTAAAAACCACTGAATTGTACACTTTAAACGCCCCCCCCCAAAAAAAAACAAGGTAACAGGCATTGATTTCATTCCTAATCTCTTCAACTGGTAACATCAACTGGAAATACTTAGGCAAAGTCTATGTGCAGTAAGCAAGCAAGAGAGCTGGATATCAAGGGAGGTGTAAACTCAAAACTGATGCTACTTCTCTTTTTAGGGAGGGAAGGATTATATTTTAAGCATGCCTCAGTTTGCATCACCTTAAAAAGAGTCATAATTCTGCTTTTTAAGGATTTATTACAGATTGAACTGATTTTGTAATCTCTCAGTTAGCAAGTTATAATCTATTCATGGAAATAAATCAAGTTAAAAAGATGAGATGGACTTCCGTGGTGGCACAGTGGTTAAGAATCTGCCTGCCAATGCAGGGGACACGTGTTTGAGCTCTGGTCCGGGAAGATCCCACATGCCACGGGGCAACTAAGACCGTGCGCCACAACTACTGAGCCCGCGTGCTGCAACTACTGAAGCCTGCGTGCCTAGAGCCTGTGCTCGGCCACAAGAGAAGCCACTGCAATGAGAAGCCCACGCACCACAATGAAGAGTAGCCCCTGCTCGCTGCAACTAGAGAAAGCCTGTGCGCAGCAACGAAGACCCAACCCATCCAAAAATAAATAAAATAAATAAATTTATTTTAAAAAATGAGATGGATTTTTAAAAATCTAAGTAAATCATGTATTTGTATACAACAAAGTTTAAAACTTTGTTGATAACAAGGCCAAATGCAAAATGGGGTATGGGAGAAAACTAAATAATTTAGACAGAGCAATTTAAATGGATAGTGGTCAATAACAATTTTAAATATACATACACTGTTTCAGTGCCACAGAGGCTCTTTCATATTAAGAGTAATTAACATATTATAAATTGAACAAAATATATGTGTGGATAGATGAGTGTCTATATAACCCTGGAAAAGAGCTGAATAGTCATTCAATTGACTGTAGTCAGATGGTGGAGGATGAATATAATTTTATAGTTACCCCTTCCCTCAAACCATCAAACAAACAATACCCCTCAAAAGACTTTAAGATAAGCAGTGGTTTCTTAAAGTTACACACTCATCATGCTGTTCCTGTAAGAAGTGCATAAAATATTCTTCAGTACAGAGTTAAACAGTGCTTAAGAAGGAGATCTCTACTGCTAAATGGATCTGTTTTTTGTGCTTTTTCAGTTTAATGTTGCTAGGATTCAGATGATATATAAACTTTTCAGGGTTCCCTGCCCAAGGGCAAATAAAGATGCAGAAGTTCTCCTTCCTTTTATAGTCACGGAGACGATACTCTCCTTCAATAGTCATGGTGATACATGGATTCAAATTTCCAAGAGTTTATTACTTTTACAAAGTCTTTAGAAAAGAATCCTTCGTCTTTTTCAACCCAGGCAAGCAGTGTTGGCTCTCTTGTAGATGGTAAGGGTGATAGATGAAATGTCTAAATATATATATTTTAATGATCCAAACGCTTCCAATGGCCAAGCCAGAAGCTTAGCAAAACTACAACTGCTTTAAAAGCTGTGCAGTTTGAAACAGTGCATGTGTCAGGGCACCAGAAGGCTACTAATACACCCAACAGAGTTATTTATTTGTTTGTTTGTTTATTTATTTATGGCTGTGTTGGGTCTTCCTTGTTGTGCGCGGGCTTTCTCTAGTTGCGGCGAGCGGGGGCTACTCTTTGCAGTGCGCAGGCTTCTCACTGCGGTGGCCTCTCTTGTTGCGGAGCATGGGCTCTAGGTGTGGGGGCTTCAGTAGTTGTGGCACATGGGCTTCAGTAGTTGTGGCTCATGGGCTCTAGAGCACAGGCTCAGTAGTTGTGGCACACGGATTTACCTGCTCTGTGGCATGTGGGATCTTCCCGGACCAGGGCTCGAATCCGTGTTCCCTGCACTGGCAGGCAGATTCCCAACCACTGTGCCACCAGGGAAGTCCCCAATAGGGTTTTAAACCACAGTTTCCTGAAGGATCTACCACTGAACCAAAAAACTGTGAATAACCCACATCAAAGTGAACTGCTATTAGATGGAAACAAAAGTAATTTATACATTTGAAGCAAGAGGAAACTCAAGATATAGGTATATAACTGTGACAGTGGCAGAGAGCTCCCCATTTTCCCATCTTGGTTGACTAATAAGATAATTTCCTACAGACTTCAATTGATTACAGGTTTGATAAAAATAGTTTCACAGTGAAAAGTACTCAGGGCTTATTGACAGGCTATCAATCCTCGTTCCTCTATTTAGTTTATCCAAACTTTAAATCTGTACTCTAAAAATTTCATATAATAGTATTACTTATATTGTTCCTTGTATTTTTTGCTGTATGTTTTATTTTATTTTATTTTTTTATTATTATTATTTTTTTTGTGGTACGCGGGCCTCTCACTGTTGTGGCCTCTCCCATTGCAGAGCACAGGCTCCGGACGCGCAGGCTCAGAGGCCATGGCTCACGGGTCTCGCCGCTCTGCGGCATGTGGGATCCTCCCGGACCGGGGCACGAACCCGTGTCCCCTGCATCGGCAGGCGGACGCTCAACCACTGCGCCACCAGGGAAGCCCTGCTGTATGTTTTAAAATTTACATCCTTTTGAAACTTTTCCCCAAATCTATGGCTTTAAAAAAAAATTCTCTCAATAATGTCTTTTGATGAGAAGTTAATTTTGATGATATTCAAGTTATCAATGTTTTCTTTTAGAAACTGTGGTGTGGGGTTGTAGGGGTTTGCGGTTTTATGGGTTTGTGGTTATGGGGAAATATATCCTAATCTAAATCACAAAGATTTTCTTCTATGCTTTCTTTCAGAAGTTTTATACCTTTTTATCAGTAACATTTGGATCTATAAGTTAATTTTTGTATTCTGGTGTAAAGTATGATTCAAAGTTTTGTTTTTTGGCATATGGATACATACCTTTTCTAGCACCATTTTTTGAAAAGATAGGGGCATGGATAAACAAGCTGATGTACTCATCCAATGAAATACCACTCAGCAATAAAAAGGAAATAATTATTGATACACACACTAACCTGGATTAATCTTGAAATAATTATGCTTAATGTAAGCCAGGCAAAAAAGTGTGCAGGGGCTTCCCTGGTGGGGCGGTGGTTGAGAGTCCGCCTGCCGATGCAGGGGACGCGGGTTCGTGCCCCGGTCCGGGAGGAACCCACATGCCGCGGAGCGGCTGGGCCCGTGAGCCATGGCTGCTAAGCCTGTGCGTCCGGAGCCTGTGCTCCGCAACGGGAGCGGCCACAACAGTGAGAGGCCCGTGTACTGCAAAAAAAAAAAAAAAAAAAAAAAAAAAAAAAGTGTGCATATTACATTATTCCATTCATACAAAATTCTAGAAAATAAAAACTAAAATACAGTGACAGAGAGGATCAGTGTTTGTTTGGGGAGTGTTGGGAGCCAAGCTAGCAGAGGGAGGGCCAAGACGGAGCAATTACAAATGTGATAAGGGTTTCACAGGTGTATACATATGTTAAACCTTATCACATTGTAGGTCTTAAATATGTGCAACTTATATATCAATGTCAATAAAGATATATACAATGCAGTATGTATGTGTATATATTCACACAAACACACATATATAAAACATGAGTGTTTCAACAGATTCTTCTTAATAGTTAACATTCACAATCGAGTCATGTCACATTGTTCTCAAAAAGGCAAGAATCTTTGGAAAATTTTGTTCATCTAAATGTGTGGTTAAGTGTGGTTGGTTGGTTTGCAAACTTGCTTCTTGAGGGAAGAACCTGAAGAAGTGTATAAAAACAGAGCTGATCAATCTAAGCAATATAAATAGCTATTATCCAATTAATCACATTTATGTTCCCCATCCTTTAGTTATACTGTTAAGTGGTAAGGTTCAGGAAAATCACGAGATTAGCAACATTTAGCAACTGGCTAAATGAAAACCTTTGGCAAAATTTGTCTCTAAAAGTACAACAGGGGCTTCCCTGGTGGCTCAGTGGTTGAGAGTCCGCCTGCTGATGCAGGGGACACGGGTTCGTGTCCCGGTCCGGGAGGATCCCACATGCCGCGGAAAGGCTGGGCCCGTGAGCCATGGCCGCTGAGCCTGTGCGTCCGGAGCCTGTGCTCCGCAACTGGAGATGCCACAACAGTGAGAGGCCCACATACCGCAAAAAAAAAAAAAAGTAAAACAGATTCATCACTGAAAAATGCTCTCAAATGAAGGTAATTATGCAGCTAGTTACAAAGACAAAAATAAAAAGTTGAAAGAAGGGGGAAAGATCAGAATGTGGCAGTGAGGTCTGCTCCCCACCAGTGGAGGTGAGCTAACCCCAGTGGCCTGGAGCATAAGAAACCAAGGTGACGTAAACCTAGCGGAGGTCCGGGAAGGGTTGGGGCTGGAAGACTTGGGGGCTCGCACTGCCAGACGTGACAGCTCTTCACACGTGGATATTTACCCTGAGGTTATGGGCTTTTCTGTGATCACTGGACTGCTATTTAAACATGTGACTATTTCCTAGAATAGTAATTTCCTACACCACTGTTTTTGTATGAGAACCACATTAGGTTGCTTAAGTAACAGGCTATTAATTCACTACCCATAAAAAGGATGAGATTTATTTTTTCATCAAATATCAAGTGCAGCACATTGCATCAGACTTGAATTTGAAATGCAGTTCCTAAGCATGGGTAGTGTTCCAGGAAGCACTTTCCTCCCATATTTTTCTCCCCTTGACACTTCGTGTTTTAAATCTATATTGTCACCATGTAGAAAATACAAATAGTTTCTTTTTTTCTAAATACACTGGGAACATCATGCTTGATCTAACAAAAACTCTATAAACAAAAGTACATTAAACTATTTAGCTATCAAAAGGAAAAAGAAAATACAGAATGTTTAGTTTCCTCCATTTAATATAATTTTAAACTGCTAAACCCATCTTAAAATATTTCAACTTTATTAGTAATTGATCTTCATGGTTTCTGAAATACATATCAGAAAGTATTGGGGCAGGTGAATCACAGCAGTTTTGTCATTAATAGCATTAACAGCAAAGACATACCTCCTGAAACCACATATTGCAGAAACAGAAAGTGTCAGTTCAAGTGTTGTCTGTATACAGAGAGAAAACTGGAAGACAAACTTTATGAGCCTCTGGGTTCCTTAGGACTAGTTTTGAGGGATTATAGATCATGTATGTGAAGGTTATAAACCAGAGTTCCCAGGAAAGCTAGATACAGAACAAAATCACCAGTGGAATAGGAATTGAAAATATCTCCTCTGAAAAGAAATGCAGTGAATGTAAAATGTATATGTGGCAAGTTTCACTTAGGGACCAATACACTCTCTTTGGCAGGGGTCGTTTTTAAAACTACTGTCACCAACCTATGAAAAAGGGTACACGTGGGCGAACTGCTTGCTCCAGGGTTGAGGTATATTTCTACTTCAAGAAGGAAGCCAAAAAAAAAAAAAAGAAGGAAGCCAGCCAAGGAATCACTGTTTAGGAATCTGTAAGAATAGCTGAGTCTCCCTTGTCTTCAATCATGTTCCTAAAAACAAAGACCGGCAAGTATGGGAGTCACACTCCTTACCCTGCTCTTTGACTCTAAGAATAACAACAGCATATCCAAAGCTGATAATTGAACCCTACTGTTTTGATAATATCCCCACTGCAAAACAGCTCAGTGAAGGACAGAGGTTGGTCCCACGGGTGACTTATTAAAGCCATGCTTTCATGTCTGAGTAAGACAAGATTTGAAGGAAAAAGACCTGAGTAGACCAGTAACCCTCCCTAGCTGAAGCTTCTTGAGGTCAGGTGCTGTCCAAGTCACGGCTGGATCTCAATGTCTAGCACAGATCCTGAAACATGTTAAGTACTCAACACATATTTACGAAGTGAAAAGGGAATACAAAAAAAAAAATTCATATGCAATGTGAACTGCCTAGAAACTATAACATTTGAAGAGGAAAAGTAACTATGAAACACAGGCCAGCCCCTTCCTGTTGGCAATTCCAAAGAAAGGACATCAATGGTCCAAGTGTTAAAGTTATAGTGCTCAAAGGCTTTAGCCTCAGCACTTCTTTGGGTAGATGGCTCTGTCATCTCAGTCCTGGGTGCTGCTCCTGGTAAAAATGTCATTCCTGCTTTGGGGGTCTTCTTATCACCTGGAATGTTCTCTCTCTAAGTATGTTTTTTATGTCTCTCCTCATATAAACTCTACAAAACCACCTCTTTCAAATACTACCTTCATCAGTATGTCTTTCCTTTTTATCCTAGCTGTAAGTAGTTTCTCCATTTTTTGAATGATAAAATATTTTATAAGTAGTTTTTAAAGAGTGTTTCACATTGATTCAATTAAAAAAAAACTAGGGAAAAAAATTACAAAACAATGCAGACGTGTTTTATGATGAATTCATGATGAATTCATTTGGCTTCTATGTTGCTCTTTTTATTCATTCTATTCATTCTGCCTCAAATATCATTACTAGTCCACAATCCTGTCCCCTCTCCTCATACAAATATTCTTCCTCATACAAATATTCTAAGACTCAGCTAGAGAGTCGCTTTCTTCAAAAATACCTTCCCTGACTTCTTCCTCATCTCCGATTCCAGATGAATTAGGCACTAACCCATATGCTTCCATAATACCATAAGCCCATCATCTCCTTCTTTACTAAGGATGCTACAGTTATCTGGGAAAACGATGTCTCCTACTGAACTGAGTCCCTTGAAGAAAGGGATGGCGCCTTAGTTATCACAATATTTCTAGCACTTTGCCAGGTATCATAGTGGTTGCTCAACATTTTATGGATACATGTATTTATGTGTCTCCTGTATTGGACTGTGAGCTCTTTGAGGTCAAGAAATTCCTAATTCAATGTATTTGTACATAGTAGGTATTCAAAATATCTGATCAATGAATAAATGAAGCATATAACTTTCAGGCTAGAAGTAATTGTAGATATTTTAAATCCAACCTCCCTCTTACACAGATGAGGTATAAAGATCAAGCTAAGTTACACATATTTATTCATGGAATCAAGATTTAGGCATAAGTCTTTGGATTCTAGTATACGATGACATTTTTGAATGAATGATTGAATAAATGAACAGATAAATGATTAATCATATTTGAAGACTAAGCTATTAAGCAGTCATCACTGTGACTAGATATTCAGAAATGAAACCTCTGTTTCATGAAAATTTAACAAAGCCTGCTGCTGCCAACCTTTTTTTTTTTTTTTTTTTGAATTCTCCTAGGATGTATGAGGGCCTGATAGTTACAGGTAATCTATTAAAATAGAAACAGGAGCATGTCATTTTCAAAATATTGCAACTGAACCATTAAAAATAATTTTCAATTCCAATAGGCTTTTGCTTCATCAGCAAAATCTTTTACATACAAGTGTTCTATACATTGTGGAGGTGCAAAATTATAAATAATACCATTTATCAACATCACGGGGAGTTAGCGTTTGGGTCTGAAAATCTCAAAGGTATTAAACTAGTACCAGAAATTTCATGAATAAGATACAAGATCCCTCCTTCCGTCCCTCCCTCCCTGCTAACAGTGACTTAAAGGCAGTGTGACAGCTACTTGAGCATTACCTGTCAAGAACAAAGACTTAGCATGCATGTCTCTGGAACCTTTCATTCCTCTCTCTCCTAAATCACCTATCAAGAAATTGCTAATTAGGCTGCTAGAGACATCTGGGCTAAAGGGATTCTGAACCAAGTGGTTTTGAAAGCCTGATTATTAACCTTTGGTAAAACACAAATAAGAGAACACAGTAGACGGATTCTCAGCTTCAATAGAGGGAGAGAAGGTCAGGACTATGTGTCTTAGGTAGATTTGATTTTTCTATCCTACTATTAGACATTCTAGATTATTTTTAACCTGATAAAAAAATCACTAATTCTAATGACTTTTGAATCCAACCGAGCCAAGTGAAAAATTCTAGTATACACCTGAGTTTTCCACAAGTACTTTTTAGAGGCATATAAGGGGCTCTAAATTTCCATAGAATTCAGAAGAAATGTTAATATTTTAGGAAGCTTCTATAAATGTTAATCTTCTCAATTCTAGATACTTCCTAAAGTACATGGGGTGATATCTGCCTCCTGTTGAGCTTTTGCTTGCCATTAGCACAAATCTAATACCTCATATGCAGCAGTACAAACACTGACATCATTTCATTACGTAGAAATATGCTTCCCAAACATAAAACAGTGATTATTTGTTGGCAACATTTTACCTTCTCTACCAAAAACTTGCCTTCCTAATTCCAGAGACCTCTTCTCCCAGACCAAAACACCTCTCATCAATCTAGAGAGTTCATTTTAACCCACTTAAGTGAAATTTTCATCAAGTATCCTCTAACAAGGACTTGGTATCTCCTCGCACCCCAAGAGTTACTATCTCTTTGAGCCTCAAAACTTTCAGGAGAAAGAGCTGTAACAGTATAATTACAGGCAACATGACCAATACTTAGCAGAAGAAAGCCCACCCTACCCAACATTCCCCAAATTCTATCAGGTGGTCAGTTACCCTCCAACCTATTTACAATTATGGACCTGTGGAAATTAATGGTAAAAGCAAAATGCCTATAGTTCTCGCTACAGACAGGCAAAGAGAAGATCTTTATTAACCTCTTCTTTTGAAAAGCTCTCTCTTTAAGGAACATCTCTGGGATAGCTTCCTGTAAAAACTGGAAAAAAAAATTGAGCCCTCTAATGATCACACATCTCCTTCTTTACCCACAACCACTGGTAAATCTACAATGCCCTTCATGTGGTGGCAATTCATTTTCAAAGGATAAAAATTAAGAAGAATCACACCTTGCAATTTGGCTTGTTCATTCTTTTTGATTTATTAAAACTGAGCAGTCACATAATATTCTTAAGAGAGACTTTAAAGTTCTCAATGCTTAAAGAAATTCCCTAAAAAAGATCTTACGCATCTTCTCCATCAAAGAAAGTTTATTATTTTTACTTAAGGATGATATTAGTTTGTAAAACAAATGAACAAAAACCAAATGCTACTAATGAGAGACACTGTAAAATTCCTACTTGAATTACAGTTCAAGATGAAAACTGATAAAACAGAATATTCAAATATTTTTATATACATCAGAGTTCCAGATTTGGGTAACTTCCAGATACAAGGAAGATATTTCTAATGTTTCAAAAAAGTATTCCAGCAAACATGCTTTTCAGGGAAAAAATAGAAAGAAAAAAAAAGTAATTTACACTTTTTTTCTTCCTTAATTTTACCCTCCTTTCTCTGCCCACATTGCTAGTTTTCTTCCTCCTTATATCTTGAGATGGATCAGTTTCAAAAACAAATGAAGGGGGCTTCCCTGGTGGCGCAGTGGTTGAGAATCTGCTTGCTAATGCAGGCGACACAGGTTCGAGCCCTGGTCTGGGAGGATCCCACATGCCGCGGAGCACCTAGGCCTGTGAGCCACAACTACCGAGCCTGCGTGTCTGGAGCCTGTGCTCCACAACAAGAGAGGCCGCGATAGTGAGAGGCTGCGCACCACGATGAAGAGTGGCCCCCGCTTGCCACAACTAGAGAAAGCCCTCGCACAGAAATGAAGACGCAACACAGCAAAAATAAATAAATTAATTAATACAGACCAGGCACTCAATAAATGTTATAAAAAAAAAATGAAGGGCCATCCCAAGCAAATGAGCTTTGATGGTAAATGTTACATGCTTTTGTTAAACTAGTAAATAAAAACAGAAAGAGAGCCTTGCTCTCAATGCCTCACACACACTACACTACACCTTGTTTTCTTGTCTCCATATCACGTCTTGCATTACTTTGTAGAGGTCAGTAAATTTGGTCCTATGATTACATAAAAAATAGTCTCATCTTTTAACGTTGTTACTTTTTAATTCCCCACTGATAATGAATGGTGTTTGAACCTAAAGAGACTGCTTTAAATAAGCAGAAGCCTTTTGTAAAAATCAACCCAGAAGCAAGTACGGTGGATCCTTGAACAACATGGGTTTGAACAGCGTGGGTCCACTTTATACATGGATTTTTTCAATAAATATGTATATGTACTGCAAATGTATTTTCTCTTCCTTATGATTTTCTTAATACCATTTCTTCGTTCTAGCTTACTTTACTGTAAGAATATAGTATATAATATATATAACATACAAAATGTGTTAATTGACTATTTATTTTATCCATAGGCTTCTGGTCAATAGCCTACTACTAGGCTCTTAATAGTTAAGTTTTGGGGGAGTCAAAAGTTATAAGTGAACTTCTGACTGTGTGAAGGGTCAGTGCCCCTAATCCCCACATAATTCAAGGATCAACTGTATAAGAGGATAAAATAGGTTTGATAATAAAGGCTCAGGAAGCAAGTATTTATCCCTCATGATTAGTTATGATTGCTTTGTACATGTGCTCAGACCTTATGAACCTTACACTACTTTAGAATAAGAAAAGCAGCACAGACAAGGCAAAGGTTTTCAAGAAGTGGCTCTGTGGAACTTTGCAGTAAGGAGCCTTATTTTTGCATATTTTACATACCAGGCTTCTATAGCTGACCTGCTTTGCCAGTCACTGGACAAAATGTCAACTTTTACACACACACCTTTCTTGCACCACAAAGGGCTTCCTTAAAACTAAGTATAAACACCAACTGCAACACTTCCTGCAGGCCAGCTCTTCTTTGTACAATATTCTCTAATATTCTATGTACTTGAGTCTTTTATTATTCTTTCACCTTACTTTACAAAAATAAGCAAAATGAGCAAAATCAAAGCACAGACACCAATGACAAAAGCTTAGGTCAATACAGTTAAAAAAAATAAGATAAAGATGAAAAACATCAGGCCTGCACTAAGAGCAAATCATTGTCTCTAATTAAATGATTTCTAAATGTAATTAAAATATAAAATATGGGGCTTCCCTGGTGGCGCAGTGGTTGAGAGTCAGCCTGCTGATGCAGGGGACACGTGTTCGTGCCCTGGTCCGGGAGGATCCCACATGCCACGGAGCGGCTGGGCCTGTGAGCCATGGCCGCTGAGCTTGCACGTCCGGAGCCTGTGCTCCGCAACGGGAGAGGCCACAACAGTGAGAGGTCCGCGTACCGCAAAAAATAAAAAAATAAAAAATGAGAAAAAGCATTTTAGAAACTTTATAGTATTTTTTAGAAACCCAATATACAGTCTAACTTTGCACACTGGACTACAGGAAATGTTTTCAACAATATATTATACACACACTCCCACTTGCATGTACAATTTAAGATAACAAAGACAGTAACATTATTCCCATCTTGCTGTTTTGCCTTTTGTTTCTGTCATACTACTGACAAATTATAGAGCCATGACTTCAATAAGATGGCCTACCCAAGTAGCTCTGCAATGGAATATCATCTCTGTGTCTGCATATAGTTATTTCTAAAAGGGATCCCCTTGCGATCAGAAAAGCAACTCTGTGAGGTTGAAGCCCCACGGGAGAGGGGAGCTCTTACCACAGTGTTTAGGTGTTGACACCAGGGCAAAGGAACAGAACAGAAGGCCCATGTGCTTCCACCGGGGATCTAGAACCCATTCCTCTGGGTCTTGGATCAGGAATTTTAAACTTGCCTCAGAACAAATAACTCATTTCCTAGCCTCTCAGTATCCTAAGTTGTTAGCTGATTGTGAAGCTTGGACCATCTTGAGTCCTATAGACTGTTATTCATGTTTTGACAACAGTTACAGACAGCTTGCTTTTGTGAGATCCCATGACTTGGTCTTAGACATTTGCCATCCCACGTTAAAATTAAGCCCACTATACTTAAATTTTATTTTTGTTACTAGTGTATGTCTTAATTTAAAAATACTAGCAAATATTTTCTTTTTTTAATCTTCATTATAGTTACATAAAATGTAAGTCTATGAATAAAATTTAATTAACCAGTATTAAAGAAAATGATTTAAGATTACTAACTTTTAGGGCCACAACGATACCACTCAATTAATTAATATTATAAGAAAATTAACCTTAAAGAGTTAATCTGTATATAATAAGTGTGTTTTTTCTCCCCACTAGAATATGAACAGTATCAGGATAGGTTCGGCAAATGATTCACAGTGCACCTGACCCTGTGCTTTGCACATGATACCCCGCAAGCATGGTAACGTTGATTAGGACATAGTTAAATGATGGGAAAAGACAAAGAAGAAAGAAGAAATAGTGGCTACCATTTATTGAGCAGTTGTTACATTGTAAATACTGTCCTAGGCCCTTTTCATACATTATTACTTAGTTCTCAGAAAACCCAGGGTGGTAGTTATCTTACATACAAGGGAAAGCAAAAGAAGGAAGGGAAGAGAGAAGAGAAAGAAAGGAATGAAGGAGGAAGTGATATGGCTCAACCCTGCGTTTTTCTGGTGACAAAACAAAGCAGAGAGAATGACTCCTCTGTGGGTCATGGCAGATTCCGTATTAGAAGAAAACCTTCTGACTTGCAGTCCAGTGCTCTTTTAGTTTTCAACAGTGATCTTAACGGTGAATTATTAAAAGAAATTTGGAAAAGTCTAAAAGGCAACTTACTGCTTAGAACCAACAACTGAAATAGGAGAGACAGTGTGGGATCCTGAAAACGTAACCATTGAGTCCAGAGGATGATTATCATAAGAAGACTTGGGTTCAGCATTGCATTCAACAGTGCCTACTAGATAAAAATATAATTGCACACTTGAAATCCCAGTGCACATACAAATGAAACAAAACCTGGTAGGCACATTTTTGCCACCATAATTCTGACAGGAATAGGTAAGAATTTTAGGTGAAAATCTTGAAAGTATATTGTTAGGTTTTGTTTTGTTTTTGTTTTTGTTTTTGTTTTTGCAGTACGCGGGCCTCTCACTGCTGTGGCCTCTCCCGTTGTGGAGCACAGGCTCCAGACGCGCAGGCTCAGCGGCCATGGCTCACGGGCCTAGCTGCTCCACGGCACGTGGGATCCTCCCGGACAGGGGCACAAACCCGTGCCCCCTGCATCAGCAGGCGGACCCCCAACCACTGCGCCACCAGGGAAGCCCTATTGTTAGTTTTTAAACAACAGCAATCCATCTGATTAAATTACAAAATATTCCATAAGGCCGCATTTGTGACAGGAAGATGCACTTTACACTTTAGAATTTTCCACCTCTCAGAAAATAGATTTCTTCCTTTGTCCTTTCAGAACTGTCAAAGAGACACATGCTACCTGATAAGCTTTTTCTTTCAGCATCTATTCTCTAGCTATCTACTGTCATTTCTGACAGAAGAACAACATTTGGGTATGTAATACAGTAAATCGTTAGGGGGCAAAACACTTTGCCCAGTGAAGTTGTAGCTGAAGTACAATTGCAGTAACATGAATGGATATAATCCTCAGTTGAGTGGTCTCTTTTAAGAACCAGGATGACTGTTCTTATAGCAGAGATCTAGTCCATTAGAATCTCAACGACTGGGAAAGTGGGTTAGGACTGCATAACTTAATAATATATGTGACTGTTACATTGAATAGTGAGACTCTTTATTTGTGAATTGAGATTATTAACAGTAATGGTGATAATAAACACACCATTGCTTCAATAACATGCTATTTGTCATAACACAAACACTTGCAAAATCTTCAACAGATGTGCTCAAAACCAACTTGCAAAACAAATAAACCACCACCTACTGTTAAAGGGTAGTTTGAATATTTCAAAAGCAACAACTTAATAAAGATTAAGGAGTCTAATAAGCTTTCATGTTTCTTTTAACAAAAAAGCTTTCAAGAGTCAATCAGAGATACCAAGGAAGAGAAAAGTCATGCTCAAATGTGCTATGTGAAGTATGGTAATAAATACATGTAAGGGAGGTGGATTTTTAATATTAATAACAAATTCTGTTTTCTCACCAATGACTGCCCGTGAGGCACATTCTTAAGTCGACTTGTGTGGCTACGGCTATTTGTCAAAACTTGCTTCATCATTTATAGTCTCAGAGTTCTTTTCCTTTTAGCTCAGTGTTGTGACGGAATCAATACAAATCTGCTCTTAAAATATCTGTCTCTGACCTGTGTTTGTTTTAAGCTGCATCATTCATAATGGTGATGGATAGGTTATGCTATTCCTCTTTGCCTGCACAAAGCACCACAGCATAAAAAGTGCATATATTTTATGCCCAAGGTCAGGAGAAAATTAATGGATAAAGAGCTAGATAAAAATGGCGTTCAAGCTGAATGGTTTGAGTATGCTCTACAGGGTACAGACCAGGCAGGCAGTACAAAGCCCATTACACTTAAACACTCTTGAAGCATTTCAGAAGTAGAATCGTTTCCACAGGCTAACACATACAAGCACCAAGCTCTCTCATAAAAGCACCGAGCTGCCACAGAGAGCCCACGGGAATGCACAAAGCGCTCCTTTTCCTGGGTTCCCGTGGCATACTCCATCTATTAATTTTTACCTTGAGCAATAAGCCCATTTGTGTTTATCGCTAGAGTTGAACAAGTTACGCTTTCTTGTCATTAGTAAACTTCTCTTTTAAAGGCTTTCCTACTAATACTCTCTACTGTTCCTCTCCAACTTTGCCTGGCGAATACACAAGAGTGGTAGGTCTCAGTGAAGGGGCAGTGTTAGCCGGTTCCAACAAGAGCAAAGCTTTATAGGGAACAGTTACACTCTACTTTCTAGAATATTCCACTGCAGACGTCTAAATGGCAGCAAACTAAGCAGGAATTAAGGGGGGAAAAGCTGAGAATTCTAAAATCTGGCATGAAGGACATCATAAGAATCATCCATGAGGACGATTACAGCTTATAGTATCTATACATAAACATATCAAAAAAAAAAGCGTTTTGCAGAGCGAAGCAACTCAAAACCAGTGGTTTTCTTCACATACCTTGCTGAGGAGAAGGGTATCGCCCTTCTGATGGAATAACAATTAAGCAATGTCATGGTGGAATTTATTTTTTAAATCTCAGTTTTAGATTTAGAAAACCAGTGTGTGATAACAGATAGTGAATTTTTCCCCGTTTTGTTGGCTTTGTTTTGTTTTAAGGGAAACTCATAGTAACAGCTGTGATTCGCCCCTACAGTAAAGTCTGTGGAACTGTATAAATAAACTGCTCTGGAAGCTGAGGAAATTGCCCATTATCTCCCAGAGCATGCTCTGATAAGAGTCTATCAACAAAAAGCTAAAACTCATCCCGAGCATCTAGAGAGGAGTTTCTGGTGACAGCTCTTGGTTATGGTCTCTTTCAGGCTGATTATGTGGCACCAGAAAATTATGTGAAAAAGCTAAAGTTAGAAAAGAACTGAAGTTGGTGGAAACAAAAATAACGTGTTCAGTGGTGATACAGAAACTAAACCCCAAAGTCAACAACTCTGACATTGCAATGCAAAATGCTTTTTTTCCACATAATTTATAAACAGATACGAGTAGTATTCTGTGAATTCTCTTACTAAATATAATAGGCAAGTTCTGGATGTCAGTAACACTGGATTAAACTCTTCAGTTAGCCACAAATCAGGTGTGGCTTTGACCCAGAATTTAATTTTACAAATAAAGAAACTGAAGCAAAAAGATTAAGAGTCAGGAGAGAATCTTTCAGAGCGCCTCCACCCTAACAAAAAGCATAACCAAACCCTCCCCCAAATCTTCTATGATGTTCTCTTAACACAAAAAGTCCTGGGTTTATGATCTGAGGAGAGAGGTGTTTACTTGTTGATTGTTTGCTTGTTAATAGCATTGCAGAAATAAGACTTTCTGCCCTGCATCCACAGGGCAGTCACATACATGAAATGGCTTCAGGGAAATTCCTCATTTAGGGAAAAAGCAATTATGAGGAATTTGCAAGGACTATAAAAATATTTTAAAATGGTAATAAAAGGCTGAAATGAAGAATAATGGTCTAAAGCTACAAAGAGAAGAAATTATGATTAAACATCATAAAAAATTCTGCAAGGGGAGTTAATAGAATAACTGCTCAGAGAGATAACTTGAGTCATCTTCGTCAGAGGCATTCAGAAATAGATTAGATAACAACCTAGTAGGAAGTCTAGAGAAGCCCCTTCTGAATTACATGTGTACTGCCTGGCTTGAACAAAATATGTAAAGGACAATATAGTAACATTCCCACCATCAAGAGAATGAAGAAAAAGTTCAATTTCTGGGGTTTTAGGAGATTGGGGAGACCCCGAATCATCTCATACAAAGCTACAGGCCCTCTACAAAAGTCAGTTCATTCTGGGTTCATGGCAATTAGCCAGATAAATCCCATTAATAATAAAAATGGCTTAAAGCTAGACTGAATGCATTTTTTTCTCAATTCAGAATAGATGGAGCCATCTTTTCTTGACTATTAACCATATCTCTAACCTTCATGAAAATTGCCTTTGTTTTACTTTCTCTATCTGTAACACGGAAACGATGAAAGCTCTTCTCTTTCCTTAAAAAATACTGCATAATTTGTATCACATAAGTAAAAAGCATTAGTAGGAGTATTTATGAAACATTGCTACTAATTCTGCACTTTTCACTTATGCAAAACATTTTGTAACTACTGTTCAATATTATGACTACAATATGAATGAGGTTAATATTTACATTTTGTTTGCATTTCAATTCCAGTAGAATGATTTTAGAATTCATGCGTGCATAAACTTAGCAGAAAATAATCTCTCTAATGAATATTTTACATTTCATTTAGGGACTAGTGTGGTAATACTGAGATACTGCTGAGGACAAGCTATACCATCTACCTTTTAGTCTTTCTGATTGAAACCTGTCTCAGCTGATCTCAAGAGAGGACTAGAAGAAAGCAGTGGTCACTTCATAAAATCGCCAAAATCATCCTGATCAAAATATTAATAATTGGTAGTAGCCTACAATAAAAAAAGCTCCATTGGCATTGTCAATCAAGAAGCACACATTTCTCAGGAAGTGTCGCTTTCAGGTAATCAATTTGGACATTATCTACTATTACAGCTGTTAAAATATTGACCTCCCTCCTCCAATAGATTTATCTGGACACATTAATTCATGACGACAATATTCAGAGGACCCTAAAAACTGCTTTAACAGTTTCAATAATGAATAATGAATTAAATAATTATCAAAGGACATCAAATAATAAAATGTCCATTAAAGCGTTATAATCTTGGCAGTTTGAAAGCACCAAGGGAACACTCAATTTATTAGGTGTTTTTACATAGCAAAAGGAAGGCTAATATCTGAGAGAAGAAATATCTTTCTTAAACTTTCCAGATATTTTGTTATTACTCTTAGAGCTCAAGGCACAATTTCCTGTGGGTTCTTTTCATTTTTCTCCACTCAGTGAAATGAATATCCATTTTCACCAGACTTCCATTCTTCCCCCAGAGCTATTAAAACTCAATTGCTCAACTAATTGCCAATCTCATTTAAATGACTCACTGCTGAACTCCAAACAACTTCATATAAAATGAAGGGATATGCTGACTTTTCATAAGTAGTTACAACTTTAAAAATAAATTTAAAAAAAATGAATGTGCAGCTCGGGCGGCGGGAGGAGCGGTAGCGGCCAGGCAGCCCAGCTTCGTGAAGGCTCTCGGCGCGCCGCGGCCCGCAGGCACCCGGCACGCGCCCGCCCCGCCGCCACGATGCCCAAGAGGAAGGTCAGCTCCGCCGAGGGGGCGGCGAAGGAGGAGCCCAAGAGGAGATCGGCGAGGTTGTCAGCTAAACCGGCTCCTGCAAAAGTGGAAACGAAGCCAAAAAAGGCGGCAGGAAAGGATAAATCTTCTGACAAAAAAGTGCAAACAAAAGGGAAAAGGGGAGCAAAGGGAAAACAGGCTGAAGTGGCTAACCAAGAGACTAAAGAAGACTTACCTGCAGAAAATGGAGAAACTAAAAATGAGGAGAGCACAGCTTCTGATGAAGCAGGAGAGAAAGAAGCCAAGTCTGATTAATATCACACACCTGGTCCTATCAGTGGTCCCTGTCTCCCTTCTTGTACAATCCAGAGGAATATTTTTATCAACTATTTTGTAAATGTAAGTTTTTTAGTAGCTCTAGAAACATTTTTAAAAAGGAAGGAATCCCACCTCATCCCATTTTTTTAAGTGTAAATGCTTTTTTTTAAGAGGTGAAATCATTTGCTGGTTGTTTATTTTTTGGTACAACCAGAAAATAGTGGGATATTGAATATGGGAGGCTTTGATTGTCTTGGGTGTCAGCTTAACATTCCACAGATGGAGGGTAGCTTTTATATCCTGTAATACAAAGCATACTTAATGGCAGTTTGGAGTCAGCTGTGCATTTAATGTCTTAAACACTTTAAATTACTTCTCTTCCCACGTTGTTTTTGGTAGAATTGTTTCCTAAAGCAAACCACTCACCCCTTGATCTTGGCTCTCCTGGGCAGAACTTTGTGTACTCTGTAACATCTTTGGTCATGGTAGTCCAGTTCTTCTAGGAACTGTTAATGTGCTGTGAACAATTGACAATTTGAGTATGTAGTGTATATGATATTAAATTGTGAATTAGTGGGACTTACGATGTAACAGCATATCAATATTTGAAGATATTGGTACTTGATATCCTGTGAAGGAAAATTTGCCCCCAAATTTTAAGCTGGAAAGTCACTGGAATAACTGTTGAGAAAAGAATCACAACAACATGATTTTTTTAGGTTTTTGGTACGTATGTTGAGAATTGTGTACAAATTGAAATGTCTGTGTACTGATCCTCAAAACAACCAATAAAATCTCAATTATGAAAGAAAAAAAATGAATGTGCATGTCCAAGAGAGGAAGGACTTTTATTAATTAGAAAATCAATATTATATAAAGAAAGTAAAAGAGAATTAATTCAGCAATGGCCACAAAGTCATGGGGATAATCTGGTCATCTATTTTATTAAAGTGATGAAATCAGATCACACATCAGATATAACAATGGTTACTGTACTCTGAGAATACCTGTTCCATTGTTCAGATCGCAAACAGGTAGAAAATCTCTAACTCTGAACTTAATAAGGTGAAGTTTTAAAGTCTGTGTTTACACTATAGGTCTCATTTACCAAGAGTGAGCTAGATTTTTTCTGACGGTAACTCAGATTGCACATGTACGTGAGAAAGAATGAAAGAATATGATTATATATTTGCATATGTCAAGCAAGGCCTGACTAAATTTAGTTCACAGGATCAGCAAACTCAATTGTGACATACATATTCCTATACTTTCTCCTCACTCCCTAACACCTTGCCTCAAAGTTTCATAGAAAAAGCAGTGATTTAATTCTAAGAGCATAGCAAATTCATTAAATCGTTCTATATCGGCCAACCAACATGCACATTCATGTTATACTGGTGAACTCCTTTGGTCTGCTGTTCTCTCTTAATTCTTTAAAATAAATTGCAGGTCAATAAGCATCACTTAGGCCTCTGTCCTTTTCCACACCCTAGCTGCCTTTATCAGACGATAACAATCTGGACTGATGTCTCTAAAAATGTTGCTGCAGAGAAAACAATCTGCTTATTTTGTGAGCAGCGAAGAAGTGTTTAAGCCCACGAAATTTCCATGAAGACGTAAGAAAAATGAGTAAGCATACCTTTTGCTCAAGAATAATTTAGAAAGGGAAAAAGTAACTGCCCAGGTTTTCAAAAGGTGTTTAAGTTGCAAAAACAAATAGAAAATGGTTGCAATAAATGTAGTGATTCTAAGTTGTACTTTCACTAAAATTTATTAACTACAGTGGCCCTTGAACAATGTGGGGATTAGGGGCACTGATCCTCTGCACAGTCGAGAATCCATGAATAACGTATAGTCACCCCTCTATATATATGATTCCTCTGTATCCACGTAACCACTGCTCCCTGGATCCTGTATTATTGTACTAACATGCTCTAAGCACTGTGCTAGGTACTAAGGAAGCAAAGACCAGCTAGGGATGGTTCCTCACAAGGCTGAGCTCTGGGTGTAGTTCTGCTAAACAGGAAAAGTGCTGCAGAGATTTTAGAAGAGAAATGATTTGTGTCAGTTTATATTTACAAATGAGATATCCCCAATAGCCTTTTAATCTCCCAATGTTGTAATAGATAGTATTTAGTATGCATGCAGCTTGGAGAATAATGTTTGCACAAACTATTTATCTATCCTTCTAACACCAATCCTGAAATGTTGGAAGATTACTGAAGGTTCTTAAAATTTCCTCTTAAATATTAATGTGCATACTTTTCAACCAATTGTTGGCACATAATACCTGCAGCAATTCTTGATTCTATCATGTTTGTAAAATGTAATGTCAGTATCTATAATAACTATAAACACATGATATTAAGTTTTGTTACAGTGCCACTTCCAACTTACTAGAATAATTCTGCATTTCAAGCAGTCTTCAGAAATAGACTCATACCGATATGTGCATGGGGAAATGATGGTGGCTTTATGGTCATGATTTCAAACTTTAATAATTATCTATTATACTTTATGTCCTTTTTGATGTTTTCTAAAATTTCACATTTTAAATGTTTCCTAATTTTGTAAAGTCAAAATAAACAGAGTTTCCATAGATTGAGGCCATAATAATTAAATTAGGGTTATGTGTGATTCTGTTTTTGTGTCTAGGTAACTAGATACAAGTATAGGAATATTTTGGTGTTAGATAAATATCTATAGCAAGGCTAATACAGCAACAAAATGATCCATATTTTCACATCCATGTTTCTTTCCTGAGCATCTCTGATTGCACGTTTCACAGACAGAGAGAAACTCAAAAGAAATTATTCCCCACCACCAAATCTCCACAAATATATGCTATTCTTTGAAGGCCCAATCTCAGTATATGCCACTCCATCAAACCAGTAAGCCAACCTAAAAAGTACCTTCAGTGACTATTTTTCCTTAGTGGCCATATCCAGTTGCTGTTGATGCTACCTTTTGAGTTACCCCATCTCTCCTCTTCATCCCCATTGTTACTAGAGTAGTCTAAACCCTCATCATTTACTGTCTATTTTAACTTCAGTACTGAACTCATCCCATCCATTTTCCCTCCACACTGTAGTGAGGGCCATCTTTCAAAACTGCAAGTATTTCACTAGGGTTTTCCCAATTTGAATCATTTTCCTTCAAAGGTTAATCCCCAACCTCTCTTACTTTCCTTTTTCCACTTTCCCCAACATGACTTGAATTCCAGAATACCAGCTACTTTAGAGCTCTGTGAATACACCACATTGCTTTAGTGTATGTCATTCTCTCTGCCAGGAGTACCTTTAATTCTTGTCTGCATAGAGAACTCCAAAGGATCCTTCATATCTTAGCTTAAGTGTTATTTCCTCTTAAAAGCTTCCTTAACTTCGTATTGATAAATAGATTGAGGATCTCCTGTCTACATTCTGGAAGCATCTTCAAAATATCTTTGTCATTCTACTTATTAATGCACTCAACTGCAGTGGTTGTAAAAGATGGTCCCAGAGCAGCCACCTTAGCATCACCGGGAACTGTATTAGAAATGCAAACTCTTGGGCCCCACCCCAGGTCTACTGAATTAGAAAGTAGAGATAGAACTCAGCAATCTATGGTTTAACAAGCCTTCCAGGCGATTCTGATGCATACTTATGTTTGAGAATTCCTGTTCTATTGAAATCACGTGTTTCCATATCATCTCTACACCTAATTGAGATTACCTTGATGGTTTTCATCTTCCCTCCTTTCCTGTGAATATACAATACACATCTGTTGAATACAGGAGCAAATAAACTGATAATTAAGTTTGGGATTTTCTAATTAATTTAGTGGTACTTTATACAGAGTCTTAACACATCAAAGGGCTGCATATAGGGTACTCACTTGAAATCTGAAGGCGATCAATGTTAAAACAATGGTATACACAAAGCATTGGCAGAAGTTATCCCATGACACATGTGCCATTAAAAATGAATAAGAACATATGAAGTTCTTCCTATGTAACACCACAAGATCATTATGAGATGAGAAGTTGCTAGGAGTGAAGGACCTCTTATAAGTCATGTCCTTAAACAATCAACTGAGGATACTGTTGCTCAGAGGCTACTCAACACCTCTATATAACTTGTGTTTATTAAATATAGTTACCATTTGGCTTCTTAGAACTTTATATCTAATATTAAAAGCTATAATTATTATTTGATTACTAATTCAATCCAATAGTTGCAAGCACACCAAACAACACTCTCAGAAAGTCTCCCTAGGTTGCCAACACAACAAATGCTCTAGTTATTAGTTAAGAATAGCAGAGACCTTGGTTATCAACTATGGTATAGATGTGGGCTGGAGAGTGGAAAGACTGCAATTCTGTGCCTGAGCAGTGTTAATCAGGATCTTACCACATTGGCTAAAATATTTCAACTTCTATTTCCAGATGTCGAAGTGTTTGAAATCAGGACTGGGTGTTACACTCTGTGCTCTATTTTCCATCCCCAAGTGCCATTTACAATGTCTTTGCACATGGTAATTATTTAATAAAATACTGAGTTAAACAGAATTACCATGTAATTCTTCTCCACTAAATATTTTGAGTAAAAGGGCAAGAATTACTTTCAAATAATATGGTATTAGTCCTTATAAAATCAGTTTCTCCCAGGTAATATCTTCTGCTTGTACTGTGTTGTAGTACTTTCTGCTGTGGATCTCAACTTATAAACTTATTAAACTGGATTTGTAAATATTTTGCAAGTGCTTTAGAATAAAGATGGTACATTTGTCACCTCTGCATGTCCAGCACCGACACTGTTTTTAGAAGTTGCACAATAAATGCTTGTGGAAGGGAAGAAAGAAGGAAAAGAGAATGCAGTAAGAACTTCCAATGAACTCAATTATAGAGAGTATTTCATACAACACATGTTTGACTTCCCAAGGACCGAGTCATGCTATGTGAAAAAAACCTTCACTTGCTGACTTTGAGGTTGTTTAGATCTCAGTGAGATGTAGATCTTACTTTTAACATGGATTAAAACAAAGGGAGGCATTACAGGGTAGTGACATTTTTCTCCCTTTTTAATTTTATCTGTGAACTATATAATAGGAAAAAATGAAGTCAATTTGCCCAAAAAGTATCTAATTCTAGTTAATACTCAATAAATAATTGTTAAGTGAATTGATTAATATAAACAATCAGTAACACTTTCAACAGCATACAAAATACTATCTATAATGAATTTGATATATTTATTTTGATATATTTGTTGATAATTGAAATTTATATATTTGGACTTATGTATATATTCTCTAGTGACAAGGAAATAAGTATATACAACACTATTAGATAAAATGTCATTTTCTCTTAAAATATTAGGGTGCTATTTAAAATTAAAGGTTTAAATTGAGAAATAATTTAATTACTGAAATAAAGTTTTGCTTAGAACTACAGAAACAGATTTTCCAGAGCTCTCCTTGTCAGTTGACAGAATTCAGTTCATAGATGGTTTCACTCAACACAGCAGCACTCAAGTATCATTCAAGAGTTAATTCACTTTAAAAATGGGCAGTTCAGCTCTTTCTCAAGAGCTTCTGAAAGTGGCCACACTATTTAAAATTCTTAAACAACATAATTGTGGAACTGCATTTTATTGGTATTATGCTATTATAAATTTTAAGAAATATCATATGCTTATGCTATTTGTACCAGGAAGAAAAAAGAGCAAATACAAAGTCAAATCTTTGCAAAACATAGTAATTTGCTACCCCTTTTTGTCCCCTGAAAATACAAGACAGTCCTATGTTGCAATAGTTCTAAAGTATTCAACAAACAGAAATGAACTTGAACCCATGATAAGATGGCATATTATGTGCCAGCATAACAAGAAATATTAGAAAAATATTGGTTCTACAGGACCCAAGTTCTCATCCAAGATGTCACTTTGTATGGGTAGATCATAGAGTTTAGATGTCCTAAATATCTTATAATCTGTGAGGAAACTGATTTCAAAATTCAATTAACAATAATTTGAATAATAAACCACGGCAAGGAAACAACAGCAAAAGGGATACTGCTATGATATAATACCTTGTAAAATAATTTGAGAGACAGAACAGCATTTCTTTTAAAATGCAGAGGTGTTGCTTAACTAAAGCTTCTAAATGATTACCCATTTTAACTTTTCCATGGATTATTCTTTATGAATCACAAGAATATAATATATTCTTTAAAATATATTTTTATAATGTAAAATATGAAAATATTTTTTTAAAAAAGAAAGGTAATAGAAGTAATATGCACAAAATTTCAAAGCTGGAATTTTGCTAAATATATGTCCCATATCAGACAAAGATTCTTTGTGTCAAGATATGCCCAACAAATAAGTGGCAACAGGGATTATTCATTCACTCCACATTCATTCATTCATACTGACATTTGTTGATCACATGTTCATGCCAACCATTTTAATAAGTATTAGGCAACAAAAGGCCAAGATACCCAATATACCTGCCATAAAGAACTGAAATTCTGGAGGAACAGAGGAAAACATATATAGTTTCAGACTGAAATACATTAATGGAATATAAGTTATTTTTATAAAGGTATTATCAGAACAAAGTAGGGTATTGACCATATCTTCTAAAGGCAACAGGAACAGTTTTAAAAAGAGGCTTCAAAGACTTGGGTGGTGATAAACAGGAAAGATTTACCAGATGGTGAAAGGAAGATGAGGAAATAAAGTGGAAGGAATACCATGTGTACATACACATTGGGAGAAACAGAGGATATTTAGTGGGACTAGGCAGCATTCATGATGGGAAAAACTGTTGGTGGGTGGGTGGGAGCCCAGAGGCCGTGCTAAACACTTTGTTCCTCATCCGACTGGTAAATCATGAGAGGTGTGTAAACAAGGCAGTGACATGATCAGATTTCACTCCTGTGTGGTAGTCATGAACATGTGGCAGTGTTTGAGGGAGTTAAAGTGCTCTTAAGCCATTCCACAAATGTGCAAAAAGAAAGTCACTGTAAAGGGGGAAATACATATTAAAAACAAATGTGTCCTGATAATGGCAGGCATTAAGACAGAATATGCGAAATTTACCAAATATTTATGGTAAAAGTGTTATCGGTAGCAGTAGATATGAGAAAAGAGAACACAGGCTTGCCTTTGGAAAAACAAAAGAATAAGATAATATGCAAAGAAAGCAATAAGCACTGGAGTTGAGATAACTGAAAAATGAAGACAGATTTGAAGTAATACATGACTTTAAAACACTGAAGCAATAATAAGAAAATAGCTTATAACACAACAGCACAATCACCTGAACTAATAGACGTGAAAACTAAAATGATGATACAGATTAAGTTTCTCTTGTACAATACTGAGGCAAGGTATTCTTTAGTTTTAAATGTTATGCTGCTGGAGAGGGACCAAGATGGCGGAGGAGAAGGAAGTGTTTTCACTCCCTCTTGCGAAAACACCAGAATAACAATTAGCTGCTGGACAATCATCGACAGGAAGACACTGAAACTCACCAAAAAAGATACCCCACATCCAAAGACAAAGGAGAAGCCACAATGAGACAGTAGGAGGTGGGCACAATCACAGTAAAATCAAATCCCATAACTGGTGGGTGGGTGACTCACAGACTGGAGAATACTTATACCACAGAAGTCCACCCACTGGAGTGAAGGTTCTGAGCCCCACATCAGGCTTCCCAACCTGGGGGTCCGGCAATGGGAGGAGGAATTTGTAGAGAATCAGAGTTTGAAGCATACTGGGAATTGATTGCAGGACTTCAACAGGACTGGGGAAAACACAGACTCCACTCTTGGAGGGCACACACAAAGTAGTGTGTGCAACAGGACTCAAGGGAAGGAGCAGTGACCCCAGGGGAGACTGAACCAGACCTACCTGCTAGTGTTGGAGGGTCTCCTGCAGAGGCGGGGGGTGGCTGTGGCTCACTGTGGGGACAAAGACACTGGCAGCAGAAGTTCTGGGAAGTACTCCCTGGAGTGAGCCCTCCAAGAGTCTGCCATTAGTCCCAGCAAAGAGCCCAGGTAGGCTCCAGTTTTGGGTTGCCTCAGGCCAAACAACCAGCAGGGAGGGAACCCAGCCCAACTCATCAGCAGTCAAGGTGATTGAAGTTTTACTGAGCCCTGCCCACCAGAGCAACAATCAGGTCTACCAACCACCAGTCCCTCCCATCAAGCCTCTTACATAGCCTCACCAACCAGAAGGCAGACAGCAGAAGCAAGAAGAACTACAATCCTGCAGCCTGTGGAACAAAAACCACATTCACAGAAAGGTAGACAAGATGAAAAGGCAGAGGGCTATGTACCAGATGAAGGAACAAGATACAACCCCAGAAAAACAACTAAATGAAACGGAGATAGGCAACCTTCCAGAAAAAGAATTCAGAATAATGATAGTGAAGATGATCCAGGACCTCGGAAAAAGAATGGAGGCAAAGATCGAGAAGATGCAAGAAATGTTTAACAAAGACCTAGAAGAATTAAAGAACAAACAAACAGAGATGAACAATACAATAACTGAAATGAAAACTACACTAGAAGGAATCAAGAGCAGAATGACTGAGGCAGAAGAACGGATAAGTGACCTGGAAGACAGAATGGTGGAATTCACTGCTGTGGAACAGAATAAAGAGAAAAGAATGAAAAGCAATGAATAGAGCCTAGGAGACCTCTGGGACAACATTAAACACAACAACGTTCGCATTATACAGGTCCCAGAAAGAGAAGAGGGAGAGAAAGGACCAGAGAAAATATTTGAAGAGATTATAGTAGAAAACGTCCCTAACATTGGAAAGGAAATAGCCACCCAAGTCCAGGAAGCACAGCAAGACACATACAGGATAAATCCAAGGAGAAACACGCGAAGAAACATAGTTATCAAATTGGCAAAAATTAAAAACAAAGAAAAATTACTGAAAGCAGCAATGGAAAAACGGCAAATAACATACAAGGGAACTCCAATAAGGTTAACACCTGATTTCTCAGCAGAAACTCTACAAGTCAGAAGGGAGTGGCATGATATACTTAAAGCGATGAAACGGAAGAACCTACAACCAAGATTACTCTACGCGGCAAGGATCTCATTCAGATTCCACGGAGATATCAAAAGCTTTACAGACAAACAAAAGCTAAGAGAATTCAGCACCACCAAACCAGGTCTACAACAAATGCTAAAGGGACTTCTCTAAGTGGGAAACATAAGAGAAGAAAAGGACCTACAAAAACAAACCAAAACAATTAAGAAAATGGTCACAGGAACATACATGTCAATAATTACCTTAAACGTGAATGGATTAAATGCTCCAACCAAAAGACACAGGCTTGCTGAATGGATACAAAAACACGACCCATATATATGTCGTCTACAAGAGACTCACGTCAGACTTAGGGACACATACAGACTGAAAGTGAGGGGATGGGATAACATATTCCATGCAAATGGAAATCAAAAGAAAGCTGGAGTAGATATACTCATATCAGATAAAATAGACTAAAATAAAGAATGTTACAAGAGACAAGGAAGGACACTACATAATGATTAAGGGATCAATCCAAGAAGAAGATATAACAATTATAAATATATATGCACCCAACATAGGAGCACCTCAATACATAAGGCAACAGCTAACAGCTAAAGAAGAGGAAATTAACAGTAACACAATAATACTGGGGGACTTTAACACCTCACTTACACCAATGGACAGATCATCCAAACAGAAATTAATAAGGAAACACAAGTTTTAAATGACACGATAGACCAGATAGATTTAATAGATATGTATAGGACATTCCACCCAAAAAGAGCAGATTACACTTTCTTCTCAAGTGCACAGGGAACATTCTCCAGGATAGATCACATCTTGGGTCACAAATCAAGCCTCAGTAAATTTACGAAAATCGAAATCATATCAAGCATCTTTTCTGGCCACAACGCTATGAGATTAGAAATGAATTACAAGGAAAAAAACGTAAAAAACACAAAACCATAGAGGCTAAACAATACATTACTAAATAACCAAGAAATCACTGAAGAAATCAAAGGGGAAATCAAAAAATACCTAGAGACAAATGACAATGAAAACACGATGATCCAAAACCTATGGGATGCAGCAAAAGCAGTTCTAAGAGGGAAGTTTATAGCTATACAAGCCTACCTCAAGAAACAAGAAAAATCTCAAGTAAACAATCTAATGTTACACCTAAAGGAACTAGAGAAAGAAGAACAAACAAAAGCCAAAGATAGCAGAAGGAAAGAAATCATAAAGACCAGAGCAGAAACAAATGAAATAGAAACAGAGAAAACAATAGCAAAGATCAAAAAAAGTAAAAGCCGGTTCTTTGAGAAGATAAACAAAATTGATAACCCATTAGCCAGAATGATCAACAAAAAGAGGGAGAGGACTCAAATCAATAAAATTAGAAACGAAAAAGGAGAAGTTACAACAGACACCGCAGAAATACAAAGCATCCTGAGAGACTACGACAAGCAACTCTATGGTAATAAAATGGACAACCTGGAAGAAATGGACAGATTCTTAGAAAGGTATAACCTTCCAAGACTGAACCAGGAAGAAATAGAAAATATGAACAGACCAATCACAAGTAATGAAATTGAAACTGTGACTAAAAATCTTCCAACTGGGCTTCCCTGGTGGCGCAGTGGTTGAGAGTCCACCTGCTAATGCAGGGGACACGGGTTCGTGCCCCGGTCTGGGAAGATCCCACATGCCGCAGAGTGGCTAGGCCCCTGAGCCATGGCCATTGAGCCTGCGCATCCGGAGCCTGTGCTCTGCAACCGGAGAGGCCACAACAGTGAGAGGCCCACGTACCACGAAAAAAAAGAACAATCTTCCAACAAACAAAAGTCCAGGACCAGATGGCTTCACAGGTGAATTCTATCAAACATTTAGCAAAGAGCTAACACCCATCCTTCTCAAACTCTTCCAAAAAATTGGAGAGAAAGGAACACTCCGAAACCCATTCTATGAGGCCACCATCACCCTGATACCAAAACCAGACAAAGATACTACAAAAAAAGAAAATTACAAACCAATATCACTGATGAATATAGATACAAAAATCCTCAACAAAACAGTAGCAAACAGAATCCACCAACACATTAAAAGGATCATACATGATGATCAAGTGGGGTTTATCTCAGGGATGCAAGGATTCTTTAATATACATAAATCAATCAATGTGATACACCATATTAACAAATTGAAGAATAAAAACCATATGATCATCTCAATAGATGCAGAAAAAGCTTCTGACAAAATTCAACACCCATTTATGACAAAAACTCTCCAGAAAGTGGGCATAGAGGGAACCTACCTCAACATAACAAAGGCCATATACGACAAACCTACAGCAAACATCATTCTCGATGACGAAAAACTGAAAGCATTTCCTCTAAGATCAGGAACGAGACAAGGATGTCTACTCTCACCACTTTTATTCAACATAATTTTGGAAGTCCTAGCCATGGCAATCAGAGAAGAAAAAGAAATAAAAGGAATCCAAATCGGAAAAGAAGAAGTAAAATGGTCACTATTTGCAGATGACATGATACTATACATAGAGAATCTTAAAAATGCCACCAGAAAACTACTAGAGCTAATCAATGAATTTGGTAAAGTTGCAGGATACAAAATTAATGCACAGAAATCTCTTGCACTCCTATATACTAATGATGAAAAATCTGAAAGAGAAATTATGGAAACACTCCCATTTACCATTGCAACAAAAAGAATAAAATACCTAGGAATAAACCTACCTAGGGAGACAAAAGACCTGTATGCAGAAAAGTATAAGACACTGATGAAGGAAATTAAAGATGATACCAACAGCTGGAGAGATATACCATGTTCTTGGATTGGAAGAATCAATATTGTGAAAATGACTACACTACCCAAAGCAGTCTACAGATTCAATGCAATCCCTATCAAATTACCAATGGCATTTTTTACAGAAGTAGAACAAATAATCTTAAAATTTCTATGGAGACACAAAAGACCCCAAATAGCCAAAGCAGTCTTGAAGGAAAAAACGGAGCTGGAGGAATCAGACTCCCTGACTTCAGACTATACTACAAAGCTACAGTAATGAAGACAATATGGTACTGGCACAAAAACAGAAACATAGATCAACGGAACAAGACAGAAACCCCAGAGATAAACTCACGCACCTATGGTCAACTAAGCCATGACAAAGGTGGCAAAGATGTACAATGGAGAAAAGACAGTGTCTTCAATAAGTGGTGCTGGGAAAACTGGACAGCTACATTTAAAAGAATGCAATTAGAACACTCCCTAACACCATACACAAAAATAAACTCAAAATGGATTTGACACCTAAATGTAAGACTGGACGCTATAAAACTCTTAGAGGAAAACATTGGAAGAACACTCTTTGACATAAATCACAGCAAGATCTTTTTTGATCCACCTCCAAGAGTAATGGAAATAAAAACAAAAATAAACAAATGGGACCTAATGAAACTTCAAAGCATTTGCACAGCAAAGGAAACCATAAACATGACAAAAAGACAACCCTCAGAATGGGAGAAAATATTTGCAAATGAATCAACAGACAAAGGATTAATCTCCAAAATATATAAACAGCTCATGCAGCTCAGTATTAAAGAAACAAACAACCCAATCCAAAAATGGGCTGAAGACCTAAATAGACATGTCTCCAAAGAAGACATACAGATGGCCAAGAAGCACATGAAAAGCTGCTCAATGTCACTAATTATTAGAGAAATGCAAATCAAAACTACAATGAGGTATCACCTCACACCAGTTAGAACGGGCATCATCAGAAAATCTACAAACAATAAATGCTGGAGAGGGTGTGGAGAAAAGGGAACCCTCTTGCAGTGTTGGTAGGAATGTAAATTGATACAGCCACTATGGAGAACAGTATGGAGGTTCCTTAAAAAACTACAAATAGAACTACCATATGACCCAGCAATCCCACTACTGGGCATATACCCTGAGAAAACCATAATTTAAAAGAAAACATGCACCCCAATGTTCATTGAAGCACTATTTACAATAGCCAGGTCATGGGAGCAACCTAAATGCCCATTGGCAGACGAATGGTGGCTGACGAATGGATAAAGAAGATGTGGTACATATATACAATGGAATATTACTCAGCCATAAAAAGAACGAAATTGAGTCATTTGTTGAGACGTGGGTGGATCTAAAGACTGTCATACAGAGTGAAGTAAGTCAGAAAGAGAAAAACAAATATCGTATATTAATGCATGTATGTGGAACCTAGAAAAATGGTACAGATGAACCGGTTTTCAGGGCAGAAGTTGAGACACAGATGTAGAGAACACACATATGGACACCAAGGAGGGAAAGCCGTGGTGGGGTTGGGATGGTGGTGTGCTGAATTGGGCGATTGGTATTGACATGTATACACTGATGTGTATAAAACTGATGACTAATAAGAACCTGCAGTATAAACAAACTAACAAATAAGCCAACTAATACTAGACTTTCTTTGGGTTATTTGTATGGAAGTATATTAATATAAATGTTTCAGACATTACATGAAATTTCTTAAAATCTTATATATTCTGGTATAATGTTATAATTCATAATTCTAGTTATTACTTTAAAATGTATATCTCAGAAATAACTAAATTTCCTTGTCAATTGCATTATTATGAACTTTCATCAAATCTTTAACCGTGGACATTTTTAAGTCTTTTGTCATTTACAGACAGTTCTGGGTGTACTCTGATGCTTTTGCAAACATGTTCCTATAAAAGGGTTTCATCTTCAAGGAATTCATGGAAAAGACTCTGGCAAGTACAGATTTCTGGTAACTGACTATACTGCTGAACTGAATGAATAAGCATTTTCAGAACTCTATTGGAAAACTGATGAATTCATAAAAGTGTTAACAAAAGATCAAGATGAAAAAAAATTAATTACATGGGACTGAGTGAACTGATGAGGATGGTTATAATTTTTGTGACTTTCTGTTTGAATAAAAAAAAAATCCCATGGGACTCAGAGGGAAAAAATATACAAATCAATTTTCACTGCAACGTAAAGGAGCTGTTACAGTGGAGGATTACTGGACTGAATTTCAATATTATGACATAGTATGTGTGTGTTTCGTGTTTTGTGATTGCAAGCATTGTTGCTTATGTTGTGGTCATCCATGTAAAATGCTTGGTGTCAGTTTATTTATCTCTTGTAAAAATAAAATACAGTGTGTGTGTGTGAAAGAAAAATCCAATTGCTAAGTTATGCAGAAAATAACAATTTTTTTACATACTGTAATATTGAACAGTATAAACACTCACACACACACACAGACACACACATATCAATGCCACCTTTTATATACATATATTCACTCTGTGAACATGAGTTATGGTCATGTAAGGAAAGAACTGAGTTCACTGTACACTTCATCTCATGCTATAGTATCACCATCTATGCAGGGAATCTCCCTTGATTTCCATTTAATCGTTTTCCCTTCACCATTGGTTTTCCCTTCCATTCCCTCTTCCTGTTGCTGTCCATTTAATGTATTTGGTGTATGTTTTTAATATGCATGTACTTTTTTTTAATGGTGTTATTTGGTGTATGTGCTTTTAGTTTGTATAGATAATATTCACCTACAAATATAATTTCTCTAAATTTTTCATTAAAAAAAAAGATTCTCTTTCTTGGTTGTGCATTAGTATGCAAATTACCCCCCATGTCATTTGGCCTCAATCCAGTGGTCATATTACTCACATGCCTTTCAGGTCCTTAATAATGACCCTATATGAAGTCCATGGTGATGAATGCAAGGTACCTGGGATTATTAACAATCTTAAAGATAATTTTAGAAAAGATATGATATCTGACAAGTAATAAATTATCAAGATTGTTTATCTCAGGCATAAAAGTAATTTTTTTTTTAAGTTAGCAAGTGACCTAACTGACCTCTATTTCTTCTCTTGTATGATTAATAGACCTAGAAACTAGCTAACCACCTTGTCTCCTTGTTAGTTCCCCTGTTTGGCTTTCCACACTTGACTGGGAGGCTGATACAAGGACTTTTGTCCGATTTTTCGAGCCTAGTGCCTGACAAAGACATAGAAGACAAAGGTTAAAGGCCAACTTTGATCCAGTATACCAATGACTTGACTGTAGACAGAAACAATGTGGTTCTCTACCAGAGATGTGTTTTCTGGACAATGCTGTCTTGGAGTTGAAGAGGTAACTTAATACATAGCAAGAGTTCCTGAGAACAGTGGTTCTTCCCTCAGATTGGGGGAATGCAGATACTTAACTGCATTTTTTTTTAATCTTTACTTTTGAATGGGTGAATATGGAAGTGGCAGTGAGAGTGGCACCTGCTAGGAGCTGATACTAAGTGGCATATCTACAAATGTCATAGAGTCAACAGTGAGTTTAATCAACATTGTTTTGTGCTTCATTTTTGTATCCTATGCCTAATATAACACAGGCCTGACCTAAATTTGACCTGTAATAGATGTGTAATGGGTTGAAATTGGTGTTCTTTCCCTTCTCTATCTGTATGTTGTGGACAGAGAAATGTGTTAAGAATCAGGAAAGCAGAATTGTAATTTTGGATCCTTTACTAGCTATGTGATTTTTATAAAATCAGTTCACTGTTAGAAAATGAATGAATAAACAAACAAACAAACAAATAAATAAATAAATGTTATGCTGCAGTTTTCAGTCCCTAGTGGACTTCTTATTCTTGCAAATGAAAAATAGCACCTGAACATAAAGATAACATAGCACATGAACCAATCAAGGTTGTCTTTGATGGGTTACTAAAAAATAATCTTAAATGTGAGTTGTCCATTATGACACCATTTTCAGCCCTATTCTAAGTAGTGAGCTATGATTTACAAAATTGTTTAATTACAGAAAATAGCTAACTGACCATGGATCCACTTGTAAATACAATAAAATGGGTATTACACAGTCAGCTGGATAAAAGCAGCTGTGTATTATATATCTATATATTACATATATATATATACAATGATGTGTGTGTGTGTATATGAGATGCTTTTCTGAGTAGTTAATTGGGGTGAAATTTTGTTTAGCAATGGAAGAAGAAACAGTGATTTTTGTAGTGATTCTGTGGAAGTAGAAAGCCAACATGGTTGATCATATATGCACTGATGTCCTGTTCCCCAGTAGGTTTGGTGAACAAACAATGAAAAGCAGCTTGTGGTTGGTATTGCTAATACCCTAATTATCAGTAATTTGAAAATCAGAAACTGTACTGTACATACTCATATTTATCATGGCATATACTCTGCAAAAAAAGAATGTTTTTAGCTCAATAACTGGTTGGTACTGAGAACAGTCCTAAGAATCAGCTCTAGGACAGTGACTACCTGGAAGCTGGATACAGACAGTCAAGTTACAGAGATTCGACGTACTATGCTGTAGATGTCATAGAAATATATTGAAAAAAAAATTAAACCAAATACAAATGTGTTAATCTTTCAAATCAATAAACTAGAAAAAAAGACTTAGTAAATCTAAAGAAAAAAAGATTAATAGAGAAGATTAGAAATTAGTGAAATACAAAACAATGAGACATTAAAAAGGATCAACAAATTCTCATTTGAACACAGTAATTAGAAAAAGTAAACTTCCAATGACTGATTAAAATAAAGGGAATAGAATAAAAAGGGAATAGGCACATATAAAACTCATGAAGAATAAAAAGGAGGATAGAGCAACAGATAATTTATAGATTTTTAAATACTAAAAGAGAATATTAAAAAAAAAGTATGTCCATAAATTTCAAAAGTTAAATGAGAGTAAGTTTCCAGAGGTGTAAATTATTGAAACTGACAAGGTTTTTAAAAATGGTCAGGATAAAGAAACCAGAAAAAGCTTCCTAGAAGTGTGTAAATGTGCTATAGGACAGAGGCAGCATTTCAAATCAGAGGAGAAAGAATGGACTAGCCAATAAATAGACTTGGAACAACTATGTATCCATGTGGAAAAACAAAATTAGATCACCACTTCACACCAAAGAGGAAAGTCAATTTCGAATGAGTTAAGGATGTAAATGTGAAAAACTCAATCTTGTTGAATATATTTGTGAACTTGGGACAAAAAATAATTTCTTAGACATAATGAAAAAAGCAGTAATCATAAAGCAAGACTGATATATTTGACTGTACTAAAATTTAAAACTCTCATTCAGTTAAAAAACAAACAAACATCATAACTAGGTAATAGGCTAGTCTTAGACCTAGAGACTATATTTGCAGTGCATCTAGCTAACCCAGAATTAGTAAAGGAACTTTTGTACATTAATAAGAATAATGATATAATAGGGGAAAAATGGAAAAGGATAATAACTAGCAGTTTATAGAAGATGAAATACAAAATAATAATAAGCATATGAAGAATATTCAGCTTCATTAGGAACCAGGAAAAAAATATAACACTGAGATATCATTTCACCCCCATCAGACTGGCAATATTTAAAATTCTGAAAAACCAAATTTTGGCAAGGGTATGCAGAAAAAAGCAAATCTTATTTACTGTTAATAGAAATAAATCGAGATAACCACTGGAGTGAAATCTGGCAATATCTAATAAAGTTGAAGAGGTTTTTTCTTTTTCTTTTTTTGCTATTCAATTTCACAGATTAAATAGGCAAATCTCTGGAGAATTTCTCCCTTATGTAAATAAAGAGACACATATAAGGATAACAATTGCAGCCCTATTTAGAACTAGAAATAATTAGAAACCACCTAGAGGCTAATTAACTTAAAATGGATTAATAAACTATGATTTATTAATTCAATGGAATACTTAAGGAAATAAAAATCAATGATCCAGACTATAGGTTTTAATATGGATAATTTTTTCCAGTGGATCTGATATTTCCATATAATGTGGTTCTTTATATCCTGTGTATCTTATGGATTTTTAAAATGTAATAGTGAACACATAAACCAAGTTGAAGAATACCATTTATGTAAATTATGATACCAATTCATGTAAAGCTTAAAAACATGAAAAACTATGCTAAATACTTTTTAAGACAAATGCATATGTTTTAGGTATACAAACTTCCATGGAGATAATATATACCAAGATCAGGACACTTCTGTTCTCTGGTGAGGAAGGTGGGAGAAAAAAAAAAAAGAGAGAATGGACAAACTGTAATGTTTTTTGTGTGTTTAAATCTGATGTGTGACACAACAGTAGGATTTAATAGATACTTGTCTATTATGTTATTTTCTGTACTTTCTTGATTTCATATTCAGAAAGCAAAGTTCGAGTTTACCAGCACCTCCCAGGCAAATATATTTTCTATACCCAATCGTAGGAATCTAAACTATTTTTGCAGTCATTTCAATGAGAAAAGAAATCCTTACCTATAAACAATGTTTTTTGGTTACATCCTACAATCAAGCCCTGAACCACTATGGTGAATAGGAAAGAGTCCCAGATCCTAGCCTCTCTCTCTCTTTTTTTTTTTTTAACATCTTTATTGCAGTATAATTGCTTTACAATGGTGTGTTAGTTTCCGCTGTATAACACAGTGAATCAGCTATATGTATACATATAACCCCATATCTCCTCTCGCTTGCATGTCCCTCCCACCCTTCCTATCCCACCCCTCTAGGTGGTCACAGAGCACCGAGCTGATCTCCCTGTGCTATGTGGCTGCTTCCCACTAGCTATCCATTTTACGTTTGGTAGTGTATATATGTCCATGCCACTCTCTCACTTCATCCCAGCTTACCCTTACCCTTCCCTGTGTCCTCTATCCTTTCTTTCAACTGCTCATGTGTATATAATATATACTGGTGTTGATAGCCCTTGATTCTTTTGTTTATTTACTAAAAAATTAAAAATTAAAAGACCCCAACAGATTTCTCTAAGTGATTAGGTTGTCACTGATTCTACCATTCTTTTAAATGTGAGCATTCTGGAACTCAGTAAAAATAATATGGCCTTTTACTATTGCTAAGAGGGAAGAAGTTTTTTCTTAAGAATACCCACTTAAACTATTCCCTCTTAAGAGGAAAGATGTTCATTCATGCACCTGGATTTTTCACGTATTTAACATATTTTGTAATTTTTTCCAATATTTTAAAATAGAGACTGTTTCAGGTATCTACCCTCAGCATTTACTAGTAAGTTGTGTGCAAATATAACAAACGTCACGCTTCTTAAAATAGCAGGAAATAACCCAGTGCTTTGGGGCTCAAATGAATATAATGTTTGTTGTGTGAAATTTTCAAGATTGATCTTAAAACATGAAATTGAGTTAGCCAACTCTAGAGCACTGAAGTTTTTAAAAGTTTAACTGCAGAGCTATAAAAGGAGAGAAAAGTAAACTGTAGGAAGTTGCTTGATGACTAGGGAGTTCTGGGGCTCCAAGGTAAAGGAGCTTCACTGTCCAGAATCAGTCTCCTGTGACCTGGGCTCTGGCAAGTTTCAATCACTGCACTGCACTAAATAGTCACTCTGTTACTGGTCTCCTTTTGAGCTGCTTAGACAAGACTGTCTCCTGTGACTGAAGAGCCTCAGATATAAGTGCTCTAGGCATGAAGACAGAGGTTGGATGCCATTAGGATGTTAATGGATTGGTGGGATTTAACTTCATTTTGAGTCATATCAATGGTCCTGTGCATGATTACTCTGCACCACACCCATCACCCTACTTTGAAAATAGACTTTATGTACATAAGTCAATTTTCATGATAGTCTTTGCTTACCCAGATGAAATGCATATATTCTGGTAAAATCATGTATTTTTGTCATTTTAAAAGTTACCTTAATAAATAAAAAACTGCAATTCTGTTGATTAAATGCTTGCAATGAACCAGGCTCTTCTGAGTCCTTTGCCTGCATTATTTCATTGTACTTTTCAAAAGTCCTATGGGATAGGCCATATCCTCATTTTATAAATCAAAAAGCTGCTACGGATCCAACCATCTCATAAATCCACTTGTCCTCTCTGCACCACGGTTCCTCCATCAGTCAATCAGGGATTAAAATTTTATTGTAACCAATTACACTTATAAACAAGTTGTGAATATTAATAGGCACTAATTTTTAAATAATTGATAATGTCCTGTGGGTTATAAAGTAAAACATCACATAAACCACATTGATGCTTCTTCATTAAGTCTCTAGTAGCCCTTGTGTATTCTTCTCTTACTTATGTTCCACAGAACGGGTAGTCTGTACTACCAACATCACACTGGAGTCTTACACTGTTCGCTGTAGTGTCCATGTTTTACCCACCTCTACTAGACTGGGATCAAAGAGAGTTGATCCAAAAAAGAAAAAAAGAATAACAGGCTGACTTGGTTAAACCTTTCCATTTTAAGTATTCAAAAGGTAAGTTCCCAAGACATAGAGTGACTTTTCATAGAGCTCCTTAAGTGGGTAAATCAGAAAGGGAACCCACCTTTCTGATCCCTATTCACCTCAACAAGCAGGGTGCTATCCCCCGAGATCACTGCCCATCCCTTTAATTTCTATTGCTTCCCACATATTTGCCTAGTGGTGGACCCAATACATACTTCAGTTTTTATATTAATACAAGATTTTAAAACTTAAAGTCTGAGACATAGAATTCAAAGAGGTCATCTGATCCAGACTCTTCACTTTACCCATAGAGGAGCTGAGACTTAAGAGATATTAAGAGACCAGGGTCGCACTTCATTCTTATTTCAGGTTACTTAACCACTTACAAATCATATGTCAGCACAGGCACCAGCTACAGGTACTGGCACATTTTTTTATCATTATTAAGATTTTAGGTTTGATTTCTTAGATTTCTAGTAAGTCTGTTCACCTTTAAACAATAATTTAAAAAATGTATAGTAATGCCAGGATTTTTCCAGTTTCACTGACCTCTTTCCAATACTCCAGGAAGAGAATAAATTTATATCATTTTTGCCACTGCTGTAGTTAAACACACTTGTGAAATTTGAAAATATGTAATTAAAAATAACTTGAGTAAAACTAGTAAAATATAGCCTCTATTATCATACTCCTTACAAGTTTCCTAATCATATAAACTTCAATGGAAAATTGAATAAGAGAGAAAAGTCAAATTAAATTTAATAGACGAAAAGTTCTCTTATATCCCAAAAGGAAAATAAAGACATAGCTACTTTTGAAATACCTTGACCTCAATGGCCCTAGAAAGCTGTATGTGGTCTTTGCAGCCAAGTCACCAAGAAATCTGAAACACGTGTTAAAAGAAAGTAACAAACCACTTAGTGGAAAGGGACAAAACTTAAAGATCCATAAATGTAAATTTCCACTGTGGCAGATAATTTTTTCAATACAGCTTTCCATTGATTAGATGAAAACCATAAATTCTCAAAGATGTCAGCAGACACTGGAAATAATCAAGTCACTAGGATTAAGCAGCAAATAATAGCTTTTTGCATCCCAGGCAGGGTCAAGTGGCAACAATCTACCAGTGACTGAGCTCTTCTCCCCAGAACGCATGCAGCTCCTCTGTGACAATTTTAGGTAAACCTGATCTTTGACTATGTGGTGTAATTGGCTTTAATTTAAGGATTTTCTGTGTCTTCTGCCCATGAGAGTGGAAGCCAGAAAAGCTAGGCTAATTTGCATTCTGAAATTTCATTGTGTTTTATTTTCCTTTAGAGGGTTCTTGTTACAGGAGAACTTCATTAACTCAATTAGGCATGATCCAGGGGGCCCGTACAAATTAAGCCAGCCGCAATATCTTTAGAATGGACAAAAATAAGAAGCCAGCTGTACTCTTTACATTTTGAAGGAAATCATACCAGCTGACATTTCTTTGTGCCACAGTCATATTAAGCTCATGGCAACTGCAATAACCAAAATGTGTTTTGAAAGCCCTGTTCTCCAACACTAAAAGATACATAAAAGATACAGCAGTGGAAAAGGGAATAAACTGTTTCTTTTTTTTTTTTTACCACAAATTTTTCACAGCACTTAAGTTCTTTGCTTTGTCCCAGAAATAATGATTCTTTGGCACAAGTATATTCATATGCCAGCCTACAACAACTAATGCTATAACTTACATTCTATACACATAACATTTCAAGAACAAGGTATCAGAAAATACCTAAGAGGAAAGGCATTTTCATTACCTTTCTATAATACACACACACACACACACACAGGGCAAGTAACACCAACCAATGGAAAGAATACATGGAACCAGATTCCACTTGGCCTGTGACTACAGAAAGTTACTGATTTTTGCCTCAGGTTCTTCATCAAACAGTAGAAATAATAACAACCATCATTCTTTTGAAGAAGAGTATTTAGGCAACTTACTTGTTCATAAGAATCACCTGGGTAATTGTTAAAGCGATTTTTGGGCTGTGTTTCAGACCTACTGAATCAGAATTTCCATTGAGGAGCTTAGGAATCTGTATTTTTATACAAGTGATTCTTATTAAGTTTTTATACACTAAAATATAAACAATATGAAAGCTCTGTAGAAAATTTTGAGTGATATATGTGTTTGAAATGTACATTATTCAGAATGAGAATTTCTACTAACAAGTAATATTTTGAGAAAAAATCATATTGGCAAATTAATTTTGGTTAACCTTTACATTGTAAGGAACAGTTACGCTAAATGAACCAACCAAACCACCAACCAAACAAGTGCTTTCAAGAAGCTAAATATCTCTCTTCTGCCTTGGGATAAGTACAGCTTTTAACTGACAAACATTGGAAGTCTACACCTTGTACAGTAACATCTAAAGCAGTAAACTACTTTAGATAGAGATCTCATTAATCCTGGGATACAATAATAAACAATAAAGCATAATTACATTTATTTTCTGACTTGTCTTTTGATTCTTTATGAATGTATTCTCAGGAAACACAAGAAGAAACATGGAAGAAAATATGAAAACCCTCTGACCTAATTCTATGTATCTGAATTAACAATATTAAAAATAAGATGGTACTTGGAGTAGGAATTTACTGTCACCGTAAGCTATTTGTGACTTGAAAACTAGAACATGGAGTTCAGAATACATTCCAATTTCTGTGTATGACAGTGAGTTCCCAGCATGGGTTGTTCCTCTCCAGAAACCTGCCTTGGATAGAATCCTGGTACTTGGATGCCTTGTCATGTCTGCCACCTCATAAATCAATAAAGTCATGCTTCCATTTGAATGAGAAATTTGACACATTCCTCTGATTCCTGAACTGTGCCCACACAACCTGTTACAACATTTTGTAAATTACAGTGAACGTTGTTAAAGTCTCATGCTGGCTAGCTGCAATTCCAAGTGTGCATTTGCCAATTTGGAAAATTTAAATTGAGAAATTTCCTGAAAGGGAATCATGTTGGAAACAACAGAAAGTGCTTGCTTTCACACGGTCAACTAATACTGATTGGTCATTGATAACAAAAGATTACTGGGGTTATGGATATTGATTTTTGTAAACCGAATATGGCCATACTTAAGGGTATATAGGTATTGTACAGTCATAGTGAGCTGGAATTGATTTTATTAAGGCTGATAATAGAAACCAGATGGTCAAAGTGTCTGAAACAGATATAGCCTTCCCTTAAGCTATGCTAGAAAATAGCTCAAGAAAAAAGGAATCGAGCTCTTAATACAACATAAAAGATGTGCAGGGTTGATACAGTGTGGGCTTTTAAGAATAATGCCTTGTTTTGGAGTAGGTTGATCATGCCTTCCAATGGATTTTATCTGGAGAACACTTCCATGCTTGTGTACTATATCCTGAAATATGGGTATGCAGCTGACTTATCAGAGGGTGGGTAGTTAGGTAGTTTCACATGCTTTTCCATTTATGGATGATATGTTACCATTTCTTTCATGTCCTTCCCTTCCTAGAGATTTTATTTCTACATTTAAAGACTAAACCTGTTTTTTTCCTACCCCTATCCCAACCTAAACCCACCAAAGAGTCTGTGTTCACTATTATTGACATTAGGTATGAACTCAGAGGATGTTTTCAAGCAAATGAATGATGCAAAGGAACTCTGAAAATGCTCTTCACTGTAAAAGCAGGGGTCACAAAGGCACATGGAGGGTAAATAAGAAAATACTACTAAAGATCTGCATCAGAACTTAATAAGTTGTAGACTAAACAATAGGATAATTAAAATTAAAGTACATAATTAGTTTCCTTCTGATGCTGTAATTAATTGCTACAAACCCAGTGGATTAAAACAACAGAAATTTATTACCTTACATCCTAGACATCAGAAGTCCGAACTGTATCTCACTGGGTTAAATCACAGTGTCAGCAGGGCTGTACTCCTTTCTAGAGAGTCCAGGAGAGAAACCATTTTCTTGATTTTCCCAGCTTCTAGAGAGTGCCCACATTTCTTGGTTTGTGGCCCCCTTCTAGCTTCAAAGCCAGCAAAGGCCAACTAAGTCTTCCTCAGATTTCATTGGTCTGACACTAGAGTCTGCCTCCCATTTAAGAAACCTTGTTATTACATTAGACTCACCTGGATGATCTAGACTAACCTCCCTACCTTAGGGTCAGTTGATGAGTAACATTAATTCCATCTGCAACCTTAATTTCTCTTTGCCTTGCAAGGTAACATACTCACAGGCTCCCAGGATTAAGACCTAAGCATCTTTGGGGTAACAGGCACTATTTAGCCTACCACAACCCTTGTAATGAAAGTCATATTTTACGACTGCTCTGCGGATGGGCAAAGCTTCTTCAAAGGAAGACACAGCTGCCACTCTTCAGCTGGGAGAGTTCATTCAGCCTCATTTTGACTTCAGTGTCTTCTATCCACTGATCCAAGGTGGTTGTTTATTGGCAGGCCTGCTTTAATTTTCAAAAGATAACTGCTTGATTGCAATCAAAATCAAACAGAATAATTTATGGAAAACGGGAGTAAGAGGTGAAAGAATGTGGGAGGGGGGGGTGGAATTTTTTCAAGTGATTTAATTGGAGATTATTTTAAGAATTTCTAAAGATCAAATTCATAAGTTTAGTTAGCTAAAACACCCAGTCTGAGAGGAATGACAAAGTTGCCATTCCATGAGCCTTGAGAACAAAGTAAATTGTAATAACAACTTCATTTATATCACAGAATTCCAGTTTAAGCATAGAATACAAATCTAAATCAAGCTTTAAGTTTGAACTCTATATTTACTACAAAAACATTCTAATCCTATAGACTGCAGTCTAAAGAGCTGCTTGGCCAGTAATAAGCATAAGTTCAATTCTCTTCTAGTTTGGGTTTGGCTCAAGCTGAACAAATTTTTGGGCAGAGAAGAAATAAATTTTGGACAGCTGGTCGTTGGTTTTACAGAATTAGTCGAAGTTCAGCCTTGTAATAGCATATATTTATCAAAACAACTTTGAGATGACACAGGGTCAAAAGTATCAAAATATAATGAGTTTAATATGGAAATTCAAATTTAAAAGAATTCATTGTGATAATTAAAAATAAGCAGTACTGAACACATAGACCTTCAGCAAGACACACTTATTGATGCTAAACCTTTCAAATGAAACAATACCCTCTTTCTAGGTTCTTCTTGAAGTTCAATTCCTCAAACTATTACTCAGATGTAAAAGTACTCCCCCCAGAACAACCCCCTAACACTAAACCTGACTTGATCACATATAATAGCCTGCTCCCTTTAGCTGAATGAACTTTAAAACCCTTGTGTGTCAGTGATAATAAACAATGATGTATATTGCTTTTAAGACGTGGAATTGACTTAGGTGAGTGACTGCCTGTCATTCACATGCAAGGACTTGAATAGCTTTGGATGTTCTCAGCTGTTCATTTGTAGAGCAGATAAATCAAGGATTGCACATCCTTCACCTTGACTAGAGTCCATACCAATGGTATACACACTAGACACATTAACTCTTTTGAGTTCACAGTTCTTTAATGTATCTCAGCTACTTTATAATGAGCAGATTTCCTAAAGTCTTTACTTTATTCACCCAACAAAGGTCGCATTGCCTAGTTACTGAGCAATGGGTACTGAGATAAATCGTATAGACATAAACATTGCTGTAATTGAAGACTTGGCTTAGTGAGTGTCTAATGATAAATAATTATAACTTTGCATGCTAACTGTTAATGGAGTCATTATACACTATTATAGACTCAAGGAGGAGAAGGCAATAAATTCTACCAAAGAAAGTCAAAAACAGGTTGTAATAGTTGAGTTGAAGTTTGAACGATGGATAGGAGTTTGGCAGAGACAATAAAAGAGGATAATATAGACAAATATAAAAGCAATTTCCTAAAGGCACAAGTAAGTGTAGCACATTTGGGAAACTGAGGATGCCTTTACATGGCTGGTATGTAAGGAAGAAACAGAGGAATAGCACAAGACAATGATAGAAAAGAAGGCAGAGGCCAAATAAATGGCCTATTTATTTTCACTGATGAAGACTTTAGAAAATCATACCCACACAAGTGTTGGAAAATTATACAAGAAACTAAATTCTCAACTGACAGCATCCGATTCAAGAAGGGCCTTGCATGAGTGATGATTCTCTTTTGGGAGGTCAAGTTTTGCTAAGAAACATAAGATGGTAAACTTTAGCACCTAGTACGGAAGATGGTTAACTATTAATTCATAATGTATCTGTAGTCTCCCTGGACCACTGACTTTAATGGCTAGAGAACCAGTATGGAATGCAAGATTTTCAGAGCTATTGAACATTCACTCTCTGCATATTGAAAAATCATCTTTGTGGTTGCTATTTTCACTTTTAAGTAAGTAGCAAGTTCCAGACAAGGGAGTACATGATACTACTATATCTTCTAAGAATGACAATAAGTTGTCCTTATAAACTCCTAACTCCTCAAAGAAGTGAAGGGGAAACATCGTAACAAAGTTGTGTAGGAGGCAGTGTTATTTCAGTAGTGTAAATGCCTTGCTACACTGATTCTTATTGGTGTGAAACACTCTATCTTAAAAGGTTTGGGGATCATATCTTTAAGAAGAAAAATGGCAGAGTTCAATGAAACAGCCATCTAGCGCTTTAGGAAATACGACTTCTAGAAACTGTACTGTGAGTCTCATCATGGCCACTGCAGCTGTGACAAAATGCTTCCAGAGAAGTATCATAGCTGCTGAAACAGTGTAAGATGATTAGAGAGAAATTCCATCTTTCCCATCTGACTATTTCATTGATTCACTGATTCTTAAGTAGCTGGTGCTGGGACCTAGTGACCTACCATATATATATGGTACTATATATATAGTAGGAAAGGCACTATATTGTTATAAACCAAGCTACCCAGTAATTTTCACTAGTTTTAGTGTTTTTCTGGGTTGCTTTGACATGTGGTATCATGCAGAGCAAGTCTAATTTCTATTCTACAGTCCCCACTCCCTAGCCTGAATCAATTACTTTGTCTTATCCTCTGCTCCAAAGTCGTCTTACATTTTAAGACAAAAATCAAAACCAAATAAAATAAAAATCCCAATTACCAATTTTTTAAAAATAGAAAACATATAAAGCAATTTCAGTCACTCTTACAATGGCAAGGTTCATCAAACATATCATGCCTAACCATTCTATAACTTTTCCTTAACTATTAAAATGTTTAACAAAAATATCTACCCAGAACTCAAATATACAAGTCCTAGCAAATGACTCCATGGTATATTAAAAATCCACATAAGAGGGCTTCCCTGGTGGCGCAGTGGTTGAGAAACTGCCTGCTAATGCAGGGGACACGGGTTCGAGCCCTGGTCTGGGAGGACCCCACATGCCGCGGAGCAACGAGACCCATGAGCCACAACTACGGAGCCTGTGCTCCACAACAAGAGAGGCTGCGATAGTGAGAGGCCCGCACACCGCGATGAAGAGTGGCCCCCACTTGCCACAACCAGAGATAGCCCTCGCACAGAAACAAAGACCCAACACAGCAAAAATAAATAAATTAATTAATAAGCTCCTACCTCCAACATCTAAAAAAATAAAAATAAAATACACGTAAGAGTGTAAATCTATTTATTTTATATTGCAAATCATATATAAAAAATTTTAAGTCAGAATGTATCAGAAGATTACAGATGTCAGGTATAACTAGAGATTATATGATGTGCATTATATGATGTGCAATAATCTCTATATAACTAGAGATTATATGATGTGCATTATATGATGTACAATAGAAGAAGAATAGAAGGCTCAGGAAAATGTTGAAATGTAGAACCATGCATTTAATTAAAACTGATTCAAGGACCACAAATCTATAGTCCAGAAAGTCAGCTTAGTCTTTTAAGTGTCACATAAGAGCATTCAGTGCTTAGAGGAAGTTAAAAAAAAAAAAAGTACTGATGCGTTATTTAAACACTTTTACTCTAATTGTCACCTGGATATAAGCCAGGAATAAAGAAACACAATACGCACACACATAGATTTTTCATACATATGAATGCATATTGCTATGTATACCTATGCATATGCATGTATGTACAGCTATATATATATTTCCTATGTATGACATAGGCCAATGTCTGACAAAGCTACTGACAACAGATTAAGAAAGCATCAAGATAGACTCTTTGTACTTAGAAAGCATGATTTCATTTAACACACTATATAAAGTGTATTTCAATGTTAATTTAATTCAACAAAAAAAATTTTAGATTCCATACTATGTTTAATGTACTGCAGAGCATAAAGATGTATCAGAAAGAGCTCTTGTCGTCAAAGAAAATATAAAGGTAACTAATTTATAAGTAAAATATATAGATAATTAATTATAAGTAATTTCTAAGTAAAATACATAAGTAAATATAAGTAATTATATTTATAAGTAAATACATATAAGTAATTTATAAGTAAAATTTATAAGTAAAATATAAAGGTAACTAATCCATGTGCATTGATTAAAAAAAAATTCCAGCCCTATTCATCTCTTTCATAAAGGCACAAGTTAAAGTGCGTACTCAGTAGGATAATCACCTATCTTAGTTACTCCACAGCAGGTGAAATTCCATGTTGTGCTTATCATTGTATATCACTAGTAACCACTGGTTAAGTTCCTGGGAGGAAATAAGACACTGTTCAGGGTTCTTCTTAAAGGCTTCAATATGAACAAAAAGGTACAAGTATCAGAGATTCTAAACATATTAGTTTCTTAAAGGGATCCATCCTATTTGATAAAACTGTGGAATTTGTTGTAGCAATTTATGATAATGTGAGAGTCACTAATCACTATGAAAAAAGAAGAAAACAATAATATATTATCTCACATATCATGAATTATCTTAATTAAGGAGTATAACATGCAATTACAAAAAATAAATGGACTGATTATATATTAGTAATACTGCCTCAAAAATAAATTAAATACACAAACATAATAATTACTTTTAAGTCACTCTGGGAGAGATGTGAAAAAAATTCATAACATATTATGTTATTCATCCAAATATATACTATAGGAGAGTTCATGATTGTAGTTATTAACTTAGAAAAGCATGAGAAGAGAAAATATACAACAGAGTCCTCTAGAGGAGCAGAAACCACGTGGAAAGTGAGAAACATAAAAATTAAATCATTTCGAGGAATGAGGTTGTTTGAGATACATCAGTTTTCCATCTTAAGAAAATGGGCTTTAATTAAGGCATATTAATCAATTCTAAAAAAATACTTACAATATATACATATATATTATTGAACTCTTGTGAAATGTATAATATACATAAAATAGTATCAGGAAATTTATACACATAAGCTACATTTAATAAAATCTAGACTAAAAGACCTAAATAATGTTATAATACCTCAATTCCCATTTAAGCTATAAATGTGAATAAATTAATAATAACTATTATGGAAAAATATAGCTTCACTACATAAAGTATTGGGAAACCAAGTAAACTTTTGATAGCTTTAGTTTTTAGTTTTAGTTTGCTGTGGGTGGACTCCATTTGGCACTTTTATTAAATGGTGCAAGCAATTTTTAGCTAAATCTCTAACAGGATGTCATTCTAAAACCTCATGTTCCTATATTACTGTGCTGTTAACAGAAACAGCTTGCAAAGATTTATAGCTTCTATTAATTACACTTTAAAAAGGTAGATTTGCTTAAAGAAATCAATTGTAACAGGGACAAGCAAGTGCATTCTTTAAATTACAATAATAAATTACAAATGGCTGTCATTATCAATTCTTTTTTGTTTACTTCCAAAGTAAGGGGTTAAGTGGGAATATTTGTTTGTTTTACTAGATTTAACCCTGGAACAACAGACTTTGTGTTAACACTCGATAATATGGCTTACAGGGGTCCATATTTAGTCACAAAAATTGGAAAGAAAGGAGCCAAAACATCAAGACAAAAATAAGATCCAAATATCTAAACTTCTCCTATTCCTCCTTCTGTAAAGTAAGTTTTTTCCTCTCACCAATTACCTTTTAGTTCAAGGAAACTAATGATATCCCCACTCTCCACTACTATATATTTTGTCTATTTATTTATATACTTGTTAATACTCCTGCCTCATTCCAGAAAGAATTCAGAATACCTTGCATTTATACAAACAATATGAGAAAAATAATCAAAAAGAAATTAATTGGGAGAAGAAACCAGAACAAAGAGAAAATAAGGAAAAATGAAATAAATACAGAATGCATTCAAGTTTACATTTAGAGCTACATTTCAGATTTCTGAAGCTTTTTCTTGGGCATTAAATCAATACCAATTTCATGCTCACTGATGTTCCCAAGCAGCTCTGTTGCTTTATCCAATATGGCCCTGGACACTGTCAACCCTAGTTACAGTTTTGCCTATATTCCCAAAGACTTATGTGGCTTGAGATAGCTACAGAATCTGAGTTGGTAACAGCACTCAGATAATTCTTTTCACTCTTCATTAAGCTCTTGTGATAAGTATAATCCATTACCCCAGATTTTTTTTTATTATTTAAAAGAAATATGGACCCACTTTTCTTGGGCCTACACATTTAAAGATACAAAGGATACATCATAATGAACAAAATTCAAATAAAGTATTAATTTGTACATCTTTTAGCATCTCTCTTTTTAGGACTAAGAAAGAGAGAGGCCTTTTTATCTCCTTAGTAGTGAGAATAGGATTAAACATACAAACATACATAGAAAAAAAAGCCTGTAAGAATCTCCACCAAAATGTTTGCAGTGTTTATCCTAGAGACATAGGATCAGGATTATTTTAATTTTCCACTTTAGACATTCTTACATTCTCCAAATGTTCTGCAATGAGGTCGTCATTAAAAAACATAGCGAGTGTCTGAAAAATATCAAAGTACTAAAAAAAATACTATAAAATGGAATATATTAGCAGCCAACATTGAAGAGTACTCTGTTTAAACCACTAGGAAACTGGCTAGGAACATGGTTCGTCTATCAGATCATGCATTTTAACCCCAGCAATTCTTTCCTAAAATCAATCACATACATAGCCCAGCTCATTTTTCAGAGTACCATAAAATACCCTCCACAGGCAGAGAACCGTTCACTGGAAGAGTCACTGTCAAAGAAACCAAACTGTCTGACCTTCTCAGAAAAATGCTGCCTTCCAAGGAGTTAAAATGCTTGGGTTATCAATCTAGGAGCAGGGTGGGAATTATTAATCCCAAGTCTAGACATTTAAAGACCTGGACGCAAGGACAGCAAAAAAATAGTTGAGTGTGGAGTTCTCTTCCTTTGTGGGAAAAAGAGAAAAAGGGTAGACTTTAATTAAAAAGCAAAAGCTAAGGGTCCTAAGGGTATTGAGATGTGAAGACCAAAAACCATTTAAGTAGAAGGTAGCTATGAAATACTTTCTGTACCTATAAAATTGATGCAAGCAGTAAGACTGGAAAACTGAATAATTTCTTTAGAATTATTGTTTCTTCTCAATTCCTACTTTGTAAATTCACAAAATACAAAATTCATAGAACACAAAAGATGTTGACTTGTTTATATTTTCGCAGCTTTGGAACTCTACTATAACAAAAGCTATAACATTTAAATTTAATTCAGTAAGTGAATCTGTAACTAGTGTTTGAATAAACTACTATGCTCTAAAACTTAACATATCAAATGTGGTCATTTGAGAACAAACCACAATATGCATAATGCATTTTAATATTTCTAAATTAAACAGAGACTTGAGATGTGTAAAAAAGAAAGAGCACTACCTTATTTACATTTTCCTGACTGTTCCTATTCAATTATTCCTCCAAATTAAAAGGTCCATCTTAACTCCATGTAAATTTCAGCATAAGTTGCACTATTTACCCACTAATGGGGAACATTAGACCAGTAGAACTTGGATTAGCTTTATCCTATTGGTGGTGGTATTCTCCCGATTGCTTCTTGGTGTCGTAACAGGGTAAATTCTTAAACTAACTGCACAGAATTCAAGCTGTCAGAAGCACATACTGTCAGGGTTGAAAAATAAAACTTAGATCATTCATTTATTAATTAGGTTATTCAGTCAAGAAACACGTGTTGAGCATCTATTATGTGCCAGCATTGTGCTAAGTTTAGGAATCTAGAGATAAAAAGCACAGGACTAGCCTTCAAGGGCTCTCAGTCTAGAGAGGACAAGAATTAGAGGTACCCACAATGTTGATACAATGCAGTACTTGCAAGGACAGGAAACTGTAGGAGGTATTAGACCGCCAGCTCCATACCTACTCACTAACACTCAACAATGGGCCACAAACAGAAGAGGAAAAGCAGCGAGAAAGGGAACTCTCTCTCCACATACCCAAAGGCACAATATCCAATATGCTGTTGAAAGGAAAGTCAGGAAGCCAAATGCAGAGTGGCATGGACATATATAGACTACCAAATGTAAAATAGCTATTGGGAAGCAACCGCATAGCACAGGGAGACCAGCTCGGTGCTTTGTGACCACCTAGAGGGGTGGGATAGGGAGGGTGGGAGGGAGATTCAAGAGGGAGGAGATATGGGAATATATGTTTATGCATAACTGATTCACTTTGTTATACAGCAGAAACCAACACAACAATGTAAAGCAATTATACTCCAATACAGATGTTTAAAAAAAAATGGAATAATATTAACAGTAAAAAAAAAAAAAAAGGGGGGCTTCCCTGGTGGCACAGTGGTTGAGAGTCCACCTGCCGATGCAGGGGACGCGGGTTCATGCCCAGGTCCGGGAGGATCCCACATGCCGCGGAGCAGCTGAGCCCGTGAGCCATGGCCGCTGAGCCTGCGCATCCGGAGCCTGTGCTCCACAACGGGAGAGGCCACAGCAGTGAGAGGCCCGCGTACCACAAAACAAACAAACAAACAAAAAAGATCTTGGTGTTCTACCCTTTCAACTAGGCAAAGAATTCTAAATATGAAACTGTTAACATGTTTTCACAAAGTGTTTTGAGTTACTTTTATTTGTAGTGGCTCAAAGTTCCCTAGACAACACTAACATGAACCTTCTTCTCTGTCCAAGATTCCTGGGACTTTACAACACCTTGTCTTTGTTTATCAGCTATCAAGTTTACCAGGAATGAGGACACAAAAGACCATCATTTTATGAGATGATAAATTCCTTGAACTTGTATGAGAGATAATATACAAAACACATTTTTTAAAAGGTTTTTTTTTTTTTGTAATTCAAATTACAGTAGGAATCAGCATGCTTTATCTGGCATAAAAACAAAAAAAGTTTCTCTCTTCAACCTCTTCTTATGAGGTCTCCGTGTGTTCAGACACTCCAGATAAACTTAAATAAAAGACTGTCAACCTAAATGAACTCATTTGCATTAATATTTTTTCCAGAGTCAGCCCCATGTCCAGACTAAGAAAAATATGTAATGCATGTACATTTACCAATATAGATATATGTAAAATATGACTGTAAGCAAACTATCTATATCTGTATCATAGCTTTTATTACACCTCTGTCTCTATGCATCTGTATATATATCTATACTTGTTCAAAAATATTCCTCCTTAGCCAAACCCACCACTGAATTACTTAGTCTTCCTCACACTGCTACCTTTGGAAGATGAAGAGATTCCACCAAACTGCAACAAAATTTAGCAACTGAGCCTGCCTTAGTAAACTTTTTGCTTTCAAAGAGCATTTTTAATCATAAATAGCATTCTACTACTTGCAAGCTGATTTGTATTCTATGGAGGGTGTATTATAATCCTTACCAGAAACTAATAACGATTTTAATGAAATTGCATTGACTTTGGAGGTTTCACCATTTATAAGTTGCCTAATTAGTCTTAGTAAAATCATTCATTACTCCTTGCAAACATCAGCAGGTGAACTACACAGACAATTATTAGATTAAACTAGATTTAAAGGTTGTTTTATTATAAATGTGATAGAAAAAAAGTCAAAGAAAAAAAATCTACCTTTTCTTAAATATTATACTGCACTTAGTCAGAAGTTTAAACTCTTGGTATGGGTAGAAAGGCTGGTGTATGGCCCTACAGACAGCTTTCTCCAGTCATTAGTTTCAAAACTATTTACTTTGTAACCTCAGAGCAGCCACCTCTTAATGTGTTTGCTTCCTCACTAATTTGAGAACATTTGTCCATGGCCTAAATAAAAAGAGAGAAGAGCCTTAGCACCCCAAAACCCATTTCCTAAATTAAATACTTCATTTATTTGAGGAGGAGATGTTCTCAATTACAGTCAGCAAAGTTCAGAAAGCAATTAGGTGATTAATCCCACTTAGAATATAAATCCAACGACAGCTGTTACTTATAAAGGAAACTGACATAAAGTACATGTCCTAACTCTCCTATCCACTGACATAATAAATCTATCAATAAATATACATATGGATTATATATACTCTCGGGAGTTTGGAGCAAAGTACTATATGTGGTTTTCCAATGCAAACATTTATATAAATATACAGTTTAGTTATACTAAAATCATATTGAAATCCCTTAATGAAAAGCCTAACAGATTAGAAGGGTGACCACTGATAAGCATGAAGCATGCTTTTGTGGTCCACTGGCTGTTTAGAATAATAACATTGCTGGTAAAACGTACCAGCACTAGAAAATATTTTCCATCAGTTGTACATCAGAGTCTCTATTAATTGTCCTGGAAATGAAATACAACTATCCTCATCACTAAGAGTATCCAAAATTAAATCCTTTGCTGAGCCTCCTCTTTCACATTCAGTTTCCAGAATACCCACTCTTTAATAAAATTCACTGATAATGTACTATGTGCCAAGTACTACTGTAAAGGAAGAAACTCAGAAACAGGTAGGATATAGTCTCTAATCTGAAGATCCTCCCAGGAGATAGGGGAGGCACATGTATGAGGATGTGAAACAATGGAGAAAAGTGCCATGGTGGCATACGAGAGGGGAAAATTAGATCTCAGAGATAGCTGGGGAAGAAACACGAGTTGGGATCTTTTTCAGAGGAATAACAGATTTTCGATCAATAAACATTCATTGGATGAACGAAAGGTAGGCTGAGGAATGAATGGCAGGTGATAAGGCAGAGAACTGTGGAAGAACAGCATGACATTAGAGAATGGAAAGGAACTGAGTCTGAAAACAGCATAAAGTATATTACATGAGATAAGCGTATCCCAAGATGAGGCTAGTGAGGGCCTCTGCCCATATTAAGGAGTTTTGATTTTATCCTATAGGCACTGGGGGATGATACCAATGTTGGCAATAGATGAATAGATGCCAAGAACAGAAACCAGATAAGATCTCTTGCAAAAGTCCCAAAAGCAATGCCTACCCGAGCTAAGTCATCCAAAGGTAGGATAAAAAGAAGAAATCGCATGTAAGAGGTAAAACTGACAGAAGCTATTGCCTATGTAGTTTTGTAGAATAAGGGATAAAAGAGAAGTCAATAAGACTAAGTTTTCAGGCTCATATAACCAGGAGAATGATGGTGCCATTAACTGAGATGGAAAGTATAGGAAATGGGAGAGAGAATGAGTTTAGTCTTAACATGTAATTTTAGTTAGAGATCACTGCAATATATTTAGGTACCAAATCCAATGGACTACTGGGAATACTAGCCAGAGCTTAGGGAAAAAAAATAAAAATCAAAAATTTGGTTCCTTGTGCACTGTTGGTGGGATTATAAATAACTGAACCCACTGTGGAAATCAGTGTAGATAATCCTCAAAAAATTAAAAATAGACCTACTATATGATACAGCGATTCCACTTCCAGGAATATATTTAAAAAATGAAAATACTTACTTGACAAAGATACCTGCACCACCCTGTTCATAGCAACATTATTTACAATAGTTAAGACATGGAAATAACTTACGTGTCCATTGAGGGATAAAAGGATAAATTAGTTGTGGTATATGTATACAATGGAATACTACTCAGACATAAAAAAAACCCCAAAAACAAGGAAATCCTACCATCTTTAACAACATGGATGGACCCTGGCAACACTATGCTAAGTGTAATAAGTCATACAGAGAAAGATAATTACTGAATTAAACGAAACAAAATGCCAAACTCATAGAAACAGAGATCAGACTTAAGGTTACCAAGAGGCGAAGTGTAGGGGGAGGGGGATTGGAGGAAGTTGGTCAAAAGATACAAACTCCCACTTCTAAGATAAATAATTACTAGGGATGTAATGTACAACATGATGACTATAGCTAACACTGCTGTATGATATGTAGGAAAGTTAAGAGAGTAAATCCTAAAAATTCTCACCACAAGGTGTTTTTCCCTTTTTGTCTTTTTTTCTTTCCTTCCTTTTTATTGTATCTGTATGAGCAAATCAATGTTGGCTGAACTGATTGTGGTAATCACTTCATAACATATGTAAGTCAAACCATCATGCTGGATGCTTTAAGCTTACACAGTGATGTATGTCAATTATTTCTCAATAACACTGAGAAAAAAGGTCTCGTGCACAGTAAATACGACCTTCAGTAAAACAAAGTTTATATTTTCCAACAACGACAACGAAAAAGAGATTTTGGTCCCTGAAGCATGGAAGCAAGTGACATCATATGGGAAATATGGACCCCAAGGTTTAGACCATTAAAGACTAGTCAGAGGAGGGACAGAAGGCATGGCTAGGTAAGCATCTTACTGAGGAGCAATGGCAGTCATTTCTGGATTCCTAAGCTATTGACAAAACAAAACAAAACGTTTATCTTTTAAATCTATCATTTGAATCACTGTAGGTAACCTCTGGCCTGTCAAAATGTGTAGGTGCTTATATTCCCCAACTCAAGTGCCACAAAGGACCTCTGCTTCTATCAACGTCTTCAGCAAGAAATGATATGCCAACATAATATGCCTCAGCAGAGCTTAAAACAGTGAAGCTGGAAGACTGCGGGGTGAGCAAATTTTGAAGTTTATTAAACCTGACAATTTAATATTTATGTAAGCTGCAAGTGTTAAGCATAATTGGACTTAACTATCGGCCTAGGTTTAATGGGATGTGAATTTAACTTCATTATCATAATTTTGCCAGCTCTTTGAGCTCACTCGACTAAACTAGGGAAGAACGTGGAGAGCCATCTTCTACCTCACCAAAACAACTGTGGAGATGACCTGAAACCTTTGGGTCAAAGAATGTGGGTTCCTGGATTTCACAAAAGGGAAGAGCTTCAGTCAAGACCACTGGAAAACACAGAGGTGGGAGTCAGAAACCCTGGGTTTTAATTCCAGATCTGCTAGTTACCATGAGACTTTGGGCAAGTTACTAAACATCTAGAAGCCTCAGTTTCTTTGAGGTAAGAATGATGTCAACCATTTGAGATAGCTGTGAGGATGAACAGAGGCCTTTGTACATAACATGCAATCAACGAATGTCGTTTGCTGTTGGCCCTCATGCCTTTATTTTCTGCTTCAACAGACATAACCCAGTTGGAGGCCTTTCTACCCATCACCATGAACCTTAGAAACCTAACCATATTCTACTTACTAGTTGTCCACCATCCATCTGCTATTACAGTTCCCTCTCTGATACAACTGGTGGCCCATAATTTAGAAGCATATGGAGTACATGTACCCATGAAGAAACTGTAAATTATACTTGGCAGTTATTTTAATAATCTCTCATTTTACATACTGAGAACTGAAGCCCGCAGGAATTGGCAAACTATGGTCAGCAGGCCAAATCCTGCCCACTGTCTGTTTTTGTAAATAAAGTCTTACAGTCATGCCCATTCAAAAAAAAAAAAAAGAAGCAGCATATGGAGAACCACAGCATGGATGAGTCCTTTCTTGGGGAAGGGGGGAGGTGCAGAGTGTACTATACCACCCTCAAAAACCTAAAAGCATGCTTCTTTCCACTTCCATTTTATTCCTCTATAAATGAGTATAATGAATGGGTCCATATATGTGGACACAATCTCTGTGAAGGAATGTCTCCAGGAATTGCTTTTTGGGATAGAACCCTGGGGAGGAGAAAGGAGATACTGAAGGGACAAAAAGTGGGAGGGGGGAAAGTGGTCTGGATAGGAGTTTTTACACACACACACACATACACACACACACACGCACACACTGAAACAAAACAACTCACACTAGATAATCAGCTTGAGTCTGTAAGTAGAGAATGCTAATACCAACAGGGATCTGAGAGAGATCACCTCAGGCTAGCCTTCTCATTTTATAGAGAAGGGAACAGCGACCAAGAGAAGGAAAATCATTACCCGATGATAGCGTCTTACGTGGATCTGTCAACCTAACAAGAGATGTGAAGCACATGTAAAGACATTTGTTCCTTATGTGAAGGCATCAAGAATCCAGGCCATAAGATATATAAGAGACATGAAATGTACTTTCAATTTACTTCCAGGGAGTAAATAAGAAATTCTAGGAGGAAGAAAACCAGCCCCAGATGCCACTGAGTGTACCAAGCATTATTTTACTACTTGGTGCTTGATATTCTGAAATCCATCCCGCCCTTCTCCCTTTCCTCCCTTCCTCCCAAGCCTCCCCACCCCACCCCTTGTCCTACCAAATCATAATATATATTATTTTAATTTTATTTCCTTCTAGAAAGATCATTTTTTATGTCTCTACAATAACTTTATCTCTCTTACCTATCTAGTGGTCACAATTTAAATTTCAGAAGCTTTATTCAAAATATTCACAAAGTGCATCACTTAGACTATGATTGAATCCAGGTTATTAAAACTCCTATTTTACAGGGAAGCTCCTTCACAGAACAGTCATAATTTTCCCTTAGGCTTGATCTGGGAATCCTTCACCATAGAGGGAGGACAGTAGCTTCAGGTAAGGAAACCTTTACCCGAATGTTTGATTTCAACAGAAGCCTATTTGGGGCTGAAGCAGAATCACTCATAAAAACAATGGTAAAATAACTGGGAAGCAGAGTGGTCCGTGCTTATAATGCCATCAGCAGCGGAGGATGATCAACCCCTAGAGTACTTCTGTTGTCAAGGAAGGGCTATTTCAATAATATGAGCAAATATTCATTTCATTAGAGTGAGATGCAAATCTAGGACCTGTAATTTTAAAGAAGCACTAAAAATGAGGAGTATTTTCATGTTGTGATTGACTTTATGAGAAACTGTTATTTTTTGCTGCATGTTTATGTGTCAGATATACTCCAGTTCAAGTTAACATGGAGAGTTCCTGCCACACTTGGGCTGCAAATATCTGTGATTATAGGATGTCAGTCTTTAACACTGCATTGTAACCATATGTCCCAGGACAATGCTTTTCTGTTATTTATTATAATTCAACACAAAGCTCAGAACAAAGCTTAGGATTTCTAGACAGTTTTACAAGATTTCCAGATCCTTACGTAGACTATATCTACACAATTACAAAGTAAAGTGGGCAATATAAATAGTTGAATTAAATGAATCAAGCCCCAGAGTAAAATTTAGAGATTTGAATTACCCAGTTCCGCTGTCTTAAACAGAAATGAAAATGTGTAATATGAAATTTTAGCAAAGTGCTTTGCCTGTGCTAGAGGAGAAATAGTGTAAGGTATTCCCAATAAGGAATTCTGTAAGAGGACCATGATATAGTCTTAAACTCCGGTATGCCACTTAGCAAAGCATCATTGAAGTACCTTTTAGGGCTGCCTGGTCACTCAGAAAAGCACACACTCCCCCTTAAGTGACTGGCATATCTCAGAGAATCACTCAGAAACCCTCAGAGTCTCTCCCATATATTCTGGCTCACCCTTCCCCCGCTGCAAGGCATCTGGGATCTGATTAGCTGGACACACTTATCAAACTAGCCAGAATGCAGGAAAATCTCCATTGGGTTTAATGAATGATCAGTGACCCCCATTAGATTAGTGACAGAAAATGGATGATGTAAATAAAATATTTAAAAGTACCTTAGAATTAAAAAAAAGAAGAAGAAGAGAAATACTCTCTTGATTATTTTAATTCTGGAGGCTTTAATGGGCACTTTTCTTCAGGGGTCTTCATGAGTTGGCCCATATGATCTTTATTTCTGCAACTGGTAAAGAATAAGTGGCCCAAAGAGAGAGAACAAGCACAGGTCGATATGGCTGTGGCATTTTACATATTGGTGAGACTCTGACACGACTTCTCAGTGAAGGAGGCAAATGAAGTACAGGCTTCTCTGTGTTTTCCATATGACACCCCTAAAGCCAGAGGACTAAGGTCACTGGGGCCAAAGCCCAAGGGAACCATAAAATCAACATCAAAGCTTCTATGAGATCTTGTCTCCTCTTAAGGTGAATGAGAATTTTAAATTCACCTCCTTAATAAATCCAAATTGATTTTAATGTTCAAATAATGCTGTTTCCCCTATTTGAGTAAAATTGATGTTGCAGGAAATAAGCCATGTTAAGTTTGTAACTTCACATACACCTGGCTGGGTCCAGGACCTTGACACATTAATATGGCAGCACTGGACTGCATGGTTGGTAGGTCACTTCAAAAAGGTCAGCAGCATAGTACAGGCAAAGGACACAGGCTCTGAAGTCTGGGTTTTTTCAAGGTCAGGTTTTTCAAAGTACTCCTCACTTTGTGGTTTTGAGCATTTCATCTTACCCTAACTTCTGCATCTGTAAATTGTGGAAAATATGACCCATCTGGTGGGCTTATCATGGGAAAAAACTGAGCTAATATATGACAAACAGGTGACACGACGCCTGAAACACAGCAGATGTTCAAAGCACGCATGGAAGCTCTCGTTACTGTATGAAGGTCTCTGACCATGCAGACCAGAATCTACAGAACGTGAGCAATGCAGCATCCCTCCTAAAATGGGGCACTTAAAAAGTAAAATTAAGTAAAACATTAAATCAACAAAAAAATCCAATTTTGATCATCACTATTTAACTCTATTTTATTTTACTAAGAAACTTTGAACGTTGGGAGAACTAAATAACCCTACAATAAATGGTTTGCCAATAATTCACAGAAATAAAAGGCATCCTTGGATGTCTTATATTTTCCTCTTAATCATTTGACATTTTCTCTCTTTTAACCATACCTGTTCCTTCCTTATACAAATAATGTACAGAGAAAAACATTTCAAGATATTGTCAACATCTAAATTGTCAACACAAATGTTGAATAAGACAAGCTTAGCTTTGCATTAGCTCTGATTATAAACTGAGCTACTAAGACTCACTTTACTTCAGGCTCCTCATCAGTAAAATGAGAGAAAAAAATTCTCTACCTCAGGACTGGTATTGAGATTAAATGGGCGAATATGTAGAATAAAGTGACTTGTTAAGTATAAGAACAATTCGCGTATTAAGCATTTTGGCATATAGTGCAGTTTTTGTAAGCCTATTATTTTTGTTGAGTACAATTATTATTAGTTGTATGGACATTACACTTTCAGAACCTCAGTCTCCCATCTATTAAGTAGAGGAAATACTTCACAGGATGGCTGTGAAATCACTTTGGCATATACCGTTGATTCTAGGATAGGGTCCCAACACCCAGTCCAGTGTCCTGTCTACACCGCATGGTCTCTAACAGATGTCTGAGCCCAAGCTAAGCACTGGCAGTGCTTTCCCCTTTTCACTTTCGTCAGACAAAACGAAAATTGAATCATTTGATGTGTACAGTAAAACAGCACTCTGTGTTATACAAGAAGTGGATGGGTGGAACACCACAGAATGACATTTAAAGTATTTACTCATAAGTTTTCAGTTTAACAGCCTAGTGACAAGCCACTGCTTTGGCACACACTGTGGCTTCATTCAGTATTTTAAGCCAGCAGGACATTATTCCATTCAGTCTAGTTCTACTATGTTATTTTATTTAGTTTTTAGAGGAGCTTTAATTTCCTCACCTTTTAAAAAAATCTCCATATAACATTTCATTAAACTATACAACAGGACTATACAACAGGAAGTGATCTAGTTTAGATGAGAGGGAAAAAAAATAAAAACAAGTCCCAGAAAAATAACTCTATTCGCCAACCATTACCATTCTGAAAGCAAATTTTTCTAAGCCTAGGTAATTAATTTAAAACTTTCCACATCAACATCCACAATGGTTTTATATTTTAAAGTTGAAATATGAGTCTCTCAATCTAAATTCACGGTGTATTATTTTTTTAGATAGTGGAACATTCAAATGTCTGATGGAACAAGCAAAATACTTCAAAGATTATGCTCTTCTAATAAGTAAAATCAATCTAATTTTTAAACTGTTCATCAACTAAAAAAACCTCCTATTTGTAATAATACAACCCCAACAGCATGAGGGGGAAAATGGTGATTATTCGATTCAAAGACAAAAAGCCAAAATCTAAATTAGCCTGCCTCTGTCCAAGCGACTGAGAATTTTTTTTTATCACAAATATTGCTAGGACTTGACACTTGCATATGCCATTTTTATAAAGTAATTACTCAAAGGTGAAGGTGAGGTAGGTGACTAGAACACAGAGAGGGTGAAGGATAGAAAGAAAGAAATAGAGCAGAAACAGCACTATGCTGTGACTTTCAAAAAGACTAGGTTTTAACAATGTTAACTAGTCCTTTTTGTATCTAAATAACCTGTTAAACATATTTCTTTTATATAATTCACCAAGTAAATATATCTGTATTTCATGTTCTATTGTTTCCTTTTTGTATGTTTTGCCACATGAATTCAAACAACACTGAAGAATATGTTTTGTTGTTTTGTTTTGTTTTGTTTTTAATGCCAGGGTTAAGTATATGAATTTGGGTCTAGGACCAAAGGCGGCAGGACCTGGAATAAGTGAGGGGTGTCAGAGAGACTGTGGATGGAGCATTTGAGAAGCTACTGCAATAGGAAAAAGGAAACTCTGCTCAGTTAAGGTGTTGGTACCAAAATGGAAAGATGTGGGGAAAAAAAAGGGTCACTGTGTAAGTGATGATGTGGGAATGCATAGACCAGGAAAGGCAAGACAGAGGAATAAGTCAAGGGAAATCCAGAAGCTTCCAACCTGGACAACAGAGCGGAAGCATGGTGGTGCTGTTGACTGATACAAGGACACAGTATCCGAGAGGGAAGCTTGTTGAAATGGGAAGAGGATGAAAACTTCTGCTGGGGCACACTGAGGCTGGTGGAACCTCCAAGTACAAGTGGTATTGTTCTCGACCTTTCTCTACTTTCCTGAATGCTGTAGATCACAAGACACATAAGGGAGATGGTTCTCCCTGGAAACTCTCTCCCCATGACAGAGTACAGCTACACACTTCCCAGCCAGCAGGCCAGAAGCTTCACCTTTGAAGGAAAGAAAGGTAAGTTCTGGGTCCACAATACAATCCTCTAGTCAGCTTTAGGCAGGTTACCACAGACAATGGATAATGCAGGCAAATCTGCCCCAGCAGGAAGCTATAGACTCCGTGCTATAGTTACTTCTGTTTGCCAAATACACCAAAATCAGGTCCTTATGCTATAGTTCTTCCAAGCGATACCAACCTGGGATAATGTGGAAATTATTGAGAGGTGGTATAGAGCCAGCCTGTGCCAACTGCATGCCTGGCCCAAAGACCATGGCTGGGTCCCAAATTAATTGATATTAAGAAAATGTGTTTCTGTTAGGAAATCAAAACCTTGTATATGTATGCAGAGAATCAGTTGGCTTAATCTTCTGGGTTTGTATCTGAGGTGCTACTGAAGGGGACAAGTGGGCACATCCATTCAAACCAGCCTGACAAGTCACAGTAGGACGTGGTCCCAAATCAAGTGTGTACCTACCTGTCTTTGCATTGTCTGAACTGAATGCTGCAGCTGACACTGTCTGTATATCTTCAGGTACACAGACCAATGGCATTTAAAACTTGTCCCAAATTATTTATTAATTTCTAATTTCTAAAGGCTTAGCATTTGCTGTTTTAGTACCTTCTAGTTTCTCAAGTATCTTTGTGACTTTCTATGTCCATTACACAGTGTTGTTTTCATAGGAGTGACTGACATAAAGGAAAACAGCTCTCTACAAGGTGGTACCAGTACTTAAGAAAAACAGCATTTAATGAGGACTCTAAATGTTTCCTCCATCCTTAAAGTCTCTGTTGGATTAGGATTTATTATAGAAGTCAATTTTAGCGGCATGTATCTTTTCTCTCGCTTACTAGAAGTGTCTACACAATGTCTATAAAAGTAACCCTCCTGAAAACTTCTTTAAAAAGACACCAAATATGAAGAAAAAGTAAATTCTGGTTAAAAGTTGCATCAGGCAAAAGTCTAAAGTGAATTTTGAGTAAATGTGAACAATATTCAATAAAATAACTTTTCTAGAATATATAAATGTATTAATATGCAATTCAGACTGAAATAGTGTTTCCGAAATATTATGTTTCAGATTATTTATGCAACATTAGTCCATGAATAGCAGTTTTCATTTTATAAATCTATACGTATAATCTACCTATGGCTCCATAATAATAGTAGTTTAAATGAAACTAAATGTACTTCTAGGTGACAATCTCACAACAATCTTATTATGTGTATTCAAAAGGCATCTTTTAAGGGCTTTTGTAGCATGCTCTGTATTAGCACTGTATAAAACAATCATTAACAATAAAATAAACTATAGTGAATTATACAACAGATTACAGTGTAGCCTCACAGTGGTAGATCTATATGTTCTGACATGGAAACAGAGGCCAGATACTGTTCTGTAAAAATAAACCCAAATTGCAGAACAATCCATATAATGTGATTCTACTAGTTAAAGCAAAACAAGCTTCAACTATAAAGCCATATGCATGTGTTCCACAGATATTAAACTACAGTATACTGAGAAAGATTTGGAAAGATATGCAACAAACTGCTACCTCTGAGCATGAAGGTGATGAAGAGCTTCTTTCATTGTTTACTTCTATGTGGTTTGAAATATTTTCAAAGAGAATGCATTTATGAATGTTTCAAAAGTAAAAAGGAATATATTAAAAATGAGAAAATTTTGCATTATCTTCTACGAAAGACCATTCGCATGGTTCAACAATTATCTCAAGTGTGATTACTTAAAATTAGAATAAATGACTTTGAATTATGAAATGTTCTATGATTCGCTATAGCATTAAGACTTACTACAGAGTATTAGATATCAAACTTTACATGAAAAGAATTATTAATATCACATCAATAGCTAAGTTTCCATGTTTATAGTCACCATTCTATCATTCAATAATATAAGCCTAAGATTTAATCAATTAATAAAGGGCTTATATTTTACTTATATCTTGTCTTTTTGAGGGGTAATTTTAGTTTTCTATTACATCCAATACATAATGGGTATTCAACACACATGGCTTTTGAAAAGACCAAATAACGAATGTAACAATTACATACATGTCAAGACAAAGTTACGTAGGAAATATTTTAAAGGACAAGTTGCATTCTTTGGTGTCAGTGGCCTCATCCATTTCTGGAAGAAGGGAGGAGAGCAGGAAGAGAGAGGGATGGACCCTATCCCTGACACTAATGCTAAGGATGTAAACATTACTATACATTATATGCTTTCATCCTAGGGAACAGAGCACTTCAACCATACTTAGAAACAGAGACTATTCCTTTAGTGACTTTTTTATTAAAAATAAATTTAAGGGAGGGCTTCCCTGGTGGCGCAGTGGTTGAGAATCCGCCTGCTGATGCAGGGAACATGGGTTCATGCCCCGGTCCGGGAAGATCCCACATGCCGCGGAGCGGATAGGCCCGTGAGCCATGGCCACTGAGCCTGCGCATCCAGAGCCTGTGCTCCGCAACAGGAGAGGCCACAACAGTGAGAGGCCCGTGTACCGCCAAAAAAAATAAATAAATAAATTTAAGGGCTTCCCTGGTGGCACAGTGGTTAAGAATCCGCCTGCCAATGCAGGGGACATGGGTTCAAGCCCTGGTCTGGGAAGATCCCATATGTCACAGAGCAACTAAGCCTGTGCGCCACAACTACTGAGCCTGTGCTCTAGCACCCGCAAGCTACAACTACTGAGCCCGCGTGCTACAACTACTGAAGCCCACAGGCCTAGAGCCCGTGCTCCACAAGAGAAGCCACCACAATGAGTAACCCACGCACCGCACGAAGAGTAGCCCCCGCTCGCCGCAACTAGAGAAAGCCCACGGGCAGCAACGAAGACCCAACACAGCCAAAAATAAATAAATAAAAAATAAAATAAATAAAATAAATAAATAAATAATTTAAAGTGAGAATAAAGGCAGACTAATATATTATAGCATCACAGCATCTCTGACATCATCAGGCTGTGTCTTCTATCCAAAGCTTGAATCCTTTGACTCTCCAGGACCCCCAGAAAATGACTGCTCACCTCTACCTCCTAAAATTACTCTGGTAATTTTCAGGAAGCTGAGATCATTCCAGAGTTCTTCCTGGGATCAGTCCAAAAACCTGCCACTTCCTGATCCACACTGGGCTGTCTGAGCTAACACAAAATGAGTCTAACCCCTCTTCTACATGACAGTCCATAGAGGCAACCACCAACTTCATAACTGGTTTTGTTATTGTCCTGAAGCCCCTGAGGGATCAGAAGAATTACATTTCTACATTCTCAGGCCAACTATCTTCTCTGTAAGAACTTTCTGAAATTAATAAATAATCTGTCTTCTTAGAAACAGCTCCTATTCAAAGAACAATACAGTTATTCCTGTACTATTTCCTTTTTTGTCTCTAAGATATAGTAAAATTGAAGCCCTCATAGTTTGGTAAATTTGGAAGGCAATTAATGAGAATATGAGTTTCTCTTTTTTTGGTTTTTTTAATACTATACTATTAGCTTTAACATACTGCCCTTCAGGCACAAATGTGATATGAATTAATCCATTATTAGTAAATGCCATTTAAGTTAATTCAGTTTCCAAAAAGTAGCAAGGGCATCACACTGATCTAGCCACAATTTTGCTTTGGCCTTCCTCACAGCATGTGTGGTATCTCACCAGGCTGAATACAGGCAGAGAAGTTTCTCACTATGGACAAAACTATACCTGGTCAGAAGATGATCGAACCTCTGACCTCATGAGTCTCATTACAACAACTGCAGGAACCAGTCGCCTTACTTGACCTCAGCTGGGAACTCACATGTTGGGTGACATAAATTTTTGGCCGCTCTGTGAAAGTGCCATGAGTATTGATTTAGGAGCTATGAATAAATTTTAACAAGTAGGTGAATTCATAAATAGGGAATCCATGAATAATGACGAACAACTACTAGAGAAGATAATCACTTAAATATTTTAATAAGTGCGAGTCAATTCCATTTCTCTTTTTTTTATAGAAGCCTACATGTAGAATTCTACAAAGACTATCTTTACAAAGACTACTGCTGCAAAGGAGTGTATGCAAAACAAAAAAGGAAAAATAAGAAATAAGTGGCCTGGAAACCTGGGATCATGGACATCTAGGACATCGCTACATTCATCTAATCACTTACAGGGACAAGTACCTCCTCTGCCTGTCTGTTGGCCAAAGTGCAAGGCGGAGTTGCGCTATATTCAGCCCTGAGTAGTCCTCACACTTGACAAAGAATCTGCACAGAGCAGGCACCTCCCGCAAAGGAAAGGGCCTCTTTCTCACTCTCTGAACAGGTTTCCCAGCTCAAACCACTTTAGAGGAAAGGAGTGTCCATCCTTGAGACTTCTTTGCTCCTTCTTTGTTCAACCTGCTAATTGTTTCTCCATCTGGGGGAAGAAAAGACTCTTTTTTTTTTTTTTTTAAGCTTCCCCTTTCACTGCCAGTCTGCTTTGACAATATTCAACGGGCTTTATGGAGAATGACATTTTAGACCGCTGGAACTCAGTTTAGCCACTGAAGCTGAGCACAGCTGAAGAAAACACTCAATTAGCAACTCCAACTTCAAAGGCTATATTATTCTCTCCTCAATACACATGTGTAACTCCCATTAGCCTTAATGGGAGATGTGGGAGCCCAGAGCTCAGAGAATATACCTCCAACTCTGTTTGCTTGCAATTAGACCTTATGGCCCAAATTTTTCAAGGAAGGCATAGTAAGTACACTGAGTACTCAAGCAAAATCAAGTGGGTTCACTTTGGGAAAGTAAGCTATGACTCCTATTTAAACATGAAGAATGAGTTGTTCAAATTAGGTCTATTTTCATTTCATTTATCCCCTTAAGTGCACACAATGGTCTTTCATGGTGTTTTGGAAAAAGAGCCACTCCTCTGTTTTAAAAGTTTGGCTATATGTTTCCATAAGCATTATTCCATGTCGCTTAACAGCCTAGCCTCAGGGGTAAAAATATCTAATAAGACCAAGACCATTTTAAGTGACTTTCCTGCACTAAAAATCCAGCACAGCATCTACACTCATGCAGTGCCTTTTCCTGCCTTCTGCTTTACTGTAACTTAAAGTTAGGAAAAAACTGATTTTGCATTTAAAAAGAAATCAATTTGAGAAGAAAATGCTTGTCTCAAATGATAAATTAGTTTATATCAGGAAATAACGATTTTTCTTTCTTGACCTCGTTCGAAAGAGACTTGCCCATAGTTTTCAACATGGAATCAATACACATTACAGCTTCAATAAAACATCAGTATATGTTAGGTAGTCTGTGCTACATTCACAGTCTTGATCATACCCCCCTGGAGAAAGTAATCTTGACTGACTTATTACCCTTTAAAACAATTCATTCTCTGCTGTTCACACACTCTCCCCAAACTTTAAAGAAAAGGTCATGAATAATAATCTTGATAGTTTATAAAGAACATTTACTCAAGCAACTTCAAAGATATAGAAATAAATTACTGATCTAGTAGTGACACATATTATAATCCTTTTTACCTTCAAATATCATATTTGAACTTTCTAATTATGTCAGAAATTAAGGTTATGTTAGGTACTGGGCCATAAATACAAATACAAATACAATGCAATTGAATTGCAACAGGCCAAGGAATGTGTCAGAAAGACAACAGTGTCCCCATCAAACTTAAGGGAGTGCTGAGATGTCGGGAGAGCTTCAAATTGTAACCAGGCAGATGAACCAGGTGAAAATTCCATTTTTAAAATTTCATTAAATACAGGGTCTTCATAACACCATTTTGTACTTAATATTTAATATCTTGTCTTACAAGTAGACAGCAACCACCTCTCCACAGAATTTGAAAACCAATGTGTTAAAGAATGGAGCATCTCAAAATAGAACACAGTGAAACCTTCCTTCAGATTCTATGGAAGACTGAAAAAAGAATGATAAACATAGATGAGTTACTATGGTTAACAGAATTATTAATGATGGCAAATGTGAGAAGCAATTCACCATTTCTTATCAAAAGATTGTGGATTGTTTCTATCATACACACAACCTAAATCATAAAGTTGAAAACTACTCAACTAGAGCTACCCTCTTTTCAAAGGATACCTCATACCCAGAACCACCTTTCACGTGCAAGATAAAGACTATTGATGTTACTACAGAGGGTCTAGACAGTTTCATTCTTAGAGTTTTTGGCTCTGAATTACTCTGGCTAAAACTGCTAACGATTTTGGTGTGGTATTAATCTTGCTGGAGTGATTATGTCTTCTATATTGCTGAGACTACCTTCACCAGCTAATCTGAAACTCATCCAGAATTGCGGCTGGCACAGACACAGCCACTTCCTTATTTAGAAGTAAGTTAGCTGGTAATGGTCTAACGGGGGGCTATCAGTGTATAAAATGATGTTTATTCAAACACCCAATGAGCACAACCATACTCTACTTTCTATAACTTTTGTCCAAAATACTAGTTTTATACATACATACATTCTTTTTTTTAATATTCTTTTCCATTATGGTTTATCCCAGGAGATTGGACATAGTTCCCTCTGCTATACAGTAGGACCTTGTTGTTTATCCATTCTAAATGTAATAGTTTGCATCTACTAACCCCGAATTCCCAGTCCATCCTTCTCCTTCCTCTCCTCCCCGTTGACAACCACAAGTCTTATCTCTATGTCTGTGAGTCTGTTTCTTTTTTGTAGATAGTTGAAGAATCTTTTTTTTTAACAGTCTCTCTTTATAAAAGAAATAAATATATTTCCATCTGAGAATTCATGAAACTCAGGTGTCATGAGATGTAGCATAAACTGATGGCTACTAACAACAGTTACCTAAGACACTTGTGGGAAGAAGGAAGAGGGAGAGGAAAGAAGGGAAAAGGGAAGAGGAGAAAGAAGAAGTCTACCCAGTACCTCCGATAAGGGCTGGTCTCTGGAACACCCATCTTATGAACTGAGAGGCAACTGAAATCGTTTATACTTCTCAGGAGAAGGAACTGAAGTATCATTTTGGAGAAATGTCTGATGACTGCTCATCAAGGGGAAGTACAAAACCTGATATATGGAGGTCATTTATTTCTAGTCTTAATGACTAGGCTAAAGTCAACTTTGGATATGTCACTTGGACAGTCCCAAATTGTAAAATTTACTGACATATTATTTCAACAAATATTTGAGTACATGCTTTGTAACCTCTCCTGTCTAGGTGCATACAAGCATGGATAAGTCAAACATAACACCTGCCCTCATGGGATAAGCAGTACCCATTTCATTCCTGTTTAAAAGGACCAAAAAGATCCAAGTTGTTTGAATTAGAAAAATAGAGTCATTGAAGCACTGAAATAATAAAACTGAGTGAATAAACTTTTATAAAAACAGGTATTTCTATGTGTACCTATCCGCATGCATAAAAGGGTAAATTTAGTTTCTTCTCTTTATTTTCAGACTCTTTTGCAAAAGTTGCCATTAAAAGGCACATCTGATAGTGCAATTTCAGCACAGAACATACTCAATAGGAAATAACTAACCGGAGAACTAAAGATGTGCCTTCTTCGGGTCTTGCTGTTTTTTTTTTTTAATACTAACTTTGAAACTGGTAGGTTGTCCCACTTAAAGCCCTTGATTTTAAATTGCCATTTCTTTTTAAACCCAATTAAATTGTCACTGTAATGAAGAATTGTCCAACTGAGGAGAATTGTGAGGATCTTCTTACTGATGCTTTCTGCAGTCTTAATTTGCAGATGTTTTTGCCTAAAATAAGAATTTAAAGTTACCTCCTCAACAATAAGACCTATTTATTAAGCTTCCACCAACTGCTATTCAAGACAGACAATGAATGAACACTTGCTTCACACAACGACCCTCTGTGGGGTATAGCAAATGAGATATGTTCCTATAATACTATGATATTTGAGCCCTGAAAAAGAGATCACCATGCCCCTGATTCTCTGACAAAGATTCAATAAAGACCATATATACAAAGGTTTTGGTACTTTCCAATTAGCTCAGCAATTCCAGTAATGGATAATATTCAAAAAGAACAAACAAACCTGAATCTGGACTGTTCATTTTCATAGAAATATACCGTGCACAATGCCCTGACTGGTGATCAAAGATTCTTTGAACAATTTTCTTAATGAAGGAGAACTATTTTCTTGTTAGATTAACAGACCGATGGTGAGGGGTGCTGGTAATCTCCATCAGCCAGAGGTTTGAAGGAGAAAGTCACGGGGTCATAAACACCAACTCAGCTCAGTTCCAACACAACTGAAATGACTAGCATTGACCTTCTCTCATCGTGGGGTGCATCAGAAAAACATTTAGGAAGCACTCTTTTAATCAGCCTTTTGAGATTTCCTAGGTCTTCCTTAAAGTGCACGCTTTTAAATTCATTTTCTTTTTCAAGACCATCCGTCCCTTATATTCCACCCTTTCACGCTCTCACGGCTCTCCTTCTACCCTTGCTAAGGAGAAACTCAAGGATGATGACAAAATGCCCCTAAACAACCAATCCAGTGGCCCTTCTTGCTGCCATTAAGGTATTTTTCACACATTCCCATCCTTGTACTTGGGATCCAAAAAACATCAATCCCTGTTATTCTTTCATGTCACTTTATATCACTTGTACCCTTTGCAACACAGTATCAGAGGGCAACATGAAGTAGTGAATACAGCACAGGATTTGGAGTCAGAAAACCTGGTAATCAACCCCATTTAATATCTGTGAGATTTTGGTCAAGCGACTTCTGAACTTTGGCCTCCCTGAATTTATAGATCCTCCACAGTGCAGGGAGATCCCCTCAGTAAGTTAGTCAAATACTGAGTAGCCTTCTCTTTCAGGGCTGAGGATCTCTCTGGCTCTCACAAAAGAAACACTTACATTCTAAAATTCACCCATCCACAAGCTGACCTGCACGCTTGGTGATTTTTTTTTTTTTTTTTTTTTTCGGTACGCGGGCCTCTCACTGTTGTGGCCTCTCCCGTTGCGGAGCACAGGCTCCGGACGTGCAGGCTCAGCGGCCATGGCTCACGGGCCCAGCCGCTCCGCGGCATGTGGGATCTTCCCGGACCAGGGCATGAACCCGCGTCCCCTGCATCGGCAGGCGGACTCTCAACCACTGCGCCATCAGGGAAGCCCTGGTGATTCTTAATTGTGCAGGAATTTCTTTTCTTTTATTATTTGTATTTATTTATTTATTTCTCTTTTCCAATAATCTGTAAAACATGAAAATGTAAACAGGTTCTGTGATGTCTCCTCAGTGAGAATAGAAATCTGAAGATCTTGTAAATATTCATTTTACAGAAAAACTTTAAGAAAAGCAGCCCCAACCATGCCTGTCTTCCTCCTTGTCTCTTTTTTGACATACAAGACAACATGTCACTCACAGAGAATAAGCTCAGAAATTCATTTGATGAATTTTGTAAATAATAACACCAAACTTAATAACTAAATTATATTAAAATAAAAATTATGAATCCATTAGTGTCTCACAGACAAGACTATTTTGCTTCAGTGATGGTGTTGGTGTTGATGTTCGGATAGAAAGAGAAGCAATAGAAAAATTGGCCTTTTAGAATGGAGGAATAAAACATAACCAGATAAAGTTCAGTTAACAGGGGGTCAGGGGAGGGATGCTATGTGAAGCATACAACCATCCTTATGGAGAGTGCAGTCACTCCATGAGTACATTATATGTTAAACAGAAGAGGAAGCAAACAAAGCTAAGATATTCTCCATAAATTTAGGGACTCAGAATTTTAAACATTTGGCAAAGTCCTTTTAAGTCTGCTGATCAAAGGAGAGTGAGTCGGGAAAGACATTCATCCCACCATCTGTTAGACTCACATCCACAATTAATATTCTTTATCAATCATATATCTCTTAGTTTTATCTTAGTGGTAGATCTAGACTCTATAACACTTGAAACTTATGAAATTTTAGAGGTCTACTTTATGAAAACAAATGCAAAAATACTACTTTTGCAAATTTAGGGAAAAAAACAAACAAACATATAATCAACTGAACATACTACTAGGCCCTCCCAGGGCTTCGGAAGGCACCAGGTAAGTGAGGGCCTTGACAGTGAAGTTTCCTGAGCTGCAGGGTAAATCTGTCTCTACCTCAACTCCACATCAGATTACTTCCCCTCCACCATACCCCTCTAGATTTTCTGGCACCAGAACATGGCGATGGTTTGGTGAGGGCCTTTGACCAAGGAATCATCACTGGAAGACATAAGAAGAATGGCCTCTGGGCTTAATCAACACTGTTTGCATGTAGTTGGTCAGGCTTTTTAAAACATATCATATCAACATATTTTGTTTGTTTTTGAGTTATCAGAGCCATCTTTTAAACATGTTGATACGAAATTAAGACAAGACTAGCTAAACCCCAGTCCTACTGGGCAACACTGAATGTCCTCCTATCTCTTTGTAGCTGGTTTATGGTAAATTACTGCAAAGAATAATTTAAGTCCAAGTGAACTCTTCCTCCTCAGCAATGATTTAGCTGTTGATAAGCTGAGACAAGGGATTTCCATTTGCTGTTGAGTGGGTAAGTGCTAACTTTATTCATGCATCTTCAACAAAGATTAATGGGACTCCCAGTTAAGTCTGCTGTAGCACTTGGTATCAGTTTATAACAGGCTTGGCAATACCTGGAAATTCAGATCTAGCATCATAAGATATTATGGCATGCATAAAACTCAAGTGTAAACAGAAGGTTCTTTAGGGTACAGGGTTCTAACCCAAGTTGTGAGGCCTTAGGAAGTAACAGATCTAAGAATGTTCCTATTGTGAAGTATACGCTAATGGATTTTCCTCAAGGGTAAAAGCACCTGAACTTCCATTTTTTTAAAATAAATAAATATTTCATTATGAAAATTAATTTTGTTTAAGGAAGTTGTCTGAGGAAGAAGATGTTTTAAGGTATTTTATTAGTACACATTAAAATCATTTCCTATTTAGGTATGCTTTGTCATCTCCACCCAGAGCAAAAAATAGTCATAAAAAAATGGTGCCGTAATAAAAACTCCTTTTACTCTTAGTTGGGAGAGAAACAAATGGGAATATTACTTTGAAGGTAATTACTTAAGCTTTTTACTGCATCCTATTTTCTCAAAACCCAAGCAAAGTATATCCCAAATCTTTCTACGGATAAAATATAATTTTCCCTCAGAACATTTTTACTCATCAGGGAAAAAAGGCAAGTTTAATTTTTCTGTCAGTTGAGGCGTCATATGTCAAACACATTTTACATTTCAACAAACCTTACTGTCATATTGATGGCATCCTCAAGGAGACATGAGTTCTTCTTATGCAAGTACTAACTTAGAAAGGCGTAAGCTGAATTACTGTGAGCGCACCTCTAAGAATAGACCTCGTTATCCCCAGTGACAGTATATATGTATAACTGCCTTGTCGTTTTCACCAAAATTATGGTTTCTGTCAAACAGAGATTGTAGCTTCCTTGAAGGCAGGTGGTGGTAATGTCTTTTCCATCTTTTTAGTCCCAACACTTGGCGCAATCCCTGGCACAGGGAGAACCATATTATCAAATGAATAAATTCATGAATTTAATACAAATTGCTTCTCATGCACTGTGTGCTTATCTTTGATGTGGAAGCAATGCATTCTGTTATTTCTGATTTTTAAAAATAAAACCTTACATGAAGTAGTTCTAGAAGAAAAAATATTTAGAAATGCCTTTGTTAAACTTGTCATTTGCTCACTCAATCAACAAATATTCACTGAAAACTTAAAACATGTTGAGCGCTGTGCAGGGTGCTCAGTCTTGAGCAAAGTCCTGCCTTCATGACACTTCTAGTCTAAGTATGGAGATAACTCTGTCGTGGATAAAAGAAAAGCTTCCTCTCATTTTCTCTTAAGTACACTCCCTAATCACTTATGTCAGGATGACATTCAAATTTTAAATACTCTGTGGAACCCACAGTAGCCAACTGGTGGCTCACGCATCTGACCCACAGAATTATTAGTGGACAAGGCAGCACAACTTAATGATTATAAACTATGTGTTTCCCTGGCCTCACAGAGATGGCTCTGCCTGTGCCAGAAAATTCTGCTTTACAAATACAGCAGTGCCCTTTAATCAAAATAATTTAAAATGCATTATTGATAATTGTAATATTACTGGTAGTAATCGTATTGGTAAGACTAATGATATCCTCCATAATGACTCACATTAACTGAGTACCTTGCTAAAAGCTTTATGTGGATCATCTCCTGGAATCACCCTCTCAAGTTCAGGCAATAGGTCTTATTATCTCTACTTAACAAACAAAGAAGCTGAAGCTTAAGAGAAATGTGAGCAAAGCCACAGAGGAAATAGTGGAGTTAGGATTGGAACTCAGACATCTGTTGGCAGAACCTGAACTCATAACCACACCTTTTTTCACTTCCTACATCAAAGGCAGTAGCACAAATAATCTGGAAGAAGAAAACAAAATACAAACAAAAATCCTTTTCCATTACCTCTTTAAAGGTTGAAACAATATATGAGATTTTCCCACTTCTTCTAAAATACATAACTAATGATGCTGCATTTTCAAAGACGTTAAAAAAATTAATGGTTTTTATCTATTCTGTGATCTGGGATAGTCCAGATATAATAGAACAGAAATCCCATTTTAGGTATGACCTTAGTTTGACCTAGGTGGTCCAAGCAACTGACTATCGGGTCCTAATGTACAAGAATTCTGAAGACTATGGGAACGTGTGTTAACACAACATTAAGCACAAATGTACTAGGGGAAAAAAGAAGTTAAAATTCTTAGATATTGCATATTAGAGAGCATTGTACCAATAAATGATCTTCAGTTGTTCCAAATAACTTGGCAATGCATGCATATTTTCAGACTCTCATATTACCTTATTTCCATGTGGAAAGCTGATTTTCAGTCCTTTGGACTAAGCAATGTTTTATAAGGCACAGAAAACTTTTCCAGAATTGTCAATCCTACCCTCTTTCCCATCACCATAGACAGGCACTATTCCAGACACTGAGGATTCAGCAGTGGACAAGAGGGCCAAACCAAAGAGCTCAGCTTCAAAGGGATAATGGGAGAAGGCAGCAACTTTTATATCTGAGTCACTGTGCCACATCTAAAGTTAAGGAGCTTCAAGTTTAGACATAAGTAAAGTGTCTAAACCCATATAGGTCAGAAACAGTGGACTACTGATAGGAACCCACGTCTATCTAGCTACAAAGAGCATTCTCTTTCCATTGTGGTTCCTCTGTTTCACTACCTCTCTTTGTAGTGTTCATTCCATTTGCCTTGATTTTTCTGGGTCTCAATCACACTCTCCATCCTACAGTGACTAATGAAATAATGATCACTTTTGTCCATTATATGTAGAGTGAGATTAATTCCTGCCCAAATGGTCTCAATATGTGTTTACATAACCATATCTATATAACCCTCTTTATATGTATACATTCATTCCACAAATATTTGTTGGGTGCCCAATAAATGCTAGGAACATTTCTAGGCCAGAGGAAAATATAATGGAGCTTATAGGCTAAGGGGGGAGGGAAACATAAAATAAAAGTTTCAAGAAATAAAGAATATAATTTCACATATTGCAAAGTGCTATGAAGCCAACACGTCATACACACACACACCACACTATATACATTGCATGTATAAAACATATATATATACACATAAATATATATGCAAATATATTTCCCAAACAGAATTTTTGGTTTCACTATACAAGGAGTAAGTATTGATAAATAAGAATCAACTTTACTAAAAGCTATCAAGTTCTTATGGGCTAATACTTTCCCACTATATCTAATTTTCTAGTTGTCTGATAAATGATTGATCTATGGTTACCCATGCAATTAAACAAATACTCAAACAAAAAGAAGTATTAATATAAACTTAGAAGGATAGAAAATATCTGAAAATTGTAATAATAATTTGCTAGTCTCACTCATGATACACAGTTTCACTCTTTTAAACAGCTCTTTTGGTGCTATATTCTGAAAAAATGTAGGCTCTCTTCTAGGAAAACCCAAACTGAGATCAAATTTTATTGCCCGAACACACACATATCATCAGGTATGTGAGAAAAAAAAAATTTAATAGGGTTACCTTGTGGCCAAAATCTACTCGTTAAAAAAAAATCCACGGTGTAAAAATAATACATGCATATTTAATGCAAGGATAAAATTTAAAAATCAAGCATAAATGTTAAAGATACAAAAAATAAGGGCATGGAAAGTTCTGAAATGTAAATTAAAACGCAAGTTCATTTAGAAAGATCACAGATAAGACACTCTTTAAATTTTCCTGCTATCTTTAATAAAATATATTAAGAATACTAGGATGTATGTCATCGTATTTGTGTTTAATGTGGCATTAATTCACAAGTCTTTTTTTTTTAATAAGATAAAATAAGTTACTTGATCTTCTAAGGAGCTATATAACTAGGATTTTCATAATTAAACCCTAGATGAGGCATTTGGTATATCTATGCCCTAAATCCCCTCAAAGTTATGCATGTACAACTTTGAAAACTACATCTTAATTAGTAGCTTAAAATAAAACTAATTTTGAAAGCCAGGAAGTTGAATTTTTAAAAATTGTTCAAATTTTATCAATGAAAGTCAACCAAATATCCAGTTTTAAAATATAAACATCAATTGTATATAAAGCACCATGAATTGTTTGATACGTTACTTTAAGTATTTTAGTAAACCTCTGCAAATTTCAACTCATATAGAGATGGTCAATATTAACTTAGTCACATGATTTCTCACTTGTGTAGTTTAACCTCTTTGGCCAATGAAGTATGTCCCAACCTCATTTTCTTCTACTACTACTCTTAACTTCTACTCTATTCTGAGCAACTACTGCTTATACCTACCTGTGATGGTTAATTTCATATTCAACTTGACTGGGCCACAAGGTGCCCAGACATTTGGTCAAACCTTATTTTGGGTGTTACTGTAAGGGTGTTTTGGGATGAGATTAACATTTAAATCAAAAGACCCATAAAGCAGATTGTTTTTCCTAATGTGAGGGGGGCCTCATCCAATCAGTTGAAAGCCTGAATAGAACAAAAAGAATGACCCTCTCCCAAATAAAAGAATTCCTCCTGCCCAACTGCCTTCAAACTAGGATACTGGCATATTCCTGCCTTCAGACTCAAACTGAAACATCAGCTCTTCCTGGGTCTCAAGTCGGCCAGCCTTCACACTATACCATCAGCTTTCCTAGGCCTCCAGCTTGTTGATTCACCCTGCAGATCTTGGGTGTTGTCTGCCTCCTTAATAGTATAAGCCAATTCCTTATAATAAACCTCTTTACATATATAAACAAAAAAGTATAAATATGCATATACTTATATTGGTTCCATTTCTCTGGAGAACCCTAATATACCACCCACACCCACCATCAAATATTTAGCAGTTTCTTACCTGTGTATGTAATCAGGTTCATGAAACTTTCTCTATCCCTAACAGTCTCTCACACTAGCTCTGCCTGATAAAATCCTACATAGTCTTCAAGCCTCAACACAGAGACCTCCTCCCTCCCATGATGCATCATCATGGTGGAGTTTTTCCACTTTGCACACCCATAGCACGACAGCAGTGTTTTCGGCCACCTCTGCTTGTCTGTGGCTGGTGAGCTGGAAGAACATAGTTCTTCCTGGACAATGTCTTATACAACAGAAGTGAGTATCTGAAGGGCTAGATTACATTGTCACAACATAATACGGCAGGGATTATTTCTGACGGGGTAAAACCCAAAGGAAATCTTAGCTGTATGACCAAGAAAAAAATCATTTCAAACTCTCTGGACTTTGGTTTCTTCCATCAAATGTAAGAGATTTGGCTTGGTACACCACATTCCCTCCCAGCTCGACATTTCTACGGCTCCATTAACAAATCAATCAACAGTAAACACTCACATGACTCAATATTCATTTTAAAATTATCTTAAATAATATAATATGAAGCCTAAAGTAGAAAACTGTTCTCACTTAAATGCAGTAATTCACAAGTGCACTCATTCTCTCTGAGCCCTTTTAAGACATAACCCCAGCATGGAAAAACAAGTGATAATGATTAAAAGAAAGCAACATGCATCACCAACAGGAAGGTCCTTAAAAGACTGATCACAAGGGAACACTCAGAGCCTCAGCTCACACACGCACATTCTCCGAAAGATGTTTTAATGTTTCTCCGCACTAGGGTCTCCATGGAACTGTTCACATGGGCTCCTGCCTTTGTCAACACTGATACGTAAAGAGTAGTTATGGGCTTCCCTGGTGGCGCAGTGGTTGAGAGTCCGCCTGCCGATGCAGGGGACACGGGTTCGCGCCCCGATCCCGGAAGATCCCACATGCTGCGGAGCGGCTGGGCCCGCGAGCCATGGCCGCGGAGCCTGTGTGTCCGGAGCCTGTGCTCCACAACGGGAGAGGCCACAGCAGTGAGAGGCCCGCATACAGCAAAAAAAAAAAAAAAAAAAAAAAAAAAAAAAAAAAAGAGTAGTTATTTGTAAGTACTACTGAAAGTCAGAAGATTCTGTTTACTACTTATATGGCTCTGCCCACCACCACCTCTTTTCAGCATGGGAATACAGTACTCAGAAAGGCTTTATCATGTTGGTATCAATTTATTCCAAGTACTCAACTATTTTATAAGCCTTTTCAAATAATCTTCACTCGGTACCGTAATTGTCAGCAAGTTTGTTCTGTGTTGGCCATCCTTCCTTTTGTTTCAGTCTTTCATAAAAATCCTTTTGTGTGACAGTCAAGCAGCTGTGCTTTGTTCTTTAATGTTCCTAGCTTGGATCCCCAGCCGAGACCATTTTATAACATAAATGGCAAAGTACCATTTTCACAGCAGGGACAACTGTGTTCATCTTCAAAAAGAGGCATTAATAAAATGAGACTGTAATGAACATGCTAATTCTGATCACAGGGTAGTGCATGATGGCAGAGAGAGTTGACTGCCTTCTCCCTGAAAGATGGTAAAAGTTGTTTTTGTTTTTAAACAACTGCTATAATGACTTACATTTTTTTTTGAAACAGACATATTATGCAAACATTTCTCTCCATTTCCCAGTGAAATGCCTTTTCTGTCTCATCCAACTGCTCACTGTGTGTTTTACTATATCAGTAACAGTCACCTTCAGGGATCGGGGAGCATCTTTTTTCCATCTTGCAAGAACTGACTTGTTGAAATAGGCATGTCACCAAATCACAGAAAGCTAGAAAGCAGGGATCTGAGTGATCACCAATTCAGTGCCTTCCCTGTGCACATGGCGCCAAGATAAAGAAGTAAAAGAACAGGGAAGTTAATAGATTTGCTCAAGATGTCACAGCTGTTTTGGGACAGAGCCAGAGCTGGAACTCAAACTACTGGAGACCTGGACTTGAGGACATTGTGTATTATGTCTTGATGGTGATTATTCATAAACTATGATGCATGTATGTGGAGTAGATCCTCAAATATAAGTGCCATTTCATAAGGTATACCTGTAAAACTAGGCAACTCAATTGTCTCATGTTTGGTCAGTTATCTTTTGTTGACAACAATTTTACTTTGTGTGTGCTCTAGGAACAAGCTAGAAGATAACAGCAACAACGATATATATCATACACTGTTTTGTTGTGGTAGTGCTCGTGCTGGCTTGGGGACCAGTGTTATTTCAGAATGGGCAAGTCTCAGAAGATAATCCATTAAACTTAGAAAAATGACATAGTACATGCTGCTTTGGATGACAACAAAATGTGTATTTTCTGATTACTACCTAAAAACAAAAAACCTAAATTCAAGAAACATGACATTTAGACATCTCAGACTATCAGAGAAAAAGCTGACTAAATTTTTCTAGAACTTTCTCTTAGAGAGGGGGAGTCATGTGAGCAAGAAAAGGGGATTCTTCGGGGGGTTTTTTGGCCATGCAGAACAGCATACGCATGTGGAATCTTAGTTCCCCAACCAGGGATCGAACCTGTGCCCCCAGCAGTGGAAGCAGAGTCTTAACCACTGGACCACCAGGGAAGTCCCAAGAAAAAGGGATTCTTTATGTCTTTCTACTTGTCTAAAACAGGCAGATGCTCCTGGACTCCTATAGGAAAGAAAAGTCTATGGAAGGTGATGTCTCATTTCCCCGTCCAGTGGCGGACAAGATACATCTGAGAGAACATTTTCATCCCCAGTTATCATTATACAGATTTATATTTACAAGTAATGTAATACCTTTGGACAGAAGGAAATTGTGGCCAGTGAACCAAAGATTCAGAAAGAACCAATTCCATCTGGATGATAATCGCTCTTCTTAAAACACCCTCTCTGGTCCTATACTTTGCTCTTCACTGAAAGCTTAATATCAAATCCAAAGTCCTTAGCAGAATCCCACAATTAGGTAAGACTCAACCCTTAATAACCACTCAGTGAGATGTGAGGCCTTCACTTAAAGTTCTGCGTAGAAGGGAAACGTGTATGACAACTATGCTTAGCCCCTTAAAGTGCTATAGAACTACGGAGATGGTATGTTCTTGTGTTTCCACAGGCAGGGCAACCAAAAAAAGTTTTAAATGACCTGGAGGCCATAAGTACCAGATTCAACCCCCCTTCTCCCACTACTTCTTCTATGAACTGCAGTCTACAGCGTATAAATGGTAATTGCTCAAATATCTCATTCCAGGGTATGTTCAGCCCGAGCTTGTAGTTATCTTTCCTTATGAAAACAGTTTTTCAGAGCGAGGGTAATTTGAAACGAGCTACACAGGGAAAGTTTTCCCTGAAGTACTCCCTTCAATGCACATGGGTGGTCAGAGTATTATTTCAATGTCTTCTGCATTAGCTGTACAGGTCAGATGATTAAATCTCCAATTAATTAGGTCCTCTAGTAGCCTGTGTGAAATAAATTAGTGATCTCCATCCAGTCCACTTAGACAAAACCCATTGTGACAGCTGGCACATTTTTGGCATTGTCAGCAGAGTGGGTAAAAAGTAAATGACCCATGTGGACAAAATGGGCATCTAACGATGGGTAGTGGATGAAAAGTGCAAAGTATTTTCCATCCACTGCAGACCAGAGAGCTTGAGTATCTGTCAATGTGATTTGCAAGAACAAGTGAACTTAAAATGAGCACGAAGCCCATCAACCATGGAATGAAACTCTTCACATTCATCTAGTTAGCTGTTCACAATGTTCATAATCTAGAAATGTCAGTTTACCACTGGAATATTTGTAAAGACTATTACTAATAAGATTACTGTTATTTAGAAATTTTAAACAAAGAGGTAACTCTAGGAAACAAAATAATTCCCAACCCCATTTATTTCATCCTATAAGGATATATAAAAATATTCTATTTTAAGGTTATGTTTAGACTACTTTTTCATTATCCAAAATACCTTTGAGTTTTTCTCATGAAACATTTCCAAAATTGCTAAACATAGTCTTAAAAAAATAAGGTTTAAGTACTTTACTAGAATCATAAATTTTCATACTAACGTACTTATATATGACAGATATTCACATAGAAAGTCAAGATTACATTAAAAATTTCAAATGTATTTGTTTTATGTGGGAGCTAGTTGGATAAAAGCAGATGAGATGGGAGGACCCCAGTCAGCTGGGAGGCAGGAAAACATAAATCCATATGAATGTCTATGTAAAGTGATATGTTCCTCCAACTTCTTGTTAATTCCTTCATCAAATGCATAAAGATTAAGTCAAGCCAAATGACTGCCACTGTTTCCTTTTAAGGGGTTTGTTCAGGGAACTCAGAAGGCGAAAACACCTAAAAAGTTTCTAATAACTTTTCCTTGATTGCATCTTTGTAATACGTTTTCTACATAATAGCATTAGTTATAAACTACATGAATAAGCAAAGATTAAAATTTTAAAAGAAGACCAGCAAATCTGATTTAGCTTCCTATATGAATGGCCCCCAAAATTACTCAACAATCTTCAGACCTTTTATCTAAGTTTATGTGAACATATACGTGTATATCCACATATGTACATATTTCTAGTACATATTACAGTATGTATAAACATGGTCTCCAAGGTCCCTTTCAGCTCCGAAATCTGACTTCTAACTCCTAACTGCTCTTTTTTTTCCTAAAGTCTTATTCTTACCTAACAGATTTTACTCTTCTCTTTACCTTTACAAATATTTAGAATTCATTTCTTTTAAAACCCATTCATACAGTTCAATTATCTATAGTTCACAGACTATGATTTCTTCTCTCACTGATTGGGCCTCCTGTCCCACATGAGTTGGAACTGGCTTTCATGCTTTAGAATTGGTGCCTATGAGCCCATCTAGGAATAAATGACTTTATCTGGGGTTGTATGGCTTGAACTGTGGTGGTGTCTCTGTGGGGTGAGTCCTTACCTGGATGGCTGTCTGTTCCACATTCCATGGGATTCACCGTTTCTGACAAGCTTTTATGTGAGCTTCCGGGTTCTAAGTATTGCGCTGCAGAAATAGTGCTAGAATTCTTACCTTGTTCAGAAAGCTGATCTAGCTCCTCTTATTTTATATAGGTCTGTGTCCTGCTGGAGAGTTAAAACTTCAGGCCTAAATCATATAGTCCATGTGGTTATTATCTTGGTTTATAAGATTACAAATTGTCTCTTCTCCAAGGCTCTCTCTCTGTTTTGAGCACCTGGAAATTTCTTTCATGTTTGTAAACCTAACCAAACATTTAATTTTATTTTCAAATATTTAATCAACATGTCTATATGTTTACAGGGGAATGGAGAATTTCCTATATGAACACAGTGTGTCATAATGGCCAGAAATGTAGCTCAAATTTGACTTGTTTGTTTTTAAGCAGCATTCTGTTACATGCAATTAAAAGATCTATATCCAGTTGGTCAATATTTCCCCTAACACTTAGTAAGATTTTATAGTACTTAAAGCACATTTTAGGATGTATATATAAATATTCTTTTCTAGACTTCTCAGATTGACTGATTAATTTTGGTACTAAATAGATCTCAAAGAAAATATTTTTGATTGTATAAAACATACAAAGAAAAATACATGCCTCAAAGCGGAGGTGGGGAGGATGGAATGGAGGAGAAATGTTCTCACTCTATATATGTTCCTCTAAGATTATTCAGTTATGATCTCTTCTTTCTAATTCCCTTCATCTGAAGAAAGGCTATTTTACTAAGTTGTGGAATCAAGCAAAGCGAAGTTCAAAGCAATACAAAACAAACAGACAAATGCAAGTGTGTATGAGAAAGAAACAAAGGCACAGAGGGTTAGTCTGGAAATGTCAACTACGACGCAAGCCAAATTAGGCAATATTCTTATCTCTACACAAAAGATTGAATTATATATATAACAGAGCATTATTAATCACTAGCCATTATTCTCTAGCACTGTCATTCTAAAGGAAGTGTTGGAAGTAGACACACCGTACTACAGATTTAGCAAGTCATCCCATGCTTTGGGCACACTGCATAAGCCACATAGCTGGAAACACAGAAGGGGACACACTGTTTCCAATCACTTTGCATCAACAGATGTTAGTTCAAGAAATATAAAAGACTGAAACAAAACACTTTTTTGGGACATAAAGAAGAAAGGTGCCTTTCTTGTTCTTGATTCCTCTGCTTAATAAGAACTCATCTTTAGGTAGTAGATATTCCTTTAATTTTGCAAACACCAATGTCAGCTCTGGTAATTTCCAAAAAGTAGTTGCTGACCTAGATATGAAAAATCCACACGCAAGTGAAGCTAACATGTGAAACAGTAGCATACCCTGCTTCCTATCAAGGCTCTTTACCAAAAATCAAATTGGTATCTGGCATTTGAAATCAGCACTTGTTTGGGATTTTTTCCTCTCCCCGACTAGCATTTTTTAAGTCCCAGGAGAGAAGACACCCTCTGTCTATTTAAATAAAGTTTGACCCTAATCAGTATTTTACTTCAATTCATTTCCCATTTAAGTGTCATGACAACTGCAGTCTTTTCAATGATTCTACAAAAGAACACCTGGGACACAGAATTTCAACGACATGACACAAGCAGCAGCCTTGAACTTGAATACTTACCACGTAAAACTGTGAGTCTGGTGGATACACTTATTTCTCCCACGTTATTCGAGGCCACACATTCATAAATTGCCTCATCTCGTGGAGTCCGTAAGGGTTGTATTCTGAGAACTGATCCAGATCCATCGTCAAACTCTATTACCTATTAGAGGAAACAATAGCTGTCACAGGTGTTGTTACTATCATCTGCCTCTCAGCTAAATCTCTTAATGCAGTGGTGAACCAGCCATTAGGCTCAGAATAAACTCAGAAGCATTCTGAGACTGAATTTTGATACAGTGATGAAACAGAATAATTGCTCTAATGTGCTGAATCCTATACTGCAGAATGGAAAGACATGAAACTACATATGCAAAAATGTAGATATCTTGTCTCTACAGAAAACCATCCAGGGTTTAAATATGAAAATATTCTAGTATATGTATCTAGGGCAATGTGACCTTTTTATTAATTTTGCAAGACTTGCTGCTATGATGGATACACTTCTTAAATTATTCTGTCTCTGATAGCACATGTGGATCCATTCAGTAATTGGACGATAAGGTGAAGAAATAATGTATGCCACCACTGATAGCTCTTCTGGTTTAAAATGTCTCATCCTGAACAGTATAGATGAGCAAACCATGAAGAGAAACTGCATAAATCTAGTACTTAGGCAGCCAATGAGATGGCTTTCATAGCCCCAGAGACTGATGGCATGCATTAATTTTTCCATAAATCATTCCAGTATTTGTTCTAGCTTAGCATTTTCTGCATCTTTAGGGCATTCTTGCTGTAAAATGGAGGCTTGCTTCACCAGGCAGAAAATTAATGTCCTAAACAGTAAGCCTGAATTCACTATCATTATGGACTCTACTCTGAAACAGTTAAGCAATCCTAGGTATTTGTCACCTAATCAAGTAGTACTTTTAAAAAATGATGTTGATAATACTGATAAATATGCGTACAAAACTGTAGAGTCCTCTACCTGTCTTTTCTATAACTCTGCTATGTTTTTTCAGCTGTTCACTGAGATGGTGGTTCGTTTTTTTTTTTTTTTGCATTTCCCTATGAATAATATATCCATGTGCTTAAATTGTGAATAAACTAAGAATGCTTTATAAATATATTTACAAGATGATCAATCCCAGATTTTGTGTATAAGGGTCAACATATGGAAAAAAGAGATTGAATGTTTTTAAGATATGGCCACTTCAAGTCCTTTCCGCATCCCATTTACATTCTAAATTCACAGAGATAGTCAAAACATCCCATTTCTCAATGCACCACAATTTATTTTCAACTCTATTAAAAATATCACACACTTTAGAATGAATCTACTATGCATCGTGGGAGAATAAAGTTTCATAGTTACTGGAATCTTTGTCAAATATGCTATAATTAAAATACATACATATATATATATTTGAGCATCCTATAGCTTAATGTAGAGAAAGGTTTAAACATCTTTAATACTAATTTAAATTTTGATTTTTTTCAGTTTTATTGAGAAATAATTGACATACATCACTATATAAGGTTTAAGGTGTACAGCACAATGGTCTGATTTACATATATTTTGAAATGATGACCAAAGTAGGTTTAGCTAACATCCATCATCTCATATAGATACAATAAAAGAAGAAATGTTTTTCTACTTATGATGAGAACTCTTAGGATCTACTCTCTTAACTTTTGATTAATTGTTACATGTCATTGCATGCTTACATTTCTGAACTATTTCCTAGGTTTAGACCTATTTTCTTCAACAAACAATATACACATTAGATGCTAATACTGTAATCTCCAATTTGCAAACCCTATTTAACACCCAGTATTAATTATGTACCTACTCTAGGCCAGATGCTATATTTGCCACTGCAGATAGAAGAGGGAACAAAATCAGTCTCACTCATACTCTCGTGGGCTTTAGAAACTAGTGACACCAAAAAATGCAATATACTGCTACAGATATGAAGGATTCACAGCCCAAGACTCAGTACTATTTGATGTAGCCGCTTTGTGTTAAAATAATTTTTTCTGAATGTTTATATGACTCTCATTAGGAATTATGTACTGAGCAGACCTCACGCTTTGAAATGTCTACTGTTATAATTTAAACTTTGTTACAAGAGTTTGTCAAGAAGCCACCATCACTAGCAAGCATGATGTCAAACTTCTCTTTGACAAAAAAGTCAATTTCATTTCAACCAAAAAGTATATGTGCACCAAAAGTCACACACACATCATTTCCTACGACAATGTAGGAAATATTTCTCAAAGATTAAGATATTCTTTTTGTTTATGTTTAAATCACTGTAGGTATCTGATCTTCAAACAAACAGAATTTTAAACTTAGAATTTGTAAACTACAGGCCAGATTTCAATTTTCGCCAGTGTAATTATGCTCTTTATGCATTTGGTCCACTTACTGCTCTTTGAGAACTGGTGAGAAATGAATAAACTCACAATGCTCTGAATTTTGTCGTTGCTATGTTTCTTTTAACTGGGAATTGTTTTAATTTGCCAAACTGTGAATTAGGCTATAAAGTAGTCAGAAACTCAGGTAAGAGGAGGTGAGCTTTACACTTTGGGTCCATTTGGAGGTCTAAGTACTCTCTAAAAATCAATCTATCCTCTTCATATCTTAAGTTACAGGCATGATATTCTGTGCTTCTTCTAATTTTTCTCTATACAGCTTATCACCTATTTTTCTCCTCCAGAATGAGCAAATTTATAAACCATAGGCTCCTTAAAAACACCCAAAATAATATCTGAATTATGTATCATCATCTTCAATGCACTAAGTTCTCCTGAATAAACAAAATCGACTTCATCCGTAGGTTTATCAACTATCAACCTGGTTGAGTATGTTTCTTTCAGAGCAGTTCTTCACACTAACACACTGGAGCTAAGTTCCCTTTCTAGTCTATGCTACCTGTAAAACACAGGTGTGAAGTATAGTGGACAACTAAATTTGCTGTCCATTATCCGTTCCCCTTCTTCCGGATAACAGGAACTTGGATTCCCTTTGGGAAAACACTACTCCCTCATTCCAAGCCACGGGGTTGGATGGAACTGATCTCATTCCCAGTAACTGAGGTAGATTCTGATTAATATAAATGAGTTAGTCTGTACCATCCAGCTGTCCACACAGACTGGTTCAGTGATGAACACGTAACTCAGTAAGAGCCAACAGCACAGAAAGCTCTCACTCGTCCTCTAGTCTTGGATGTGGGAGGATGTGAGACTGCATCTTGCCATCTTAAGGGAAAGCAGTCTGAGGATGAGGTTACAGATGGATGCTAAGAACACTATTTGAGCCCTGGTACAAGCACGACAAAAGTCAGTCATCTGAACCCCCAAATCCCTTTTTTAAAAAGCTGAAGCCATCTAGAGGGAAGTTTTCCATCACATACAACATAAGGAATGGCATATCTCAGTGATTACAACACCCTGTATCAGAGAAAAACAAGCAAGTAACATATAAACCAAAAATTCAGCAGTTACATTCTTCCCCCAGAGAAACAGAACAATGGACCTAATACCTCAAATCTCTGATTGCTGACTTTCTTTCCTTTTTTGTTCCAGACAATTTTAGGTCTTGGGTCTCCTGTCGCTTGGCAAATGAAAGAGGCAACTCCACCAGAGACCCCTGTCTGGTCAACGGGAGTTCGTGTAAACCTTGGAGGTGCTGAAATAAAAAGAAATAAACATCACAATTAGATGGAAAGTGGAAACACAGACTATTACCCCACTGCCACTGCTCTCTCCAGAGCCCTCAAATACAGACATACATACATACACATATAAATATACAAGGATTATAAAATTAGGAAAGCACCTTTTACATCTGAGGGTAGTTAAAAGGGGAGGGAGGTAACTTTCTGGTGAAGTTATCTGCTAGTGCTTTTATTGCTGAAATCCGTATTAAGGCAGAGGTGCAATAACATTAGAAAAGCAACATCACACATTAATTTTTACTACCAGTATTAAAAAAAATCCAATTTGTCCTCTGTAACAAAATGAGATCATCAATCAAAGTGAGTAAAATTTTAGCTCTTTGCTTTGATGCCGCTATCAGGACATTGCCAGAAAGCAGCAGTGCCACTATTAAAATTAGTGACATTTAAGAGAAATTCTAGGAAATTTTAAAGAGACAAGAAATACAGCCCTGAGTTAGACGGTTTGGCAAGAAATAGAAATAGGATAATATGGTAAAGTGACTCTAACCCCGATACTGTGTGCTGCCTTACTTTCAACTTAACTCCACAATTTGCATAAAAAGATGAGTCAAGAAGCCTCCAAAGTTATAGCAAAAAAAGAATTTCTGTAAAGAAAGATGTAGACTTCAAGATTCTTAAGGATGAAAGGCTAACAGTTGGAGGTTTCTGAAATGTCCTCTGTCTCCTTTAAATGTTCCTAACATACACTTTCCCTCTTAAAAGGCTGCTTGTTATCCACCTGGTATTTCCGGATCTAGAAATCTATTATATGAAAATTATATAAAATGTAGACAAATATTTATGGACAAAGATATTAATCATATATTTTATTTACAAAGATTATAAGTACTCAAACATCAATTATTATAGGAATTGATGGTGAGATAAACTGTCAAAATGATGGAACATCATACAAATAGTAAATGTTGTAATTATAAAGTTTTTATTATATGCCACGAGAAATACTTATGACTCAATGGTAAGCCACAAAGGCATCACACAAAATTACAGATGAGAGATATCAGGTAAAGAAAAATGCACCCCAAAAAAGGACAAAATATGCTAAAACATTAACGATGGTGGTTTGGGAGAAGGTGTTTTAATTATTTTTCCTACTCTTCACATTTTTCTTGCTTCTTGGAGTTTTGACAACTATGCTATAGTTGGACATTTTTTAAACTCAAAAACATTTTACTTTCCCATTTTATTTCCTATTTTCTTACCCCTATTACAAATTTTCTCTTCCCTCCGGCCATTTTTCAGTGCTACGTCACTGAAACAAGGTTTTAGCAACCATAGCTAAAGTTTAGTTTGAAAACTATCCTTAGATTCTAAGTAAGATGAAAAGAGCAAAGTTCATCATTGTTGGCTCATCACCAGTATTTTCTCCGCCTTGTTTTCATGTTTCCCATGTGATGCTCCTGCAGGCCTGTTGGTGTGTGTCCTGACCCTCATCTTGATTTTCCTGGAGTCAGGGAAGCCAGATTTCCTTCTCAGTTCCACCATTTTGTATGTGTAACATCTTGAGGGGGTGCCTAACTTTCCTGTGTCTTAACTGTAAAAATATGAAATGTGAAATAAATTATGTTGCAGAGATCCCTTCCAGTTTTAAGGTATTAACTTCCATGATGAGGGAAAGAAGGGATAAGGGAGGTGAGTGGTATCTTTGTAATGCTGATGCTGGGAAATGAGTCTCCACTTCATCAGGAAATTCAACTTGGTGATAGTAGAATGGGTGAAAACCCAGGTACCTGTTTGTTCAGAAACCCTAGGAATGAAAGTGGGCTCTAAAAACACTGCTAGATATCACATCCAACAGCATCTCAGGGTAGCAATACAAACTGGATGATCACCAGAACTGTGAGCAATGTTTAAAATGATTTGGAATTGATTAACAGTGAGAGGAATAAAATACGCAGTACACTGATGTCACTTTTCTGTCACAAACAAAAAAGATATTAAAAGTTTTTATGTTTTTCACTCTGCTGTTGCCAACAATGCAAATTGATAATAACCACTCACTTGTCGGCATCTAAATGGAAATTATAATTATGAAATTAAAATTCCTAGGGAGTTTCCCTGGAAAAACAAAATGTATTGCATTGCTATTTTAAGTGGTACAACACTGTCATATTTAGGTACTTTCCTTTTTAAAGTCCATAGCTTAAAAATTGTCAACCCTAAAGGAAAATGAATTTTAACAACCCAGCTTCCCATTTAAGTTCTGTTTTGAAATTTCTCACAAGAATGTATGGACTGGGTGGAGGGCTGTTGCATAAAATGACTATGTACTAATCAGAAATTAAATAAACAAAGAAGGTAGGATGCCAGTTTTGATGCACTGGGATTTTTTTTTAAGGGAAAGTACCCTATTTCTCATCCTAAAGAATGAAGGAAATTTGAAGATTCTGACAATCTACAAATAGGCAACAGTTACTCAGGAGAGTGCTTCCTAAATACCGAGTGGGGACAGTAAGAAGTCGAATTAATATAAAACCTAGAAGTCTTATTTCTAAGTGGAAAGCATAGGAGGCAAGTTCCCATGTTCTCAAAAAGGGATGCAACTATCATTCCAATGTTCAGATGTGTTTTTCTTTTATCTTCATTTTCTGGTCATACCTTACAGTTCTCATGCAAACACTGATAAGTTTAAAGATATGACCACTGGATGCTACTGCAAGGATTTTTTCTTAACTTAATTGATAGTTTTACTTCTAAAAAATTTTTATAAGAGTAGAGTTGATTTGCAATGTTGTGATAGTTTCAGGTGTACAGCAGAGTGAATCAGTTATACACATATGTATATCCACTCTTTTTCCATTCTTTTCCCATACAGGTCATTACAGAGTACTGAGTAGAGTCCTGTAAGGATTTTATTTCTGAAGATGAAGTCAAGTAATTGAATTAACCTAATGAACTGTGGAAAAATTATTGAAATAACCAGTTAGGATCTGTTTCAGATCTGGGACTGTTTTTCTAAATCCCACTACACCCCACTGTAGTGACTCAGTATTCTTCAAAAAAGCAGCCCGAAAAGGGTCCTTAAATTTATTCTTTAAAAACAAACACACAAAAATGAAACTGATCACATTACATTTTTTAAAGGCATATCAATTATTTGTACACAGGTTTTTTTTAATTTTTAAATTTTTTTCTAAATATATGTTAAAAAAAAATAGCCTTCACAGACAAGAAAATCATGACTTTCTTACGGGATCTGATGTCAATTTTTCTTTTTTATTATTATTATTATTTTTTTTTTATTGCAGTACGCGGGCCTCTCGCTGCTGTGGCCTCTCCCGTTGCAGAGCACAGACTCCAGACGTGCAGTCTCAGCGGCCATGGTTCACGGGCCCAGCCGCTCCGTGGCATGTGGGATCCTCCCAGACTGGGGCACGAACCCGTGTCCCCTGCATCGGCAGGCGGACTCCCAACCACTGCGCCACCAGGGAAGCCCTGATGTCAATTTTTCTACATTTGTCAACCAAGTCCAAACCATGAAAAGGAGAAATGCCATTACTCTATGATACAAGGTTAACACTCTAGATAATATAGTAAAATCCTTTCAGTAAGCATGTTTGTTGCATAAATAATCACCTTGGCTGGTCAGACGCTAACAGTGATGCTGTCAATGCTAGGCAGACGGCCAAAGGAAACAGATGAGAAAGAAAGAAGCCTAAACATAACTCCAACAAATGCTAGAAGCAAGTAAGAATCTTCATTCCCAGAGGGGTCTAACAACACATAGCACCCACTCTCCCTTGTCTGTATCTCAGTTTAACAGAAGAAACTAAATGAGTCTTCTGCCTTCTTTTGTCATGGGTATGTCCAAATTTAAGTCATGCTCTGAAGATGGGAAGAAAGAGAAGAGAACCCATGTAAAAGAATAAAACAAAGACTTCCACTACACAGTCACACACCAGGACAGCCTCAGGTCTTAATAATGAAAGTCCCCATGATTATCCCATGAGATACAACCATAAATATTACGCTTGGTTTAAGAAAATAAAGAACTATCAGGAATGTAAAGACGGAGAGAAAGACATTAAAACTTTACAGTCACCAATATTCAGATAAGTACCTTTCCATTATTGTAGCTAACTGCCATTGCTATCCACCTAGAGCTGCCAACATTGTGCTTTGCAAAATGCATTTCTGCTCAAGCTGGTTTTGACAAATAAGGAGTATGACCTTTTATTAAACTAATGCCAGGCAGAGGTCAGATTACTGTTAGACCCAGAAAGTCTATTTTCTAAATGGAAAATAGAGAAGCTAAACATGCATATGAGTCAGAACAGAGGCATGCTGGATATTCTAGAATGTGTCTGCCATGCTCACGTGCTGTTCAAAGACTGCATTCTCGGGATGCATTCACAGAGCAGACAGGAGCTCCAGGAATCAAGTATATTATTATTTCCGACACAGCTTGAGAGGAGCCACAGGCTGCTGATTGATTTTTCCTTCTAAGAGGTTAGATTGCTTCTTACAAGTATAAGCAATGCACAGTACCTTTAATGCAATGACTGTAATATTTGGATGCCATATCAGGTCTCAAGTTGCTAGGCTTTCTGAAGACAAGATAATAAGCCCAAAGAGCACATAAGGTGATTAAATTCAGGGGACAGAACATACCAAGACCAGCAAATTGCCCTTGACCATCCTTAACAAACTGCTCTATCAAGGACAAAACCTTCCTTTAGTACATTACATTAAGTAGAACTAGACATTAAGTGAGGAGAACCATTGAAGTCCACTCATAGCATCCATGGAAGAAAGGGATTTATGAGAAATTCTTAAAGGTTAAGGAGACGACTCAGGTTTGTGGGAACTTGACTGGCCAACTGAGAATCACTTAAAACAGGTCCCTGGAAAGGACCACATGCTACAAAAGTGAAGAGATGAAATGATGGTGCCGTTTGTCTAATTTAATTCTAATGAATAAGCCACTTCTGCAGACATCAAGGAAATATGTTGCACGGGGAACAAAACTAACAGCATGTAAATAACTGGCTTTGTTTCTTTCAGCTGATTAACATTTCCTTAAACAGAGAGTTTTGATTTTAAAGGGATATTTGTCATAATAATGTACTTAAAATCTTGAAAGGGGCAGGTTAATAATGCTATTAAACGATACTGAGGTAGAGGACGAGGAAATGTTCAGTAAAAATATACAGGTAAAAAAAAAAAATATATATATATATATATATATATATATATATATATATATATATATATATACACACACACACACACACACACACATACATATAGTCCTGTCTTTAGGAATCTGCTTCCTCCCTAAAAGGTATCTGTAGAATTTATGAGACTGTCAGGTAACCTCACCTCTGTTCTTTCTTTTTCTGCAAGAATCAGGGTGAGGGCTCTGAAGGGAAGCTCAGGAAGAGGGATCTGGAGGTCGGTGAGAAATGCAAAGCATAGGAGGTGAATCCGGGGTGATGCTAAGGGCCATGGCCAGGTCTGAAGGTTTAGGGGGACAAGAGCCATTGTCACAGGGTTTACATTCCCGTCCAGTCACAACACACTCTACTGCCACTGCCCCAAACATAGAAAATGGCCAAAGTTTGTGTAGATGATGGATTTTCTGTTATGATTCATTGTGGTAGGTAGGAAAGTGTGCCCAAGAAAGCAGTACAACTGTACAAGGCTCATGACAAGGGAAGAGGGGGGAGGTCCCAGAGTTGATGTTTAACTGTATGGAGGGCCAGGATCCTGGCACAAGACACCAGGCTGGAGTGGTTTCCATGGCAGATGTTCTACATAAACCAGGGCCTGAGGGGACATCTATCCTATCACATGGAATCTGAACAGGGTCACCTCTGACATCCATGGCCAGGATGGACCTTCAAAGTCACACTATTTTTGAGCCATCTATGATATTTTCTTTTTAATACAACTCCACAATCTTTTAACCTTAAAATTTGATTTAAGGAGCATTATACTTCAAAATGGGATAAAGAAATAACTACTCTTCAGTGAATTCTATGCACTGGACTAAATGTTTTATATATCTTATATGCAGTGTTTTCCATAGTCCTGTAAGAGTATACCATTACTCCTATTTTATAGAATTTTAGAAATCTTTATAGTACTACATAAATTTAGAAGGAAAGAAAGAGTCGGAGAAAACGGGAAAAAGAAAGGAAGGAAGGCTCACTGAGGTTTAGCGTGAATCATGGACTTTTGATCTAATTGTGAAGTCCTGATATTTTTACTGTGCCAAATTAGAAGATGGAAAGTTACAAAGATGCTGCACAGACAATATGGTATAACTCCATTTATAGTATATTTTCAAATCAAATCTGTTTTAGTTAACCATACAAAGTATACTGGCTGTTTTCTCAAGGGTTTGGTAAGTACTTTGTACTGTATTACAGCAATTATTTTTCACTAGATAAGTGAGAAAGTTCACCCAGAATGCACATGGAAGTTATTTTCCTAACTTCCAGGAGCCGATTGAAATCAGGGATACATAAAGTATGATGCCTGGGCAAGAGACAAAAATCAAAGCCACAAAATTCATAAATAAATCACATAAGTTCCAAGTGTAGTATGGTAGAATACTTTTGTATTTTTCTACATATAAGTTCAACTTGCTCATGATGGCAAAAGACAAGAAAGTTCTTGACATCAATTTCCTCTCTTCCTTTTCAAGGCATTTTGACAACATACTCTATGCATGTCTAGACCATTAATTTTTTTAAACATCTTTATTGGAGTATAATTGCTTTACAATGGTGTGTTAGTTTCTGCTCTATAACAAAGTGAATCAGTTATACATATACATATGTCCCCATATCTCCTCCCTCTTGCATCTCCCTCCCACCCTCCCTATCCCACCCCTCTAGGTGGTCACAAAGCACCGAGCTGATCTCCCTGTGCTATGCAGCTGCTTCCTACTAGCTAGCTATTTTACGTTTGGTAGTGTATATATGTCCATGCCATTCTCTCACTTCGTCCCAGCTTACCCTTCCCACTCCCTGTGTCCTCAAGTCTATTCTGTATGTCTGCATCTTTATTCCTGTCCTGCCCCTAGGTTCTTCAGAAGCTTTTTTTTTTTTTTTTTAGATTCCATATATATGTGTTAGCATGCGGTATTTGTTTTTCTTTCTGACTTACTTCACTCTGTATGACAGAAACGAAATTGAGTTATTTGTAGATCATTAATTTTATTAAGGCTTCAACTCCCAATTCTCGACTGCTAAAACGATTACTGCAGCATTCTCCCATTGGATAAACAGATGTCTATGCCTCTGTATAACTATCAATATTTAAGGTGACTAATGATTGATATGTATACTAACAGAAAGGAAGGGGAGAAGGAGAAAGGAAAGGAAGAAGAGTGGACAGGAAGAGATTTGACTTAATGAAAAGGTATCTCCCACTTGAACTTCTCCTCAATGCCAGGTCCTTATTTCTAATGTTTGCAAGATTACCTAGTAACATCTCAAAATCATTATGCTGAAAACACACCATGCCATCTGCCTTCCCAATCCTACTTCTCTTCCTAAGTTTCCATGTTTGTTTGTGGCACTCCCATTCTCCCTAACACTCAGCCCCGCTGCTTCAGCTTCTTCTTTGTCTTCTTGTCCTTTGCCTCACTATCATTCAATTATTACGTCCTATAGATTCTGCTTCTAATATGTCCCACTCCTCTTTGTTTTTTAATGTCTAATAACAATGACCATGATTCTCCCTTTAAGCTGGACATTAGAGTCACTTGGGAACCTTAAAAAAGTAAAAAGCTATAGGTGCTCAGACCCCTCCCCAGACCAATTAAAATAGAAAATCAGTGGGTGAGGCTGGGTGATTAATTTCAAAAGATGCCAATGATAAGCCAGGATTGAGAATCACTGAATAATATCATGATATCTGTGCTTTCCCTTCCAGTCACCCTAACTTCAAGTTTTTATTGCTACAATCAATATTACCAATTACTGCTGATCCAATCCTTTTTTTCCTTTTCATTCTTATTCTTCCAGGGTTTGTTAAACGCATCTATGATTAAAGCTCTTTTCCACTCAAAATAAATAAATAAATAAACAAACAAGCTTTAATAGCTAACTGCTGCCAAATAAATCAGAAATTCTGTTTGCGTTTTAAGACCTTTCAGAGCTGCTGTTGACCTACTTTCCCAAATATGTTTCTACTATCGCCCATCAGGAACCTGTAATTCCCTGCCTCGATGCCTTGGTATAAGCTGTTCCTTTATATAAAATGCCTTCTCCCACATTTTAAAATTTATAGAATTTACCCATTGTTCAATCCCAAATTAAATATATGAAGTTTTCTTTGGTCCTCCCATCTGGATAAGATCCACTATTCTTTTAACTCTCTTATCATACTTTTTGTATCTCTCCTATGAGTTAAAGCAGTCTATCATTTATTACAGGTATTTTATACATATGTATTTCTCTCTCTGCTCATTAACTGGACCCTGAGAAAAGCATATGTGACCTGGTCATCTCTGAAATCTCGTAACTCCTAATCCCACCAGGCACATAGTAAGTGTTCAATACACACTTAGACGTGATAAAAGGCTCTCCAAGGTACTATACCCTCTAATCTTTTTTTTTTTTTTTTTGCTGTACGTGGGCCTCTCACTGTTGTGGCCTCTCCCGTTGCGAAGCACAGGCTCCGGACGTGCAGGCTCAACGGCCATGGCTCACGGGCCCAGCCGCTCCGCAGCATGTGGGATCTTCCCGGACCGGGGCACGAATCCGTGTCTCCTGCATCGGCAGGCGGACTCTCAACCACTGCGCCACCAGGGAAGCCCTACCCTCTAATCTTTGACTATACACTTTTCAGTACTTACAATGCATAATATTGTTGTAAACATGATAACTGTGCTTCCACTTGAATTATATTTGCTTAGAGCTTGATAAATTAGCTGAAGAAACAAACTTCAAGTAATATACATTGACACGGCAAAATACTGATGTGACATGGTGGGAGACTAATGGATCCATACCAGGCCCAAAGTTGGCAAAATACAGCATATCCAAATCACAGATTCATGCATCCTACTGTAGGACTCAATTCAGATGAAGTATAATGTAATACAACAGATCTCACCTCTTTTATGAATATCATTGTACCTCATTGTTACCACAGAGCTCTCCTATTTTCTGCCACTTTTAGGTTTTTTTAAATAAATTGACTTTATTGTTCTGACTGCACATTTTTATTATAAGTAAATTAGAAAACTTAAATAAATTAAAGGAAGGCATTTTAAAACATTCTAATGGTTATTGTTTTGATGAATGGCTTTTAAGAATTTTTCTATGTCCGCTTAACATATACTGTCTACAAAAAAGGAGATTATACTGTATGATTATTTTATAGCTTGCATTTCACTTAAAATATATTGTGAATATATTTTATATCAATAAATATTTAAATGGAAAAGGCTTTTATATTATAAAGCATATAGATATATTTTAATTTACTGTTAAACATTTAGGTTGTTTCCAATTTTTTAGTGTTATAAAAGTGCTTCAGTGATTATTCTTGTATTTATATCCCTACACATATACATCATTCCTATATGTGATTCATTCTTACATGTAAAACTAACATGTATGATGCATTCCTATATGTAAAATTAAAGAATTAAAAAACTATACATTTCTAAGGCTTTTTATACACTTTAACAAATTATGCTAAAAAACTCACATAGTCACAGGAGGAATAAATATGAGTGTCCAATTACCCAGACCATTGCCAAAGCTGAAAATTAGCACTTAATCACTGGCAAAATTTTTATCCTTTTTAGTTAAACAGAGGGATAGAAGGTAGAGGTCAGAGGGTGATCAGTATAGAGGAAAAAACTGGAAAATTTACACCTTAAAAATGAATCCTCTTCACACACTCCTCAAATCCTGCCTTTTCCATTTCCCCTTGGGATGAAAGAATGTAAGAGGAATACTTAGTGGTGAATACTTAAACACCAATGAAGAAAGAGGAGAAGGAAGAAGAAAAACTATCTATCAACATGAAACTATTGAAAGTAGTATTTAAATGCTATAGAAAATAATTTTTGATTTAAAAAAGTCAAGACATTCACGTCCATCTTAGTCTTTCAAATTGTTTTTCAAAAAACAATTAAGATGAGGTTTCCTATGAATTAGTCAGTGCACAGTAGTAAAATAAATTTGTTTGTCTTATTTCAAAATATATTAATACCCGGATCATAAACACTTATTTTGCAGCCGTAAAAGTTGTGCAGTCTCACTACCGTAACTTTTTATTTAACATACTGCCATGGGATATTATGACCAAAACAAACAATCCTCTATATTCGCTGTGTCTGGGCCATAAAACTTCTCTGAACTATCGACATGCTTAGTAAGACCGACCATCTGTTTCCGTGTAAGACACTCACTGTAACCACTGGTTTAGCAACACACATTTTAGAAAGGCGTGCCAGTGGTCCAGAATCACTCTTAAGATAGAATCAGCGAAGCCATTCTTACCATTCCTTATGCCAGACTCATGAATCCTTAATGAAAACATGTTATCAGCAGCACTATTTATATATTCACTTAACATTTTCCACTTGAAGCCTCTGGGTTCACGTACGACCTACTTATGCATTCAAAATACCAGGCATTTTGACCAGGCATCCGTTTTCATTCAATAGAGTGATAAAGGCCCTTACACTGAAACAGATGAAAAGTCATGAAATCTCTCTGGCTCATTCATAAAGATGTAGGCAAATGACACAATATTTATTGCCTTTTTCCACATTTCCTCTAAATGGTAATGTACTCACGAGGCTATTTAACACAGGTACCGTATTTGACAAAAAAGAAACTCTACCGACCCTTTAGCATCTTTCTGTAGTTAGTTTTCAAAGCAGATTCATTTACATCATTCACTGCTAATTTACTCATTAACCATAATTTATCACATCAGATGTGCTGATCATCATTAAAAGTAATCATTTATTCCTCCTTCTAACCTGCTGCTTATCATGTACCTGCAAATTGGATCACACAGGAGAAAGGTAATTGGATTATTTGAAAAAAGGACATGAAAACACACATAATTTAAGTGGCAAAGAAAGGGGGCAAAATGACAAAACAATGTCATCTTTGGCCTTTTTTCATCAAATTCTTTCCAAATTTTATGTTACTAAATTCCAGAATATTGATTCTATTACCTCCCCTCTAAGAAATTTCCAATATATCAACTATGTGAATTTTGTTTTATTGTTTTTTAAGGAAACTAGAGTGAAATGCTGTACTGGCTTCACTTTAGAGACCAGTAGCAAACCAGTTCCACAAAGAGATCTACTGATGTCACTGTAAGTGCTGAAAAGCTTTGAGCTGACATGAACTGCTATAACTCCCATCTTCTAACCAAGGTTAGGTGTTACCACAACTGGCAAAAGCCTGGATAATTTCTTGTAAGATAGATCCATCTTCTAGGAATAAATGTGACCACAATTTTTCATCTATCAATTTCATACTGTTAAGTTAGCAAGGTAGTTTGGGAAATGCAGGTATCTGAAATATTCCCAGTAGCTATAACATGGAAAAGGGTACATGTGCAAACACATGTGCATACTTTCAGTGAGTGGTAAAACAGATTACAAAATGAAGTTCAAACATATCTACTGGAGAAATTTAGAAGGAGTATCATAAGAAAACCTTGTTTACAGACAAAGTAGCATCTCTACAGATTCACTGTTTTCATGTGTTACAAAAGCATTTTGTCTAGAACAGAATATTGTGGAAAATGAGCTGCCAGAGTTTTTATGACAAAGGCAATGTTAACTGTAAATATAGAGTTTTATAATAAGTATATTTCCTAAAGAAAGTCCATAATTAATACTACCTTCCAAATAAATGACATTATGATTTTTAAGTGTTTCAAAGATGAAACACTTGAAAATTTCATTTTTTAAAAATATCTCCTTCGAATTCAGTGTTTTAAGGGGCACTACCATTTGTTAATAGGTTCGTAGATACCTAGTGGATAAAAATATAAAAGATAAAAATGCAAAACAATGAAAAAATTGACTTGCCTAGATACCAGAATTGCTTTAGACTGATTGTGATTTTAAAAATATATTTGAAAAACACCCAGCATTATTCACATTTGAACCAATACTCTGCTAGAGATCATGATATTCTAAGTTTAAAAGGCCTATGTCATAGCTTCATTCTGTGTAATGCCTAGCTTACTGTAGATATTCGATACCTTTTAAATAAAGTACTATTATTTTTGGATGTATGGATAATTTAGATATGAATCTGTATCTTTCCACTAATTTTCCACTAAATTAGATTTTTTTTAAAAAATTCACTTCTCTGTAGACTCAGAGCCAAAAATTATTTGGCGATGATTTCTAGGATTCCAAATACTCTCATTCAATATTAGGTAACTATTTTAGAACCAATAACAATTTGTAGGATAATAAAAACACTCATTTTCTGATATCCTTCCAACTGAACACATGTAGCAAGCAAAAGAGTGGCATTTATTTTACATATTAAATCCATCCTTTCTAAAATAAGATTAGTTTTTTTTAGAGTTAAGAGAAAGAATTAATATCCATACAAGCAAGTTGGATATGAGCAAAGTGTTCCTTCCATAAGATGTCTCACTGAGCTTAATCTTGCTAACCATGATTGATCTGTGCATTCTCAAAAAGAGTGGCCGGCCACTCGCCCATTCTCAAATTCTACCCAGTGAGCTATTTGGGGGTACAAAAGATGGAAAGCATGACAACTGGTTCTGTGCTAGGGCTGTGAAGTCATGTACCAGCAAGCAATGATAATAATAGATGATCACCCAGGGCCATGGACGGGCCCTGTCCACACAGAAAACTCAAGTTGACATTAATTGGATCCTGGCACAGAGAGAATAGGGTACAATTCCTTGGTTTGTAGATGAAAATAAACCTTTAAAGAACTTTAATGAGTGCTAGATGGACAGAGTATAATACAATAATGAAATTCTCGCCCTTTTTTTTTTTTAAGCTACATCTCCATCAAATAACCCCATCAGCATTTCCATGACAGCATGTTAAATGTGAGGAGGAAATGTCTCATTCTTGCCTCCTGTGAACTGAAACACACACACACTACAAATTTAGAAAGCCAACAAAAGGAGGGGGAGGGACCTTTTTTGTCCCATCCTCACTGAAATCTGTTATGCTCTGGCAAGTCCTTTTGTTCCCATTTTCTGAATAGCATAGGATTTATTTACATAAATATCCATCTCACCTCACCTGGTTTAAAAAAAAAAAAAGGTAACACTTGAATCTAGACACAAGGTTACACTACTCAAATATTATGCAAACACTTTTCAGCTGAATTAATTTTCAAATATCCAGTCCCTTATTTGTATCCCTGGGCAGTGCAGCCTCTGGTACCAGCTCATTTTGGTGCCGATTATGCATGCTTTTCCAGAGAAACACATTATCTGGGCCCCAGGAAGATGGGAGGCATTCCAAAACAGCACAGACAGTGAGGACCTTTATTTGCCAACTAACTTTTTTCCCCCATTCTCTAATTTACAACTCAGGGTGTTAAAGAAGAACACAAAGGGTTTTCCCACACAGAAATAACCTTTATGAAAAACCTGCAAACGAGATCTTAATTACACTATTTACCAATACAGACTGCATGACGAAATAAACTGCAACATTTCTTGCTGCAGCTTGCTTTCTTTTTTTCCTAATTTAACTGTTGCAGGCAACGTCATAGCAATTTAAGTTGGCTTTGTGACAAATTATGAGGACACTTATTTTAGAAGGAAAATCAACCAATAATGACTGCCTTGGCGCATGGCTTTTGTTCAGAGCATAAACAGAAGCTGTGGCTGACAGCTGATGGACCCAGTCCCCTGCTATCCTTAGAACACATTTGCAGATACCCAAGGCCTCTTGCCAGATTGAGGCATGTAGTAGCCTCCCTTTCCATCCAACAGGGCTGCACTGACCAGCTTATGCTGAATACAATCAAAGGACACTGTTTTAGGACCTCCTACAAGGTTGGGCCTAGCTTTAGATGCTAAAAATACTGTTTTAATTATTAACAGTTCCAACAAGGCAATAACAATGGCCTTTTAGCATCATTCTAAACTATCAAGGTATAACCCCAAGCACTTCAAGTTTTAGACACATGCCCAAAAGTGTTTTTGTTAGTGACCCCAGATCATTAGGAATGGAAGAAAATGCTTCTTTTGTATTTGTGTAACAGGAGCATTTGTGAATACATGCCAGGCCACATGTGAGAATCTGGATGAACTTCATTTTCCAGAATTAGAAAAAGGGGCTGTAGATTATCCTGGGATAAGCTTTTATCCAACACCAAATGAAAAGATAAAGGCTCCGGGATGCCGAAAGTTAAGCGATGCATGCTACTTCTTTCTCTGAATCATTATATAACTAGCCATAGTCACTAATTTAATCAAAGGAAATGTTGCTTTAAAGTTCTCTGCAGCACCTTTGTCAAATTTTACTGTCTGAAGTCTTTGGTAACCTAGTGAGAGTTCCAGCTGCTTTTTGAGGTGGATCTAAAAATGCCATGAAAGTAGATCTCCTTTCAAAGCTGGGAGGGAAAAAACAAAACGAAAGAGGAGTCTAAAAGGATGGACTGCAATTAATAATCAAATATGTATCAGTTACTCTAATTCATTAAATAAATGGCCTTTGGGGTTGTCAGAGTGTCTTTTTAGGCAAAATAAACTATAGAGAAAGATAAAACCAGTGTTTAAAATCTGCAAAGCAAAGCAGTCCCAACACTTACAGAGACCGAACTAAAAATGGAAAGCATTTGGGAATACAGACATTATTTTTTAAAGAGTCCATATGAAGGCTACACACCCCTTTACTAATCAGCCAAAGGTTTTAACAGCCCAACTGCTTCTACCAGTGCCATGAACTCTCATACATTCCCACATGCTGCATCTGCCTTAAGGATCCCATTCACTCCTGTAGTGTGCCTTTCTTCCTTCCCATGCTAAATGGTTGAGCCTTTCCTGAGAAAATCACAGCAGTGTAAGGGCTAGAGCCATTGCAAATTCATGATCTACAGCCTCAGTGGGACCCTATGCCACCTCTCAATTATCTGCCCACCCTTCACCACTCTCCAGAAGTCTGCCCTGTACTGGCCTCTCCCCTCCAAGAGATTGATGATGCTCTTGCCTCCTACTTCAAGAGAGAAAATAATGCCATCCAGTGTGAACTTGATGGCAGCCACGCCACATCCTATCCACTGTACAAGAATTTCTAACACAGAGACAACTTTTCCCTTCAGTTTATCCTCTTCCAGACCAATTGCTTCACTTGTTTTTCTAATCCCCCTCTCACCATCATAAACAATTTGCTATATCAATTGTCCCTGCTCTGTACACAATCAACATCTTCAGTCTCTCCCTAATAGTTACTTCCCTTTAGAACCAGGATCTCTTCCAACTGATATATTGAGTCAAATCATTCTTTCTTTAGATTCCCATGGGGAGAGGGAGTCGGGAGGGGCAAGATAGGGATAGAGGGTCAACAGGTACAAACTACTATGTATAAAACAAATAAACTACAAGGATATATTGTACAGCACAGGTATTATGGCCAATATTGTATAATAACTTTAAATGGAATATAATCTACAAACATTTTGAATCACTACATTGTACACCTGAAAATGACATAATACTGGAAATCAACTATACCCCCCGAAAAAATGTTGCATCCCAGGAATCCCCACAGTCCCTGGAGAAATAGGAAGGCTGGATGACCCTAGCTCAGACCTTGCCAAACAGAGTCAATTACTCCCTACTCTATACTACTGTGTTCCTTTTAAATACTTCCATTGCTGCACATTTCATACTACTTATATTTTGTTCATCTTCCCTCTCCCCTGCTAGTCTGTAACACACACACACAAAAAAAAGGCATGACCTGTAAGGCACTCCTCTAATATGTAACTTTAACCAAGGATTATTCCTCAAATGAAGTTTACTGAATTACCAGTGATTTTAGGGGATTCAAGAATATACCTTTTGTATATGAATATATTTTGGTTATGGCCAAAATGCAGGGGAAAAATACATATAAATTAGGTACCTACTTAAAGAAATTATTGGCTAAAGTCTATGAATATAAGCTAGGGTATATAGATAGATAGAAAGACAGACAGACAAAGATAGAAAGAATATACACACACACACAAAGATTTTATTCCTTCTATCAAATTCAAACACTGATGGATATTTTAAAAGATTTTCACTTCTTCATAAGTACTAAGGGTTGTAATAAAGAAAAACTACCTTACTGAAGTAACCAATAATCATTCTTGGTAAAAAATAAACTTGATACATGAATATGGTAATTGGTTTCCCTTCCTATATACTTAAACACATCCTTGCATTTTAGCCATGAAGATGGTATTATTATTCAAGATCATTAACTTGTCAGGTCTGCTTCTCAAGTTGATCCTGGTATGTGATATTATTAGTTCTCCCTCTCTTCTCTCTCTCTCTCTCTTTTTTTTTTTTTTTCCTGTTATCTAGTATCTTAATGGGTCTTTTTCTTTTTAAAGCAAATTTTTTTTCTTTTTAAAGCAAAACAATTTCACATATTCCCACATAGAACAATATGAATTTATTCAAGATCCCTAAGCATAATTTGGAAAGGTAATTGGAATTATATTAATGATAAGCAAGCAATGAGAATAAAAATAAATGATCAATAGTTTAAAAAAATAAAACAATTAAGGAAAATTGAGAATATGTTTATCACCAAGTGATAAATCCAGCCCAGTTGAGGAAGTACTCAATTCTCTGGTTATCCAAAAATGCATGGAAGGTTTTATAAGTAGGGAGATTTCACATGTGCTGTTTTTCCTAAAGCACCCAAATAATCTACGAATACAATCTCTGCTTTACTGCCCTGTCCCTGTGGGAAAATTTATGAGTAGAATGCATACTTTAATGGCAGAAAGGCTAATGTGCCTTTTGGGGCCAGAATTTATTATAATTTAGGGTTGAAATAGCAAAGCGCTCAGCAACACAATCTGCTTTTAAATGCACAATGATCCCCTCACCCCCAAATTATAAAAAGCATTTTCCAGAAATAGTGAGCTTTGTTTTACCCACTTTAGATACTGAACTTCTAAACTTTAAATTTTAAGCAACAATAATAGGAATATGAAGGTATACACATCAAAACATAAAGGGGATTAAAAAGCTTTGAAAAAGTCAATCAATGATGAATGAGCAGATATATTTCAGTCACTACCAAATGGCCCTGGAAATGCCACATACGTGAACTTTTTCACAATTTTCACATTTCTTTTACTCCCTGGAGCATGAACCCTCTTGACACTTTTTATCTCCTTGAAATTATTTTTTTGCTTTTTTTAATAGCCCTTTCACCGCCCCTCTTTTATATTATCACAACTTTGACAGGACTTGCTTATCTCTTGATGTGCTTTATTTAGAAAGACTCCTTGCTGCTGGTCATCCCAGACTCATGCAATCCATTTAACTGACAGTACTGTTTAGTGAAAGGACAGCGGCAATCAGGCCATGATCCTGCTCAAGAATCTTCAATGGCTCCCTAGTATTGCCTACTTAATATATGGCCAGAAGCTTTGCTGAAAGAATTAATTAAACATAATCTTATATGTTAGGTCCCTAATTTGCCTGACATGACCACAATTCTTACTACTGACTGACAAATGTGTCAGAGACTTTGCCAAAAACATCATAATTTCATTACATTTTATTTCAAAATACTGAGCACAGCCACCTGCAACAGAATCACCTTTTGTTGCTTATAAAAAACACATATTGTATGTTTCAGTCCAGATTTGAATCAGAACGTCAGAGAAAGGGCTGGGAATCCGTGTTGCTAATACCTCCAACAGATGAAGTTTAAGCATACTAAAATTTTAGAACTTTTTGTGTATTTGTTAAGATTGCCATTTTTCTGAAATAATTTCACCAAAACATCTGCTTCTTGAAAGCCTATTCCTCCTTCAAGGCTATCCCAAATGTCCTCTCCTGGGTGAGGTCTTCTCTGATCCCTAATCAACTATGATTTCTAAGGATTCTGAACTCCTTTATCACTGTTTCACCTCTCTCATGGCGAGACGAAGATTTACTTTGAGCTTAAGGAAGCTTAAGCTTCAGGGCCCTTCACTTGCATAGACCTCGCATGTCACACTGGCATGAACAAATGCTTTGTAAAATTTGCAGTAATCAGATAATTCAGCCCCAATCACTCTAACACTACTCATACTCCCTGCTTCATGCAGAGTAGTGTTAGAGAGGCTATAGGCAACTTTGGGGGGGTCCAGTTAGGGAAGGTAAATCGGGATACATTTAGTTTGGATTTATCAGAATATATGATTGTGGTTCATGGCTCAGTTATTGCTGGTCATCGGGTATAGAAACAATTTCTAGATCTATTCCTACTGCTCATTTTATCAACTCATCCAGCTCCTTCTATGAGGACACCAGTGACAAACTGGTCGATTCATGTCATAAATTCAAGGAGTATTATGACTTGTCACTGTGCAAAATAACTAGAATGCCCTGAAATATCACGGAAATTATATTACCAATAAAGTCATAAAGCTGACTAAAAATTTTCAAACTATTAATTTTTAAAGTACAAATTTTCATCAACATTGCTATAGGGAGGACTGAACAATTTTTCTATTCTCCATATGAAAAACAGTATTACAAAACTGCCAAATGAGGAAGCAATGGAGGAGTATAACTGGGGAATAAAAGGAAATTAGTTTGACAGGTATGGTGGGGAGCTAAAAAAAATTATATATTTTTCTAGATTTTTATATGATATTTGTCAGCTTTCTAAATTGATAAATTATCTTCTCATTCTAAATGATTTGAATTGTTGACCTTACTCATGTATTCATAATTTTAAATTATTTTTCGGAAAACAAGTCCAGTAAGTTGTAGAAGCTTAGGGCCTCCAAACTCTATAGCCACCCTTGATCTTGCTCCTGAAAATAAGCTGCATGATGTCAACTTATAGGCTCTTATCTCAACTCTCCTCCAAAAGATATACTGCGGAATGGGAGGGCATGCTTCTTACTAAATTTTATATCCCCTGGAAATCTCATACTGGCTTAGAAAAATGGCACCTAGTAGTGTCTCATTAAAGATCTATTTCTAGCAAACTGATTCATTTCTATGGTCATAACAATTTACAGATTCCACTTCAAATAATTTCTCATTATGGTATTAGATACCCTTTCATAATAGTTTAAAATAAATTCTCAGAGTTTCTAAATAGAATGGATTCATTTTCTCTTGACCAAATTCTTGGTAGAAAAATATTGTTTGTTTTTTAAATTAATTATGTATAGGGAACACATTTTGTTCCTTTATGTCTCTTCCAAATATCTAAATTACGAGACTAATGCAAAAAATGTAAAAGTTGTACTGATATTTTTTTCCAGCTTAGTTTGGACCTTGGCATGTTGCCTAATTACCACATAAGTGAATACCCATTAATGATATGTATAGTATTAGAGGTGATAGGGGTTTAATCTCTGTAAGGACTGATGTTGTTCTTAGGTCTACTATTGTGGAAGCTTATATACATATAAGAATCTAAATTTTAACTCTAACTATTGCTGCAATAAATGACCAATATTTGGTAAACCCACATGTACTATGTGAGAACTGGTGTGGTTCCCTCTGTTGCACTCACATTATGTCCTATTAAATTGCTTTGACCTTTCCCATTAAGGCTATTTTTCCCAGAAACTATGTACCGAGAACCTCCATGAGTAGTTCTTAGTAAGTTAACTATCAAGGAAGATATTTTTCTATTAATATCAGTAGCCAATACAAGTCTATTACAAAAAAATGATTTCAGTATTTTCTCTGAGTGGTCTAGACTCTCATATGTATCTTCCAAGTTCCATAAAATGATGTGAATTTCGGGCTGCAATTACTTTTGCAGTTTTCTTTACCATCTGGATAAGAGCACATCTGAAGAAGAGAGGTAATGCCAAGTCAGAAATTCACCTCTTTTGTATCTATATGGAAACCCAGCCCTAGTTACAAAGGTTGAGGTGTTCTCTATTGCTACCACTGGAGAATACATCCTTCAAGGAGCTTTGAATGTTCCAACCCTTCTTTGCTACTGTAACTAATATCCAAAATGGACAAGATAAATAAATAAAATTGTAACAGATCTCCGGACAATTAACTGAAATGCAAATTACGCTCTCAAATCCAGCTTTATTGTCGATTTTTACACAGTGTCTGTTCTAAATATTCAAGAACTGGTTGTTTTCTCTGCAGGCCTTTTGCTTCCTTCATCCTTAGGAAGACTTGTATTTATTCTCATGTTTCAGCAATTTCAAAAGAGACAAGTGAAAGAAAAGAGACAGAAACCTAGACAGAACAATTATTTTATTAGCCACCTTTTACAAAAGCTTGATTAAGAAACATGGTCAACCCAATTGCTGATATGATTCTCAGGGAATATCTGGGGATTTTATTACAGCTATTAGACCAGGATGGGTCTTGGAAGTGAACTCTACCTGGACCAGGGTGTACCTGTTGCTCAAAGACTCTGGGCCTGAGCCCTGGGCCCCAGTGGCCTTCTGCTCAGCTCTCAACCCACTAGCAGGCTCCAGGAACCATATCCATTTGTAAATCTGCAGCACAGTGAACCCCAAAGTCAATGAAGTTCATGATCAGACACCCGGACTTGCCCAGATGTTCTCAAATGCAGATGACTGTAACCTCGGAAGCTTTCTGTCAAAACTCCAGGTCTGTGTTTAATCCTGAGTAGATTTTAACTTAGCTTTCATTTATACTTATAACCACATCATACTAGTTTTTACCACTGTTCTTAGCTTACTAATAAGTCCCTTTTTTAATTTAGCTGGTCCAAGGATTTTTTAAAAATATTATTTTTGCCCTAGGCATACTTCAGATAACGCATTTTTTGCTTTCAAACTATTTTTAAACCTTGAGTCTCATGGTTTTGGTGACTTAAAATCATTTGAGAGAGCTAGGATTTTCCTTCTTTCAGATTATTTTCATACTTTTGAGTTTTACTGTTTTAATCATAGTCAGTCCCTGTAATTTGCATTCAGTTCTGGAGATATTTTGAGAATGTCTTTGGAGTCACCATAAAAAAGGCCTCCACCAAAGAGTTATCAAAATTACTAGGCCAATATGTACATTAACCTTGTAATAATGTATCACAAAAAATAAAAGGAAGGAGGAAAAAAAGAAAGCAGAGTTCACATTTACTAATCAACTACCATGTCCCATGAACATAATGTAGAATTTCATGAACTTCAGCATATTCGACATTCACTGTAGTCCTACAAAGTGTGAAGAAGCTGAGACTATAAATGAATGGTCCATCACATTAACTCCTAGCTTATCCTTTGAAACAACCAGATGGTTATCATCACAATTAGCTTTCATCCAAAAACTAAGTTTACCTTACCACTGTACAACAGATTGTACTGACTCTATGTAGAAAGATAAACTTCAGGAAGGAGACCTTTGATACTGTGACTTTACTGACCTAATGGCAAAGTAAATTAAACTTGAAATACTCAGTGATTCTAGCAGAGGAGTGCATTCTAGAAAATAATATGTTGAGTCTGTTCAGTCTCCAAGACTGTCTTTTCTTAACCAATAATGCAAAGGGTACATTTTTTTAACCCATTTAAATCCAGTGAAGAAGGGAAGATGATTCATATAAAAAGAAGAGAGGAATGCCCAGGTTTAGAGTCTCTCAACTGCCTCCTGATAAACAAAGGCACTTTAATAAATACCAGTAGTAGGTCTGCCAGCTCAGCAAGACTAAGCCACGTGAAACCATGCAAGGTTCTCACTGGCACACACAACTGAGTTTCCATTGTACCTTTACAAGTGGCTTACAGATGGTAAGCTCCAACTCTACTCTCCTTCCATGAAGACTGTTTCATCAACACAAATCAATCAAATTTCACTTTACTAACATCCACTATTCCATAAATCTCCATTTGAGAAATGCTGCCCAGCTGAGGATTATCAGTGACCTGCTCCTCTGAAGAAATAACTGATAATTTTTTAAAAAAGAAGATTTTTTCTTCAACTAAAATGGTATCTCTTTAAACAAAAACCTCACAAGCAAAAAATATTATATTATAGTCTCCCTACTTTCAAAACTAATTAACTGACAAATAAGAAAATAAATAATTATTCTAGAAATATGTGTTAATGCCTGATAAAGTCCAAAGAAAGAAATATTCAGTTTCAAGCCTCCATGCTTTTACTCATGCCATCCCCTCTACTTTATATATATTTTGTCCATTTATTTGTTGAAAGCTAAATTCTTACATGAGGTAAAATTTATAAGTTAAAATGGATTTAAAGAGGAGAAAATGAAGAAGGAAGATGCAAGGGCAATTTCAATCTGAGCAAAGGCAATGAGAAATCAAAGTGCATGACTTTTAAGGAGAATGGCAAAGTTGACCGAGTGGTTGAAGCATGAGATGGAAGTACATGTATGAAGGGATAATGGAAGATGGGCTGAGAAGAAAGGCTGAGAGTTCTGCTCTCATTGTGCACCTGCCCACAAAGTCTGTAAGGGATGCAATTAGGTACTACATGATCCAGTCGTTTCCAAGTAATGGCTTTTTGGTCCAGAAAATAGACACCTTATTCAAAGTAGTCTATCTGATATTCTTTCTCAATACTTTAAGATATAAGTTACCAAAAAGCCAGTCCCTGGTCGGCTGTATGAATTTAGAGCTGCTGCAAGGATAAAAGCTCTCAAAAGAGGAGACAGAGGGAGGTCAAAGAAAGTCAGAGATGAAGGAAATTGTGCCATCCTTTGAAGCAGATGTTTCTGAACTGGGAGGAACAGGACTTATCCCCCCATTTTTGGTAGCCATGGTCTGTTGAAGGTTCTGGACTGGTTTGAAAAATGAATTTCTTTCAGAGAATGCTGAGACATTTTGGCTGCAAGTATCTTGAAAGATTATGCTGGCCAGATGGTGGCTACCATTCCAGAGAAGTCATGAAATGTTCCAACTCAAAACTGACTTAAGACAGGAAAACTTGCACATATATTTTATGAGCCAAGATCCTACAATATCCCATCAGGACTCTTCCAAATTTCACTTTTTTGCTATCATCACGACAAGCTGCATTCTAAAATAATAATACTAAATAAAAACCAGTCGAGAGGAAAGGTTTCTAATACTCTGTAACCAGGGTTATGTTTCTCAAGATTTCTATCACGTCCAACTTACTGTACACAATGTCCTGAAGAAAAAAGTTACCTAAATTTTACACTTCCCAGATTCCTATACATGGGGTCTTGGACCAAAAAAGACTCCAGAGAATAATTGGTTGGGACAAGCAGTGAAAGAAGGGAACTCCATGAAGCAAATATGATGTTACTCACAGCCATTTCATTTTAAGGGGATTTGTCTAAGAACAACAGAAGACTTAAAACTTTAAATTTTTCTACCTAAGTTATTATATGTCATAATTAATATCAATCTTCTTTGGGATTATTAAAATTATTCCTCTTCAATGATCATATTTGAGCTTTAGGAAGAGTATTCCAATGGTGGGGTAAAGGAGGAAGTCCCCGAAGGAAAACAAATTTAGGAAGAGATCAGTGAGGAGAAAATTTAGTAACACTCTACATAGTACAAGAACAAAAATGATCTAAATAATGTCACCTAAATTGGTGGAGACATCCTGCGTCCTCAGGTACATGGCTAACCCAGTCATCATTTCCTAATGAATGGAGAATATGTTTTTCAGAAATAATATTCTGAAAAAAGCCAACATAGCTGTCTCAGTTTCTCCAAATATTGGCAAAACTTGATTGGAATCTTTCTCGAATGTAACAGAAACATGTTCTTTTTTCAGACAAGGAATACCAAAATGAACTTCACATGTATCTTCACAGTTTAAGGTCATCATTTTGAACTTTCCCTATATAAGGTCTATGTCTACTTTTCTATTTTCTGTCACATATTTAATGACAGCTCTTCACTTCCGTGTCCACACAGATCCATATCCTCTTCATACCCTGATTTCAAGTTGTGGTGTCTAACTGTGCTGAACAGAGTGGGGAGGCAGGAAAATGAGGAAAAGGATGCTAAAGAAGAATCAATAACCTAAGCTATTAAAACCATATGTCTAAAGGGGGTTTATTTTTACTGCTACAAATATCAAAAGGTTTGTATGTTTTCTTTTCCTACTTTTGATATCTGTGGCTCAGTACGTAGCAGTGTTTTTGAGGGTGAAGCCCACTGGTGGCAAATGGCTGGGTCAGATGCTTTACAAAAGAAAACCTCCACCTAAATTAGCTGGACTCCATACAAGGCTGCTTCCCACATTCCTGTCTCCTGTTACATGTCTGCTTTCTTGGTTACTGATTCTTAGCTCCCATTTTCAGCTCTCTCTCTGGCATTCTCCCCCCTCCTGGCTTTTCGCCTCTCAGGGAACTTCTGGTTTTGACCCTGGATGACTACCATGATTCCACCTCTGAGACCACAAACTGAGCTGGACTGGTTCCTTCTTCAGCAGTTACATCACACACCCTATATTTGATCCTGCTAAGCCCTACACTGTGTCAGGAACATCAATTAAAAACCAAACCTACAAAGGGGTAGGATTTTATATGCGAGAACTCCTGGCTTCCAGCTTTTTCTTTACCTTCTTAAATCTAACTCTTTGCATCATCTTAGAAGATCTTCCCCAGCTCTCACAGCTGACCCGGTCAGTAGTGACAGTGAGGAATATGACTCTGAAAACCTTCATGTAGCATCACTGAGTTCACAGAATCCTAGCATATTTATCACTTCAGTGATACACACACACTAACACATGCATTCACTCTAGCTCTGAAGGATGTGATATTATATCCTTTTTACAGATGATGAATCTAAGGCTTGCTGTTTTCAAAGTCACACAATTTTGCAGCTGTAGAGCAGAGTCACAAGTTCAGATTCTGTCTACAAATTCCCTGCCCATTATAGTAAACCAGGCCCTTACAAGCTGAGGACACAAAAATACTGTGGACATAAAGACCTACCGATCTATTTTGAGTTTCTGGAACCAATTCCAATGCGTCGGAGGCAGGGGGTTTCCCCACGTACAGCCAAACAATTCTCGGGACACCAGCAGAGTGTCTAAAAATTCAACTAAATTCTGACACTATCTACCCAGAGACAACATCAGATTCCACAGGTGAAGGACTCAGTCCCACAAGACCGCCCCCCACCCTAACACTTGAGATGCCAGCAGCAAGTCCAGGTTGTCACCTGTGCATCTGACATACTGGCTGTAAGTTAGAGGTTCCCATGACTCCCTCCTTGGGTTTCACTGATTTTGCTGGAACGACTCACAGAACTCCGGAAACCCATTTGCTCACTAGGTCACCAGTTTATTATAAAAGGATATAACTCAGGAACAGCCAGATGAACGAGATGCACAGGGCAAGGTACGTGGACAGGATGCAGTGCTTCCTTGCTCTCTTTCCAAGGGCACCAGTCTCCCATCATCTCTGACTGTTCACCAACCCGGAATGTCTCCGAACCCTGATCTTTTGGGTTTTTATGGAGGCTTCACTAGATAGGCAGGACTGATTAAATCATTGCCATTTGGGAGTGATTCTACCTCCAGCCCCTCTCCCATTCCAGGAAGTCAGGGCTGGGGCCGAAAGTTCCAATGCTCTAATCAGTGATTCAGCTACACTGGCAACTACCCCCATCCTTAGGTGGGGTCCAAAAGTCACAATTAACATAACAAAGGATACCTTTTTGCCATTATCACTTAGGAAATTCCAAGGGTTTTGAGAGCTCTGTGCCTAAATGGGGATGAAGACCAACTATGTATTTCTTATTATAAATGACAATATCACTCTAGCTGTAAAACATTTGAGGACACTAAGAAAAACCACATCTCAATATAATCTTTAGAGAAAATTCTGAAGGAGAAATCTTTTCTTCATCATTGGGTCAGTTCTCAGGTCCAGGAATTTGATTCACTGTGCTAAGTTACGCCGAAAGAAATTCAAATATTCAAAATCAGTCTCTTATTTCTCATTACTTACTACTACAGAGGGTCTTATTTATAAAGTAGGCATTTCCACATCTAGGATGAAGGCTGTATTATTTCTAACCTGTTGAGTTACTGGAACATAGCTTTGTATTCCTAAGGGAAATTTTAAAGTTTAGAAGCAATAGAAGTGCTAGAACATAAAATGTTTACAAAGAAATAAAAAGTTCACTTGAAAAGTTTACCAAAAGCAAGAGAAAGTGTACTACCACATGTTTAAAAAAAAAATGGAATGGCAGTAATTTTACCCCACTTATTCTTTGATCCTAACTTTTAAATATTTGGGGTATGACAAAAAGAAAATAAGAGAGAGGCAGAGAGCAAAAAATGGCAATACCAGCAGTTATTCTATCCTATTATTACTCTGCCATATGTTGAGAAAAGCTCTACGGAAATGTTGATTCCTACTCTCACAGTTATTTCAACATTTTTTTTCTTTCGCCAACCACAAGCACTTAATGAGTACTTATGACCTACATAGTTAGAGTAAAGGAAAAACCAACAGTTTCCTCTGGTTAATTCTAAAGCTTCACAGTGTTCTGTATATTAAACTGAACATGTGACAATGAATTATGAATGAGGTACACAGTATGGGTTTATGCAAAAACCAAAGGTAGAACAACAGTTTATGAGGATTATATGTATTTTATACAGATAAGTAGGCAACCAGTCATGACTGGATCTTTAATTATGTAAATGTATATCAACTACACTGAAGACATTGAAAACTGTTAATCCAAGAGGAAAATGAAAACCAGCCCTTATATTTGTTACTGGAGCATGGGGAGGAGGGGCCCCTACTGGGTTAAAAATAAAAGTCAGGGGGCTTCCCTGGTGGCGCAGTGGTTGAGAGTCCGCCTGCCAATGCAGGGGACACGGGTTCATGCCCCGGTCCGGGAAGATCCCGCACGCCGTGGAGCGGCTGGGCCCGTGAGCCATGGCCGCTGAGCCTGCGCGTCCGGAGCCTGTGCTCCGCAATAGGAGAGGCCACAACAGTGAGAGGCCCGCATACCACAAAAAAAAAAAAAAAAAAGAGTCACTCTCTGATATTCCATACAGCTTACAACTCTTTCCAGATGCCATGGCCAAATGATATTTCCCCCAGTATTTTCAGTGTCTCATCTATATGACGAGGATCGTAATTTTGATTCTGACCAGCATGATCTGGAGATTGAACACTAGAACACTGTAAAAAACCAATCCTCTTTCAATCATTTTGAACTTTCTCTAGAAATGGATTCAAATATTTGCAACGATTATCAAATAAATCCATTTGAGAGGTACATCTACATCTGAAGCTCTGTCTTGATAATCCTAACAAAGATTGACCACACATTACACTCCTTCCCATTTCCAGTTGCCACAGTATCATCTATCACATCTTCTGAACCATATTACCAATGATGGTCACAGTGCAAGATGTTCGTAGTGAAGGAGGGGATTTTCTTAGAGAGAATGAAATTGTGTCAGTGGGGCCCATCTTTTCTTCACTGAAGGTAAGTCACTGTCTTAAGCACCATGGGTATAAAAATGAGGCAGGTGCTATCCCTGACCTCAAAGAGCTCACCAAGAAGCAGGGAAAACACTTGCCCCTCATATATGCAGAATCAGCCAAGCAGCATGAAAGCCATACCTGACAATTTGTACATTCCTGGTGGGCAAAAACACCAGGTCATATACCTTAGGATAGCTCTGGTGTTAACAGAATGCAGCCCTCTTAAATGCACGTTTACTGAAATATAATCATGACTCACATTGTATGGATCCCGCACTACACTATTTCTACATACAGTCAGAAGCTGCTTTGAAATATTTCCCTACTCATATTCAGATATAAGTCTAAATATTTATATTTTTCACAGGTTTTCACTAAATTTTAAATCTCTTGTGGCCCATGGTTATATCACAAAAGGTGCATTTCAGCTGAATGAGGGGAAAATTAACTGTACAACTTGTAACAGTAACAGAACAATGAGGGCATAATTCAATAGGCAGAGTCTGGGAAATTTTCGCCGACTGCACACAATGGAATGATTAGGTGGAATAGGAAATATTTCATGCTTTCTTAGCAAAACAGTAAAATCTATCAGAATGCAACTAAGTTTTTTCAGACTACAGAAGTTAAAGCAAAGCAGCAAAAAGAAAAATGGAAGGAAGAGAGGGAGGGAGGGAGGGAGGGAGGGAAAGAAAAAATTGTGTTTGCTTATCCTCAAAAACTAATTAAGTTTGGATTCTTTGTTTATTTGTTTAATTTTGCAAGGGCCAGTTATTTTTCAAGCAGTTTTAAATTGAAGGTAGATTTCTGTTTGTTTGTTTGTTTGTAAAACCTCATATCAAGAATGGAAACAAATGTTAAGCTAGCTGTTAAGATCCTACCAAAATTCAGCAGGCCATAATTCTCCTCCCTGTGCTTTGACAACTTCTTTCTGCTGCTGCTGAGTTTACCCTTTGAGAGCTACTGAGAGGAGGACAGCTTGCCTGAATTAGAAAGAAAAGCTAACCTAAGTCACTTATCCTAATTAAAGATCAATCCAGATGCAGGAGACAGTCCTTCTACAATCTAACCTGGAGTTATGATGTTACCTCCCAACATGGCTGTATGAGCTTCTCCTAAATCTATCTGCACACTTTTCCTATTGTCTGTTTTTGTATTCTTCCTCCCCTCCTTTTATTTCTCTTCACAGAAATGTCTATCTACATACACACCCTAACAAAAGTGACAGCCCGTTTGCAAGAAGTGGCTTAAATTTAAGCAGCTGTTCTCCTTTTAAGATTGCAACATCCGAAGAAATACTTCGTTGTAATGGTGTCATTGCTGTTCAGTAGACTTGTTATTATGTTTGTGACAGTCAATTATCTGATAAGATATACTGTGGTTATTACTACCACCAAAAAAAAGTATGTGCATGTTTATTAATTCAGTGTTCCATTAAAATAAAGTACGCTAATAAGGAACTGAACAACTATTTCCTAATTATTATCGCACAATCATTTGGGCATTTTTAAATGGCTTCTATTTTTTCCTGAATGAATTACACTTTATATTTAAAACTATTAGCATTTACAGTGTTTTATCGTAATAGAATATGCTATTTTTGTGCATATTTTTACACTGAAGGCCTTAGTTGTAAATCCAATGTTTTAAATCAAAGTGTTTTTCCCCCTGTTGAAGAAAAGGGTTAACATTTGAGCAAATCATTAAATACACTAGAACAAGAACCCACAACTCAAAGGCTTCAAACATTCAATGCAGGATGAAATTAAATGTTTTGCTCAGAAGGAACAGCAAGAGGTGTCCTTATTCCTCTTTCCATTTCTGTTGCTTTCCAGGGATAAACCATACAAGTCTTAGGTGGAGGGTGGGTAGAAACGTTGAAAATGAAGACCATAATTCTTTTTTTTTCTTTTTTTTCTCTGTGGTACGCGGGCGGGCCTCTCACTGCTGCGGCCTCTCCCGTTGCAGAGCACAGGCTCCGGACGCACAGGCTCAGCGGCCATGGCTCACGGGCCCAGCCGCTCCGCGGCATGTGGGATCTTCCCAGACCGGGGCACGAACCCGTGTCCCCTGCATCGGCAGGCGGACTCTCAACCACTGCGCCACTAGGGAAGCCCAGGCCATAATCTTAATGGAGTTTATGTGGCTTCCTATCACAAAGCCCTACAGTTGTCACTGCCTCGTAAAATTCAAGCTATAAAGTTGAAGCCAAATGTTCTCCTTTCACAGAAACTGCCTCCTGCAAAAATACCTGTAAATCTGTGGTCTAAGATAGGGTGGAAGGGAAAATACACATATCCTTTTAGACAACAGATCTGCAGATGTTTAGGTGACTCACTTAGGAAAAAAGAAGACAAAACTGTACAACACATTAAATTCTATAATTTCTAAATCCCAGTAGTTTCCAGTGTACTGCATATCCTGTGTACTGTTCTCTGCACACATCAAGCAGGCCATACGGTCCTCACTGGGCATGCACACTTTGCCCACTGGATTCAACAAAGCAAACAGTCCCAGCCATCCACAACCTCCTTCCTCTCAAACTGCCATGCTGTGAAGATTTCTGATTTTTGCTGTCCACTCAAACCACAAACCTTTTGCCTTGTGTACACATGCTGTCTATAACAATATTATTTTAACATCATTATATGCAAAAGTACTGGGTATTGGGAGGACAGGTTTTATACAAAACTGGAAAATTCAACTTTTTTCCATATTGTTTAAGTCTAATCCTTTATATAACACAGCCTCTTGTATCATGAATGTAGTTTCAAGATACAAATGAAGAAAATATGTAGACTGCTAATTAGAAACAACCTATAAGTCTTGGGGTTGGTTTGCTCACTTGTATTTAAATTTTTGCAAATGACAAGATGCCCACTAGCTACTGTGTTGCTCATGCAAAAATATAATAGGACACCTTGTAAAGAAATGCTGTTGCTAACTGGCCTTTTCACCACCATTTCTCTCTGAGTAATCACTACCAAGAGCAGTGTCATGCTGACTAATGAAGAACTGGGTCTGAAGAAAGCCAAGTGTTAAGTTTGTAGTGAAATCTGTTCTTTAAGATCGCACCTAATTTTTCTAACTTGAAAGGGGCTTTACTGGAAATACATCAAATGACACGAGTATCCATTTTGCAAACTTGGCCAAACTAGACAGGTTTCATTCTAAGTATATGTGGATAAATACTTGGAGACACATATGTTCACCATGGTTTTCTATGTGTTACCTTTTTTAGGTAATTATAGGATCAAGCCAAACTTCTGTGTAGCATTCCAGAAAATATCATTTTATGTAGAATAAAATAAGTTTTGGTTTCACATCTTAAACTAAAAACTTAGAGACTGCATCAAAACATAGACTGTAGACTTTACATGTTTAAAAAGTTAGTCGTATAAAGAGATAGTGAAATTATTACGAGCAACATACAAATAATAATATAACAATAGTGGAAAATATTTAGTAACTTGCAATGTGCCTTCATCGTGTTAAGTGATTTATATTAATAACTATCTTTCCATTAAAGCTTACAACTTTACCATAGTAGAATTCCAAGTTGAATGTTCCTTGTCTCAGAATTACACCTATGATCTGAAACTGAGAACAAAAAACATAACGTATCCCAGATGTTAGAGATAGACAGTAGTGAGGAAGCCAACAGTATGTGGAAACAACCACACACCTGCAAACTGGACTGAAAAATGCCAGCCCAGGGCTTGCTACCGGTACCCACCTCCACCTAGCAACCCCTTCTCCAGCTGCCAGAAGAGGCTCCAAGAGGAGAAGGAATCAGCTTTGTGGGGAGTTCAGTGTTGAAGGGAGAGTCCATTTCCTCTCCTCTCTACAGAAAGGAGAGGGAGGTGCTTTCTTCTCCCCAAAGTGATGAGGTTTCAAAATCAGCATTCAAAAGAGTAGAAGTGCCTATAGGTAGTGAGAAGGCCTCTCATTCCTTAGTTAAATGCCTATGGCCCCACTCTGGTGCCATCACCAAAAGACAGTGGACTGAATTTCAGGGAGAACTTTCAGAATTATGTCCCTTGTCCATCTTATCCTCCTTCTATTACCAGGAAGAGAAGTTTCCTAGCATGCATTCCTTGATGGTTGGGGCAGACCTGAGCATGGAGACTGATGCTCACTTCTGTTACAGAGATGTCTCAGGGGGCAAGACCAACTGGGTTGGCTAAACCAGTAAGACTGAAATGGACTACAGAGCAGTGTGCCAGGGAGACAGGCATGGGAAACCCTGTTCAGAGAGTGTGGAAGAAGCCCAGGGTACTTTCCATCCTTCCACATTGAGAGACATGAAGGTTGGTGGAAGGGCATGGATTGTTGGGCTGCCCAAGTCATCTCAAGGACAAGTAGCAGGAAACCCGATTCAGGGAGCACATAAATCTGAAAGGTTCTTTTAGGATATGGTAAATTAAAAGAGTGTGGCTAAAGCAACAGGTTTGTTTAACAGACAAGTGAATGATAAACCAGGAAAAGTAGGGTGTAGTCACAATGTAGGTCATCTGGAATGCCAGGTTAAAAAAGTCACAAAGGTTATGAACCACAGATAACTCATGAAGGCTTAGAGCCATGGATGTACAGTTACTGAAGGGTAGGAAAGAGAAGCAAGGCAGTCAAATACCAAACAGGAGCTTTGCAAGTCCTACGAAATGATTTCCTCTTTCTCTCTCCTCTCTCTTTTTTTTTTTAAAATTAATTTATTTATTTTTGGCTGTGTTGGGTCTTTGTTGCTGCACACGGTCTTTCTCTAGTTGCGGCGCGCGGGCCTCTCACTGTGGTGGCTTCTCCTGTTGCGGAGCACCGGCTCTAGGCACGCGAGCTTCAGTAGTTGTGGCTCGCAGGCTCAGTAGTTGTGGCACACGGGCTTAGTTGCTCCGCAGTATGTGGGATCTTCCCGGACCAGGGCTTGAACCCGTGTCCCCTGCATTGGCAGGCAGATACCCAACCACTGAGCCACCAGGGAAGCCCTCTCCTCTCTTTCTTACTTTTGCCAAATAAGTTCAGATTGCTAAAGAGGGGAACCACACGGTTAGGTGTTTTCTGATTTTTTTTTTTCAATTTAACAAATAAGAGCTCTGAATAAATTATCTAAAAGCACTCAGCTAGCTAGCAAAGGGAAGGGGCACTCACTGAACCTCAGATATTCTTCTCTAACCCACTGATTTGGGCAGGAAGAGAAGGTATCAGAAACAGGACAACAGGACTTCCCTGGTGGCGCAGTGGATAAGACTCCGTGCTCCCAATGCAGGGGACCCGGGTTCAATCCCTGGTCAGGGGACTAGATCCCACATGCATGCCACAACTAAGAGCTCACATACCATAACTAAGGAGCCTGCCTGCTGCAACTAAGACCCAGTGCAACCAAATAAATAAATAATTTTTTTAATTAAAAGAAACAGGGAAGAGATTCAATGCCATGATGGTGGGAAGGCAAGAAGTCATCTCCCAAGGCACCACAGAACTAAAATTAGGGGTGAGATAACCAGTCGGGGTGCAAAATGCTGTAGAGGTATTACGGAGATTGAGGACTAGAGAAAGGCCATGCTTTTAGTAGTCAGAGGTTCATCAGTGATATCAGGAGTGCAACTTCAGCCGACTTTCTCTGGAGGAAGACAGACTGAAGGGAAGTGGGTGGTGAGGAACTGAGGCAAAAATTTCTTGGAAGTGTGAGGACAAACACAGCCTGTGTGTGGGGGGAGGGGCCCCCTTTTTTTTTTTTTTTTTTTTTTTTTTTTTTTTTTTTTTTGCGGTATGCGGGCCTCTCACTGTTGTGGCCTCTCCCGTTGCGGAGCACAGGCTCCGGATGCGCAGGCCCAGCGGCCATGGCTCACGGGCCCAGCCGCTCCGCGGCATATGGGATCCTCCCAGACCGGGGCACGAACCCGTATCCCCTGCATCGGCAGGCGGACTCTCAACCACTGCGCCACCAGGGAGGCCCCCCCCTTTGTTTAATACTGTGGCAATGCAGCCATTCGTACATACCCCAACTCTACCTATACAGAAGAATTTGGAGAGTATCATATTGCAAAGAATAATCAAAAAATAAAATAAGGACAAAATGTAAAATAAGTGAATTCTAAATGAATAACCTCACATCTGAACTGCTTAATATTGTTGAAAAACACACAGTACTTCTAATTTAAAAAATATGTAAGGTAACATCCCTGAAATTATACTAAATGAATTTAAAATGCTACTAAAGTAAAATGAAAGTGGAAGGCATATAAATAAGCAAGGCTTGAAAAGGTTTTTTGAAAAGGTGAAGGATAACAGTGGTAGCAAATGTGCATCATTTAAATTAAAATGTACAAAGGCAACAGTAATTTGCCAAGATACAGAACTTATTAAACATCAAAACAGTATGGAAAATGGACTGAGGAAAACTATAGCAGTATGTTCTAAAGTCTATTTTTTAAAACACCTAGCCAAATATTATATCTATAGGAATTAGAGAAAAGTCTATATTTAATATGGAAATGTAGTCATTTCCGGTCATCTAAAATATATTTAATTTAAAGGGACATATACCTAAAAAACAAGCTCCAAAAGTTCTTTTTCTATATACCTACCACTTGAAGAGACTGCTTCATTCAGAAGCTGGCAGCTTACAATGCTTATAAGACACTCCCAACCGCAAACAGCTGAGTAGGCTTTAAGTTACAGCCAATCAAATAATTTCCTTTCTTCGCTTCTGCACTTTCTTTATGTAAGTCTTTGCCCAGCTCCTGTCTGCAGAGTGCCCCTAATCAATTACAGTTTGGTAACGCCCAAGTCCAATTGATTTTTGCTCAAATAAAAAATTTAATGCGCTTCCATTTATCTTTTAACAGTCCTAGCACTATGTGTCCCAAACCTTTTGAAAGGGATGTTGGATAATTTCAGATATGCTGGATTAATGCTGGCAAACATGCATTACTTAAACACACGCAAAGAATCATGCAGGGAAGGCAAACATCTAACAAGTTTATAAATATTCGTGAGGACAAAATGCCACAAATTTCATCTGAACTAAATTATCATTTAATGCTATTCTCCTCAATTTTTGTTAAATAATCTATTTATGTTGTACCATCTTTTTGCCTGTTGAATGTTTATGTTCATGACAATTTAGTCAATCTAACACTAAAGAAAGCTTTGATATCGTCTTTTTTGTTTAAGTTACTGCTAGGTCTTCTCACTATGTCCACTTCTTCACTGAGACTGGGAAATAATTTTACCAGCGCAGAAGCTCTCTGATTAAACAGAATGAGATTCATGTAGTTAATGCAAAGGGGTTTTCATCATTTGACACCAAAGGCAAAATTAAAGGGAAAAATTTTACCTGAGTTAGACATTAATTTTCCCCCAAAGAACTTGACACTAAACATATTTGCAAAGCATGGTGACTATAAAATTTTCATTTCAGCTCTCCAACTTTGTCCAGTTGTGATTTTTTTCATGCTTTATTAGGGTATGACAGGAACTCTCTCATCCTGATAAGTGACATTCTGGGGTGACTTGTAATACAAACTTAACTCTACCTTCCTGCAATTACTCATTAATTTGCTATTTTTCAAATTAAAAAGAAAGTATGCACACTTAGGAACTGAATAATTACTTTCTAATGGGTAAAGCTTCAATTATACTCTTAGGAAAGCACCATTTCATAACTAAGGAGATTAGACCCTGTCCCTGAAATAGTATCCCTTTTAGATACACACTTTAAAAGGCAAACTGATTATGGAACTTTCAGTTAAGGACTCAAATATGATATCCATGGTTAGCAAGGAAAAGATAGCATGCCTTCATTTTCCAACATTTTAATTTTGGTATTTTGTGCGTGTATTTTCACAGGCCTAAATCCCCTTAATCTTTCTGTTCTAAATCTGCCAATTTAAAACAATAGATATAGCAAATAAAATAATTGGAAAATTCATATTGAAAAGAATCAGAAACCTCCCATCTATCTCCTGCATTAAAATGAATGTATCAAACTAGAAACTTAGGTATTAAAAAAAAAAACACTTGGTATTTACTTCCTGTTAAGATTTCCTTATACATCTTATGATGGATATTTCAAGCTAATTCATATTAACTGCTGTCTTTGAGTTTTGCTCTTTAATAGTATCAAATCATTTCTCTCAAAGCCTTTTTCTCTATAGTATACAATGGCTGCCTTCATTAAAAGAAAAAAGCAAAAAAAAAAAAGGTTGACTGAAATGTAGGCAAAAATCACATGAAATAAGCCTTGGAGCTGTAATGTCTTTTTCATGTTGTCACCTATTTTCCCTATCCTAAGTCTGTTCCATCTGCTTAATTATAAGCTCAAAACCCTCTGGGTGGTAAATGACTCTATATTCTGCAATGCACTTAACATATTTTTCATGCTCTATATACTATTAATAATAACAGTAGTAATAACATATATTTTTCTTAAAGGAAAATATGGACATTACAACTGTCACTTAGCCACATTCCCTTTTGTCTGCTTTATTATTTTTTTTTTTGCGGTACGCAGGCCTCTCACTGTTGTGGCCTCTCCCGTTGCGGAGCACAGGCTCCGGACGCGCAGGCTCAGCGGCCATGGCTCACGGGCCCAGCCGCTCTGCGGCATGTGGGATCTTCCCGGACCGGGGCACGAACCCGCGTCCCCTGCATCGGCAGGCAGACTCTCAACCACTGTGCCACCAGGGAAGCCCCCTTTTGTCTTCTTGAGAATGTACACTGAAGGGATGGTTACTAAGATCACATGACCACTTCCTTCTGTTCTAATTTTAATTTTCTTTCACGTAGCTCACTTATTTTTCCTCTATGTTTTTAATTTACTCTTCTGCTTTCTTTTCCCACCCACACCTATGATCTCCTCCTGAATGCCAAGCAGCATCACTATTTTTCACTGAGTTGCTAAGGAAAATATCCGTTTGTGTATGCTTAATTGGCTTAACTACTGCACTAAAGCAGGGCTTCTCAACGTCAGCACCAATAACATTGGGGGCTGCATATATATATTTTTTTAAGCTAATTGGGCCTCTCACTGTTGTGGCCTCTCCCGCTGTGGAGCACAGGCTCCGGACGCGCAGGCCCAGCAGCCATGGCTCACGGGCCCAGCTGCTCCGCGGCACGTGGGATCCTCCCGGACCGGGGCACGAACCTGCGTCCCCTGCATCGGCAGGCGGACTCTCAACCACTGTGCCACCAGGGAAGTCCTGCATATTTTTTTTTATAGAGGAGAGCTGCCCTGTGTATTGCAGGATGTTCAGTAGCATCTCAGGACCCTACCGACTAGATGTCAAGAGCACACCCCACCCTACCCCACTACCAGTGAGGACAACCAAAAATGTCTCCAAACGTTGCCAACCATTCCCTGGGAAACCTCTGTGAAGAGGAGACCTATTGTGATAAGGTAAAGCTGTTATTTTCAGTATGTCATATTGCTGGAATTAAACAGAGTAAAAAATGGGATAAACATGAAGTGAGAATTATATTAAACCTCCCACATATATACACACATCTTAAAATATTTTGAATGTGCAGTTCAAGCATTTAAGAAGCCTGAAGTTAATACAAGCAAAAATGAGTAAAACTCCAAAATTTTAGGATTAATTTATTGAAAAAAATGAGTTCTGCTTAACTTATGAATGCTAACCTGGAATAGAGCTCTAAGCAAAGCACTGGCTATGACTTAAGACTCACATGTCTAACGTCCAATTAAAATAAATCCTTCTAACAGCACTTTTATAAAATCACTTAGCTTGTTAAAACATATAAAATGTTTGGCTCCCCTGGGCTACATTATGATTAAGGTACATTCAGAGATGAAAAAACGCTTCTCATTTCACAAGGTCACAGTACATTTCAAAATGAGCTGTACTTCACTATTCTCTAAGATTTCTTTGCTTCCTTCACTAAACTAAGACAAGGTCCCCCTACTTCTAAAATTTACTATAAATCTGGATACTGTCAAGGAGCATTTAATCTCCAATGCATTTGAAAAGCCTTGTGAATTGCAACCAAAATAACCAAGGCACAACCTTTTCTCTTTTTATTTTTCTTTTAAGTTTTCTCTCCAACGGTCAGTAAACATGTTTCAACATCAGCTTTCTTTATTTTAAGCACTAATGCAGAAAGCATGAAATAAATATCCTAGACACTTGGGTCCCATAAGAGGCACTGCTTGAGTGCTCGTGAGGTAGTGCGTTAAGTGTTTAGGCTCTGCAGTTGACCTGGGTTTGAAATCTGGTGCCCAATTCCTCACTAGCTGTGTGACCTTGAGCATGTTACCATCTCTAAGTCTCACTTTCCTTACGTGTAAAAGGCAATAATATTTGAGCTTATTGCATGGAACTGTTGTAAAGTTTGAAAATAAAGGCTTTAGCACATACCCTGAACATAGTGAGGGGGTAACTAGCATTGCAGATTCACTGATCAATGAATGTGCTTCAAAGTCAGTATCTTCTCACATAAAAACTGTGTGCTGGGCTTCCCTGGTGGCACAGTGGTTGAGGGTCCGCCTGCCGATGCAGGGGACACGGGTTCGTGCCCGGGTCCGGGAAGATCCCACATGCTGCAGTGCAGCTGGCCCCGTGAGCCATGGCCGCTAAGCCTGCATGTCCGGAGCCTGTGCTCCGCAACGGGAGAGGCCACAGCAGTGAGAGGCCCGCATACCGCAAAAAAATAAAAAACAAACAAACAAACCTGTGTGCTACCCCTCCCAAATCAGTGTTTTCCAGCATTTCTTTCTATCACCTCTTTTCTCCAGCTATCCGACCAAAACCTGGTCATCCTAGATCCCATTATGCTCACTACCCTCCACTTCCCACCCAAGAAACAATGCTGCCTAGTAACGCTGTCACCATCATCACTAACATTCCTGGCGTTAGGCTTTCACCTCCATCAACTCATGTCACCTTCAGCATCTTAGACAGACCTTGTAGCCATCATCTCCTCTTTGTCCCCATCCTGGTTCAGCCCGTCTTCTATGAGGCAGAGAATTACAGAAACCTTCTAATTCATCTCATTCTAGTACCCAACTTTTATCCATTCTGCACAGTGAAGCCAGAGTATTTTCTTCTAAAACATGGATCTGATCATTACTTCCCTGCATGAGGTACTGGAAGGTGCCATCCTGTCCGTGACCTTCAGGAGAAACCCTAACTCTCAGAGAGTAGCAGACAGGACTTCAGGACTCCAGCCCTGTCTCTCTATCCCATTTGCCCCACAGGGCTCTTTACAGAAACCCATATGCCAAGCAGAGCAGACCACCTCCAGGTCCTGACAGGCGACCTCCTTCCTAATACCTTTGTGTGCATTACGACTGCTGTCTGGCATGTCAGGCTCCATGTATCTGTCCATCTAGCTCATTTTTGAAGCCTTTAAGCATCACCGCCTCCCTGCAGCAGTTTCAGAAGTCCCTAGGGCTGAGAGATGGTCCTTCCTCCATAGTCCCTTCCCACAACCCCTGAACCTACTTTAAGAAGCTTACCATGGTAACACAGTATGAGTGTGTTTTGTGTTTGGTAATTGCAATCATTGTTGCTTTCGTTGTAGTCATCCATTTACAATGCTTAGTGTCAATTTATTTATCTCTTGTAAAAATAAAATACAGTGTGTGTGTGTGAAAAAAAAAAGAAGCTTATCATGGTATTGTACATAGCAGTTTTCTTATCTATCACCTGCATTAAAATTTTTTGCTAGACATTAACATAATTTTTGTTTATCCAGTTTTTGTTCAAAAAAACTATTGTGTCCAACACTACTAAACTATAAAATGTGGCATTAAAGGAGATTCATGCCTATTTCCCACAAAAAAATATCATGTGCTTGGCACACAGTAGGCACCCAAAATATGTTTGTGTAAAAGAATGTTTCATTGAATGGAACAAATGAATAAAACATATTTGTGGAAAATTAATAAGTTCCATGTTGTTTCTGAAGGGCCACAATGGACAAAGACATAATCAAATGTCATTTTTAAATGGCTCATGTACCTAATACAGCCATAAAAAATACTGCCTTTTAATACAAAATTAAAGATTTATAGCACAGAACTGATTTTCAAGTTCCATCTCATCATTTCTAAACTGGAAGTTCCAACAATCAAAATGTGGTAGCCAGATCGTTCTCAGAAGCCAGTGAAACATAAAGAGTGGAACTGTCAATTACAACTTTTATTCCAAAATGTCTGACTCCCTTGTGACATACTGTAGTACTCCCTAAATTATTAACAGACCCTGACACCAGAAGCAGTGGGGACTGCATTTGGGAACTGAACACCACATTTATTTAGTTCAAAGACTGATGATTCAGAGGGAGAGGAAAGAGGAGGCAGTTATTTTGATCGGTTGGGGGTCTTGGTGCCTTTTGTACCTGAGCTTCTGCTGGTCTCCGTGCTCTTTGTGGGTGCAGGCCGGCAGGCCCCTATGTCTCGCTCTTGCTACCTCTGCTGACAGCTTCTGTGTGTGACAACTTGGAATCCCAGCAGTGAAGTGTGAAAAAATGACACAGGGAACAATTGGAATGGAAATTTCAAACTGTAGTCATATTTTTTAAAGATTTGAATGCATTAAATATCTAGAAAATAGCTTCCTTGGTAGGACTCACAGATAGGGATGGAAGAATAAACAGGACAAATCAAATTCAGTCATCATTTCGCAGCCACGCTGTATACAACCCAGACTGTCCTTATGACCCAGGAGTCCTTGATCAACTGTTCTGACTCTAGTCAATGTCAACTATTTGACCTTTTCAAAACCAAAGCTTCCCAGAAGCCTATGTTTCTTTTGTTTTGTGGTTTGTTCTTTAAACAGAAGTAAAAATTTAAAAAAAACAAAAACAAAAAACTCCTTTGGCATAAAATGTGATGGAAGAAGGCAAACTCCCTTGTTTCTTCGTAATTCAGCTCATGTCTCCTCTCTTGCTCTAGCTCTCTCATGTTCTCCCCCATCCCTGCCCCCACCATATCTTTCTCCATGTCTCTCTTAGGAGGGTTCCAGAGCCCAAGTCAAGGAGGGCAAAAGTAAGCCTTGCTGAGGTCTCCGATAAATATTTTTCTATCATAAAACTGATAAAGTTTTGATCCATGCTTGTTCTCAATAGGATAAAATTCCAGAGGAAAGAAGGAGTACTATTATCAACCCCTATTCCCTAGATCCCTTTCCAGTACAAATGGTTCTGAAAAGCACTAAGTATTTTCCAGTGGTTTTTTCCAGAACAGACTACTGTATGTGTAAAACTACACATACAGGCATAGGTGCATAAAAACACACAGCTCATTTATACCTATTCTAATAACAAATAAAACTGATGGCATGATTTTGAACCTGTTTTCTAAGGTATGGGTTAAAGTGAAGTCTACTACTAGCAAAGGTAATTTAAACAACCTAAAATAAGAAGCTTTGATAAAAAATAAAATTAGGTACACAAATATGCATTGACCACTCTATCCCTATAATGTATATATCGCGACATAACTGAGAAAAACCCTCTCAGGAATTTGTGAGTTAAACTGATAACCTTGCTGGAGGCACATGTAGCGTAGGGATGAAAACTGATATGTGGAAGACCAGAAGATGACAGCACAGGAACAGAAACCCTTAGCCTCAACAGCCTGCAACAAGGATTCCATCTTTAGTAGAAGAAACCATAGTTGACTGCTACTGAATTCTGAGAATCACAAAGTAATGAATTCTCATCCAACTTCTAGCAGCATCCCACCACCTCAAAGCAGTTTGTTCATTATCATGCAATTTCAGCAAATCACATTCTCTTGACTTGATCTCTGACCTGGAAATTGCGATATTTAAATTGTTCTCCAAATTCCTATTTCCAAAACTGTTTCAAAATTCCTATACTTTCCACAACTATGAGATAATAAGTGAGCTACAAAGGCACCCTTTCCTGCGCCGTGATCAACTTTGCTATCCATAAGCATGGTTTCAATAGAGGCTTCCTACCACCATTACTGGGTATATATGAAGCTATAATTTTATTGATACTATGCCTTCAACTCCTGAGTCAATGTTGCTTTAAAACTGCTAAATATGTTCTCTTTCAAAGGACTCACCAACTATGTTACTGAAAAAACACGTGGTTTAGGAAATGAATATTTATGACCAATACTGAGATTCAGAAGTGAAAGAACAAATAATGCATGATATTCTCTCCAATGAGACATTTGCCATGACTGAGATCACTGCCAAAGAAGGCTTTGTTCTCCATTTATTCCTCCTGCCAACTCTTCTTCATCTGTGGATAGGCTACAGTACTGAATAAATATAGTGTAAGATGTGCATTTTAAACCATTCAATTTAATAAAAGGTTCTCATATTTATAAATTACTAATTCTAATTACCAAAATCTTTTAGTTTATGCTGCATATCTATTAGAGAAGGGATAATTAATTGGCCAGGAAGTAAATTAATCTCCTTCAAGTATTTAATGTAACCTAATACTTAGGTTATTAAGTATTAAATTAAAGGAAATTAAATGTATTGAAATTATATGTATTGAAATATTTCTTATAAATCTTACTTTATATATTAAATAACATGGCTCTGTTATTTCTACTATATAATTGGAAATATATCATTTAAAATAATAACTAATATGTTATAAAAGCAACTTAATTAATCAGAAGGGAAATAGAAGAAACTGCTGCAAAAAGTATAAGATGCATAAAGAGCTAACACTGGAAACTACTGTTGAAAAGAATCCAGAGTTTCCAATTATACCACCTGTTCCTCCTCAAAAGCTAATTAAAATGCACCTTAGGAAACATAATCTTCTACAACTTTATTACATCTCTTCCTTTATTCCTCAAAAGAGAAACGACTACAACTCCCAGGGTATACTTTCTCACTCAGCTACCAGTGTGTCTTCTCCCTTATTGATTCTTTCTTCTTGACAACATGAGTGGCTACCCGTCTTTCTATATAGCTGAAATCACGAGGTTCAAAATCCACTAAAGGCATAATTTCAGAGCTATTAAATTCAATGACAATTTTATATTTATACCTTTCTCTCCCTCTCTCTCTCTCTCTCTCTCTATATATATAAATATATATATATACACACACACATATATATACACAAATATATACAACATGTATCTACATCTATATACTATATACTGTGATATTATATATGCATATATTTATACTATCTAGATAAATCTGGATATTATATATATATATATTTCAATATCTATATCTCTCTATTCCCAAAACAAATTGTGATATGCATCTTCTTGCAAATATATTATCTGGCATTCAGAACTAATTTTTTATGGAAACAATATCACACATTCCTAGGCTACCCCATCAAAGTCTTATAAACCCATCCTGCAGTTATAGTATAGGCTCCACAGCACTAACTTGAGCTTCAGGGCCCTGGAAGAGGAAGTCATGTTGTGACAAAAGGAGTAGGACCATGGAGGATGGGAAAGGGACGAGGAGAAAGAATGTGTCTTTCTCCATTTCCTAGGTTCAAAACTCTGAAACAGTCACTTTTGGGCATCTCTCCTCTCCCTTCCTCCACCCATCTCCCGACTTTGTTAAGTGTCCTCAAGTGCCCTCCATGTCCACCTGGAGACCTCAACTGAGGTCTCATCATTCCCAGCCATTCCTAGGCCAACATTTCCTCAGTTTCCCTGTCTCATCATCCATGGACCCAGATACTCAGTGTAGATGAACTGTCACAGACATTAGGAATTAATTTTCAGTTCACTAAAACACTGTAACCACACCAAACACATTTACATATTTCTCAAAAAAACATACTTGGAAATGCAAATAAGAAATAATTTGAAAGAACTGTACCTAGTGAGCAAAAAAAAAAGAGAGAGAGAGAGAGTGCACAGATTCAGTAGGTTATGCACAGGTTAGTCTGACCAACGGCCTGACCACAAAGTTACTAACTTGAGATGATCTTGTTATTTCCAGCTTTGACCTTTCCACTGAAAAAAAAATGACTGTATCTTTAAAAGCTTTATTCCTCAATCCGCACCCCACCACACAGAGACATACTTATTTCTTATTCTGAATGCACAGAGGAAGCTTCTCCAACAAAGACCAGGTTAGCAGCAGAAGGAAATGGTGATGCAAGGCTCTCAACGCTCAGGGAGGTATGGGAACCACAGGTAAGTTAGTTCTAACAGAGACCCCACTGTAAACATTCTTTTAATGATGACCTTGAAATACTCATCCTGGCATATAAATCCATTTTTCCATTGCCATTGCTGCCTGCAGCAAAATATTCAATGCAAAAACCAACAGCAGCAATATCTGCTCATGATCACCCTGCCCCCCTTAAAACACGTAAAATTCTTGTTTTTGTTATTATATTTTTGGGGCCCCCTACAGCTCTAAAAGGTGCTGGATAAGTGGTGACTATAGGACAAGACAATGCACAACTACCTCCACAAAGCTCTGAGAACATTTCCCCACAAATCACATGAAAATACATACATGTGTGTATATATATATATATATATATATATATATATATATATATATCTCCCGTTAAATTTAAAATAGCACCACTTTATATCCTGCACTTATGATGGTAACATGTATGTATCATGGTCAATAGGGTAGCAAAATAGCAGTTAGGGCACATTCATCATTTAGTACAAGCTGGACCACAACAATGTGTAAAATACATGTGGTTCATCTAAACACTATAAAAATGCATTATGTATTAGGCAAACAACAAACAGTGTTTTAACACTAGAGAAGCCTCAGTAGGAATGTACATTTATTTATTAAGCCCCTTCAACAGGACTCTGACTCCTGCAGGGATACACACCCTTAGCATCACAAACAAAAACTAACAACTGGAGCTCCCACGGAGGAAGCTTGAACTTGGGCTTTAAATAATTAACACATTTTTATTCCCTTAACTTATACCTATGGAGATTTGCTGTCAATAGTTAAACAAAGGTGTTACCCTAGCCGTAGCAGCTGATTTGTAAAGCTCTCCTCTTATTAAAATATTGGGCAGAACAACTCATTAGAGGAAAATTAAGGAGAGTAAAATGGGATACAATATGTCTGCCTGAGTATGTTCTCATTAAATATCAGAGATTGGGACATATTACATCAAGAGACATTTTTGTTCTATTCTGTAAGTACAGGGATCAGACGTTCTTTAGCTCCTCTCACATGGTCCTATTATGATTATTTTGAGGTTTTGTAAAGTTGTTGTTTGTTTTTTATAGTGGGGGAGTTTATGCTGTTGCTGTTTTGGGTTTTAGCATTTGATTGTTTTTAAGATTCAAGACTATGGCTTCCTAACTCTAAAAAAGAAAATGCCTTAAGGTATTTAAACTTAGATTCTGCATAGATGAGTTTTCACCATAATTTCCAGAGCAGCATTTCAAATTATTGCTTGAACAAGTCTCCATGAAGTCCCACATCTGATTTTTCTGAGAGGACTATGAAGAACAGCAAGCTTGGAAGAACAGGTGGGCCTAGCTCAAGAAGGCCTGCCACTTTTGGCCGCCACACATGAATCTGTGCTTCCTGCATATGTTATGATGTCTGTCCAAGGGGATCCCCTTCAACTCTCTTCCAATCCGACCCTGCATTCAGGATGTGTCTATCAGGTTTGAACACCACATTTTCAGAAACACAGGGGAAATCTGAGGCCCTTTAAGGTCAGCTTCTTTGAGAAATGGAACTTCATAACTTGGATAAACATCTCTTTCATGGAATCATTCCTGTCTCAAAAAAAAAATGACATATATCTATATCTCTATATTGATAAAGATACACACATATATATGTATGTGCATAATCACACACACATACCTAGAAAAGACAATTCCAGTAGCCTTCCATTGCCTGCAAAACAGGTCACGTTATGCAACCTAGCATCAAGGGGTTTCCATATCCGGCCACAGCATGCCTTTCAGAACATGTCTCCATATATCATACAGGAAAAAAAAAAGGAGGAGGAAGAGGAGTAAGGAGAGGGAGAGGGAGAAGCAGAAGGAGAAATAATAAAGTAAGAAATAAAGTCCTTCTTGATCCAAACATCGTCTTCTTGTGGCCGACTGTTTTTTCCGAAGATTCACATATCCCATCCTGTAAGCTTTCTACCCACAGATTGGGGTACTCTGTTCCCTCCTCTTGAATCAGGGTGAGGGGGTGAGGCTGCACTGGCCACAGAACATGCTAGAAGTGATGCTGTGTGACTTTCGAGGCTAGGTCACAAAAGGATACAGCTCTGCCAGCAAACCTCCTGGTCGTGTCTCCCCTCCCTCCTCTCCCCTCACCCCTGCCACCCATGCTCTCTCACAAAAGGCACTTTAGGAGCCCTAGACAAGATGTAAGAGTTCGGACCACTTTGAAGTTGCCATGCTGGAGAGCGCTCATGGGAAGGCCACATACAGGTAAAGAGAGAGATGCTCCAGGAGACCTAATCGTACCAGACTTCCCAAAAGGGTAGAGACTTCACAACATGAGCCAGAGGATGCATCAACAAGTAAGCCTTCAGATGATTCCCTTTGCCTCCTTTAGTCTCCCTGCTACAGCCCATGACACCGTGGAAGAGAGAAAAGCCATTTCTACTGTGCCCTGTCTGAATTTCTGACCTACAGAGTGTGTGAACATAAGAAATGGCTTTTTGTAAGCCATCAAGTTTTGTGTAATTTATCACACAGCTATAGTAACCAGAACACTCCCTTGCTGCTATGTTGTCAGCAAACCCAGTTCCTTGCACAAACACATTTATTACATGCCAAGAACCGTATTTTGTATATTACTACTTCTCCTCACAACCATTCTGCAAATCATTCTTATTTTACAGGTGAGAACTACAGGCCCCAGAAAAGCTAATAACGTGTTCACTGTCACACAGTTGAAAGTTGGAGCCAAGATTAGAACCGAGGTTCTTCTGACTGTAATGCCCACGATCCTCTTTGCTTCCTTGCCTCACCCTGAAAGTCCACACTGCAGGAGAAATCATGAGACTAAGGTCCCAGTTGTTGTACAAAGCTCAGAAAAACTAACTTCACTCATTTCTCCCTTTTTAACTAAGCTCAAAGACAATGAATTACATCTTTTATAGATTAACACCAAATTATAGCTATCCTAGATATGTTGAAGCAAAATATTATATGAATTAAGGAGTTAAAGCTGATTAACAGGAAACTATTTAGGAAGAAGAGACTTATTTTGAACAATATTAAGGGTGCCTGCTGTGTTTTGATTTTAAGGGTTACAAATTGCACTTTGACAAAAGTGCTCCTATGAATCATAATTACATTCATTTATTTCACAATGAATGTTTTCATTCAAAGAATTTTACTGCTCTCTGTGGGTATATGATTAATATGCATGTGCTCAGACAATATTCACAAACTTCACGGTCCTAGAGACAGAAAGAAGTGATCAGCTTCCCCCAGTCTGAGGTTGTTCTGAGTTAATTTCTGCCCCTGTAAAGAAGCTCTTCTGGGAATGGGCCATGTTTGCATCTGAAGCTGGATGTCAGAATACCCTTCGGTCCTGATATTTTCAAAGGCAAAAAGCATTATATTTTTATTCCAATGGATCAAGCTTTTAAAAAGTCATCCTTATATTCTGGAGCCTTCAAGAGAAAGCTTTTCTTTGGCAGTGAATGAAAACAAAGGCAAAAGATGAAAGGAATCATCCTTTAAAGGAAACAAAAAGGCCTCTACAAAGAAGTGCGAAAATGTAGAAAGTGGGGAAAAAAGATGCATTATATTTGGAGTGAGAGTAGAGAAGGAAGGCCCAATGGACCAATCGTCTTCCTTTACTAGTGTTAAAGTTTTGGGGGAGAAAATCACTTTTGAAGGTTCCATGAACAAAACTGACAGCCAGGAGCTTAAACTACTCACAGCCACAATGTTTCCGCTTTACGGGGGTTCCAGGAGAACTCCTGTGGGCAAACTCTGCATGTATTAACAGACTGAGTGTGATGTGTCTATCTCAAGGCAACAAACACATCAGGAATAAGTTGGAAACCAGCCCGTATTTTGGTTTTATATGATGTCAATCAACTGGTGGGGCTGATTTTGGCCATAAATGGCCTATTTTTAAACTGACTGAATGGTGGACTTGTATAAATACTGTACAAGGCTAATGACAGAGAACTATACAGAATTGGTAGTGCTCAAAAATATCAAGCAAAAATATGGCCACCCAAGAGGACTAGGCTAATATAAATGAACCAAGTCTAGTCACATCTACATTTTCAGGCTGAAATCTTTCCCTAACAGTACCTTCACAGGAGGCAGTTTCTGTTTACAAAAAACTGCCAAATCAACACCACATTCCCCTCTATTATGCCACGATTCTGGCCTCTGCCTTTAAAAATAAAAGACTGAAGCCAGATTAGGCTGTTTTCTTTTAAATTCCAGTTTCAGTTGCTCTCAGCAGCTCATTTTAAGAAACATCTGTCCAGTCTGACTCTTGGGAAGATGTTCAAAAAAGAGTGTCCTCATTTGAAAGCTAAAGGACTCTCCTAAGGGAGATAACAGTCCTTGGAAAGCAAGCAAACACTATCAAAACACCTACAATCCTTGAACTTCTTAATCAAGTTCAATGTCCAGTGCAAAATATGACCGAGTTTCATCGTTCATCAAAAAAAGAATTGTCTGCTTCCCTGACACCTTCTAAGACATCATGCTGTTTTCATGTTAAGAACCTAAGTATTCAGTGACCAGTTAGTTTGGAGGCAACCTTGGTCAAGCCTAAGATTATACAGAGGAGATTCAAGTGTGAACACAGTTAACCTGGAATTTGAGTTTGTGTGCAATACATATGCACAAACCCACACATGAGATTTGTGTATGTAGGTGGAGGGTGAAAATTCTCCAAGTTCAGGTCCACAACACAATCATCTCATGAAGAATTAATACACAATCTAATTTTTGATGAAAGGGATCCAAATAGGTTACTAAATACTGTATTTCAGACATGATCACACACATTGTCTACACCTAATGCTCTTTGATCTTTACAAAAATTTTGTAAGGTGGGATGCAGCTTCATTTTGGAGATAAACAAAAGGAGAGTCAAAGAAGCTAAAAACATGCCCACGTTCATATTGTTAAAAATGGCACAGCTGGGATCTGGACCAGAGTTACTTTGAGTAAGAGGCTCAGGAACTCAGTCCTACCAAGCAGCCATACGAATAGAAGTAATAAAGAATACCAAAAGAAGGAAAAGATAAAGTATCATCTGTGATTTACTGAAACCACCGAGTACAAAGAAAGCCAAGTTTTGATGCATTTAAAAACAACTGCCTTAAGGCATAGGCTAAATGGTGAAAGCTAGTTATTGGGACTTTATATTTTATCAAGGCAGAGAACCAAACAAAAGTAGATCAACTAGAGCAAACCATTAAAACTTTTAAACTTCCCTATGAAGCTAATGTATAAGATATAGTATTTCCTTTGTGAGAGAAGAGTCTATGTAAGATTGGTTTTTCACTCTTTTGATTGAAAGAAAAGTAAATTAAAGTTCTCCTGGGAGACTTTCGATACCATTCCAAAGAACAAGAAACACCCTGGACATATTTCTGAAAGCAGCAAGTTGCGAGACTCTACTCAAAAATATTCCATATGTATTGTTTGTTAAATCAAATTCAGTCCTTAGATTTTACAAATTTAAGGGAATATCTGGAACACCTGGCAGAAAGCATTCTGTATCTGTATATACATATATATGTATATGTATAAAATATACATATAAATATATTGTATCCTGCACTAGGTTTTAAACTATTTTCTTTCAAGCTTTCCCAATTTCTTATATTAAAATTTATCATGTCCTACCTAAAAACTCTGCCAGAAACTTATGAGGGATGAGAAAAAATCTTCAAATTGACTCAGAAATAAAACTGTGGCATTTTCAAAAGAAAACCAAGATGAATGCCCTTTAAGGAGAGTTCAGTGAGGACAACACAAACCATATGTTCCAGGGATGTGATGTGAACCACACGGTCCATGAGGCTTCTTGCATTTGATATGCTCCACCTGAAGTGCCAACATCAACAGACAACAATATTTACTGTGACTCCAGTTACAGTCCAGGTTGACGGAAATGTGGGCTCTGTGAGCCTTGGTCTACGTTTTTAATGTCAACCAAGAAAACGGACATTTTGGGGTGCAATATCACTATCCAAAGCAAACACGTGGGATAGGGAAAAGGCAAACACTAACTTCTGAATTAAAATAAGAGGACCTTGGGCATAACAGGAGCACCTACTTGGCTTTTCTCAGTGTAGGTATCCCCTGAGAACTTTATACACATCAGATTCTCCATTTTGTAGATGGTGAAGTTGTTTAATTAAGAATTGAGAGGCCTGGGTTGAAATCTTTGCTCTTTAATTATCCATATGTGTAACATCTTGGAAGATCAAAAAATAAGCAATTGAGGTATATCACTTTTACTGTCTTCTGAAATTCTGGCTGCCTGAAAAATTATTTCTTTTTATAATAAAAAGTTCACTATATAGTAACAATATGAGAATTTGCTGGTTTAAAAGCTAGGATTCCATCTGCATAAATAAATCACCTTAATCCACTTACTTGTCCCTGAGAATTAAATTGATAATGCTACATAATGTACCAAGTTTACATACACAAGGGATAAATGTATTTTTAACTATCCTTTATTTCCTTCTCATCCTTCTCACACCCCATAACCCCTTATTCTCTTTGTAAATGGGTAAGATCTAATGATAAATACACTAGGTTATTTAGATATGTGCTAAAAAGGGAAAAAAACTGTAAGATGGTATCTAGACAGAAATACATCTTGAAAAAGATACTTCATTTAAAAAGGAAAATAGTAAAAATAGAGATATTTAGAAGTGGATATAGTTATTTTCCTATTAAATGAGGAGAAAGTGCTCCTTAAAAAAGTACAAAAAGTAAATTATCCAGCCACCCAAGTACACAGACATTGTGAATACTGTCAGATGGAACGAAAGTAGCCTGGATTCAGGTCTGTCTCTATTCCTTCTGTGCACTAACTAGTTCTGTGGTCACTAAGAGAATCCAGTCACAGCAAAGGGGATAAAGAACACAGCTTCACAATTACCTGTTGGAAAATCATTGACAGGAAGACACTAGAACTCACCAAAAAAGATACTCCACATCAAAAGACAAAGGAGAAGCCACAGTGAGATGGTAGGAGGGGCACAATCACAGTAAAATCAAAGCCCATAACTGCTGGGTGGGTGACTCACAGACTGGAGAACACTAATACCACAGAAGTCCAACCACTGGAGTGAAGGTTCTGAGTCCCACGTCAGGCTTCCCAACCTGGGGGTCCGACAACAGGAGGAGGAATTCCTAGAGAATCAGACATTAAACGCTAGCAGGATTTGACTGCAGGACTTCGACAGGACTCAGGGAAACAGAGACTCCACTCTTGGAGGGCACACACAAAGTAGTGTGTGCATCGGGACCAAGGAGAAGGAGCAGTGACCCCATAGAGCCTGAACCAGACCTACCTGCTAGTGTTGGAGGGTCTCCTGCAGAGGGGGAGGGTGGCTGTGGCTCACCATGGAGACAAGGACACTGGCAGCAGAAGTTCTGGGAACTACTCCTTGGCGTGAGAACTCCTAGAGTCTGCCATTAGCCCCACCAAAGAGCCCAGGCAGGCTCCAGTGTTGGTTGCCTCAGGCCAAACAACAACAGGGAGGGAACCCAGCCCCACCCATCAGCAGTCAAGTGGATTAAAGTTTTACTGAGCTCTGCCCAACAGATAAACAACCAGCTCTACCCACCACCAGTCCCTACCATCAAGCCTCTTACATAGCCTCATCCACCAGAGGGCAGACAGTGGAAGCAAGAAGACTACAATCCTGCAGCCTGTGGAACAAAAACCACATTCACAGAAAGACAGACAAGATGAAAAGGCAGAGGGCTATGTACCAGATGAAGGAACAAGATACAACCCCAGAAAAACAACTAAATGAAGTGGAGATAGGCAACCTTCCAGAAAAAGAATTCAGAATAATGATAGTGAAGATGATCCAGGACCTCGGAAAAAGAATGGAGGCAAAGATCGAGAAGATGCAAGAAATGTTTAACAAAGACCTGGAAGAATTAAAGAACAAACAAACAGAGACGAACAATACAATAACTGAAATGAAAACTACACTAGAAGGAATCAATAGGAGAATAACTGAGGCAGAAGAACGGATAAGTGACCTGGAAGACAGATTGGTGGAATTCACTGCTGTGGAACAGAATAAAGAAAAAAGAATGAAAACAAATGAAGACAGCCTAAGAGACCTCTTGGACAACATTAAACACAACAACATTTGCATTACAGTGGTCCCAGAAGGTGAAGAGAGAGAGAAAGGACCAGAGATAATATTTGAAGAGATGATAGTAGAAAACTTCCCTAACATGGGAAAGGAAATAGCCACCCAAGTCCAGGAAGTGCAGAGAGTCCCATACAGGATAAAGCCAAGGAGAAACACACTAAGACACTTAGTAATCAAACTGGCAAAAAAAAAAAAAAGACAAAGAAAAATTATTGAAAACAGCAAGGGAAAAACGACAAATAACATACAAGGGAACTCCTGTAAAGTTAAGAGCTGATTTCTCAGCAGAAACTCTACAAGCTAGAAGGGAGTGGCATGATATACTTAAAGTGATGAAAGGGAAGAACCTACAATCAAGATTACCCCGAAAGGATCTCATTCAGATTCAAAAAGCTTTACAGACACGCAAAAGCTAAGAGAATTCAGCACAACCACAGGAGCTCTACAACAAATGCTAAAGCAACTTCTCTAAGTGGGAAACACAAGAGAAGAAAAGGACCTACAAAAACAAACACAAAACAATTAAGAAAATGCTCACAGTAACATACATATCAGCAATTACCTTAAACGTGAATGGATTAAATGCTCCAACCAAAAGACACAGGCTCAATGAATGGATACAAAAACAAGACCCATATATATGCTGTTTACAAGAGACCCACTTCAGACCTAGGGACACATACAGACTGAAAGTGAGGTGGGATAACATATTCCGTGCAAATGGAAATCAAAAGAAAGCTGGAGTAGCAATACTCATATCAGATAAAATAGACTTTAAAGAATGTTAGAAGAGACAAGGAAGGACACTACATAATGATCAAGGGATCAATCCAAGAAGAAGATATAACAATTATAAATATATATGCACCCAACATAGGAGCACCTCAATACATAAGGCAACTGATAACAGCTATAAAAGAGGAAATTGACAGTAACACAATAAGAGTGGGGGACTTTAACACCTCACTTACACCAATGGACAGAGCATCCAAACAGAAATTAATAAGGAAACACAAGTTTTAAATGACACAATAGACCAGATAGATTTAATTGATATATATATAGGACACGCCATCCAAAAACAGCAGACTACACTTTCTTCTCAAGTGCGCGTGGAACATTCTCCAGGTTAGGGTCATCATGGGTCACAAATCAAACCACAGTAAATTTAAGAAAATTAAAATCATATCAAGCATCTTTTCTGACCACAACACTATGAGATTAGAAATCAATTACAGGGAAAACAATTTAAAAAACACAAACACATGGATGCTAAACAATATGTTACTAAAGAACCAAGAAATGACTGAAGAAATCAAAGAGGAAATCAAGAAATGCCTAGAGACAAATGACAATGAAAACACAATGATCCAAAACCTATGGGATGCAGCAAAAGCAGTTGTAAGAGGGAAGTTTATAACTATACAAGCCTACCTCAAGAAACAAGAAAAATCTCAAATAAACAATCTAACCTTACACCTGAAGGAAACAGAGGAAGAAGAACACACAAAACTAAAGTTAGTAGAAGGAAAGAAATCATAAAGATCAGAGCAGAAATAAATGAACTAGAAACAAACAAAACAATAGCAAAGATCAATAAAAGTAAAAGCTGATTCTTTGAGAAGATAAACAAAATTGATAAACCATCAGGCAGACTCATCAAGAAAATGAGGGAGAGGACTCAAATCAATAAAATTAGAAATGAAAAAGGAGAATTACAACAGACACCACAGAAATACAAAGCATCCTAAGAGACTACTACAAGCAACTCTATGCCAATAAAATGGACAACCTGGTAGAAATGGACAAAGTCTTAGAAAGGTATAACCTTCCAAGACTGAACCAGGAAGAAATAGAAAATATGAACAGACCAATCACAAGTAATGAAATTGAAACTGTGATTAAAAATCTTCCAACAAACAAAAGTCCAGGACCAGATGGCTTCACAGGTAAATTCTATCAAACATTTAGAGAAGAGCTAACACCCATCCTTCTCAAACTCTTCCAAAAAACTGCAGAGGGAGGACAACTCCCAAACCCATTCTATGAGGCCACCATCACCCTGATACCAAAACCAGACAAAGATACTACAAAAAAAGAAAATTACAGGTCAATATCACTGAGGAATATAGATGCAAAAATCCTCAACAAAATACTAGCAGAGTCCAACAACACATGAAAAGGACCATACACCATGATCAAGTGGGATGTATCTCAGGGATGCAAGCATTCTTCAATATACGCAAATCATCAATGTAATACACCATATTAACAAACTGAAGAATAAAAACCATATGATCATCTCAATACATGCAGAAAAAGCTTCTGACAAAATTCAACACCCATTTATGATAAAAACTCTCCAGAAAGTGGGCATAGAGGGAACCCACCTCAACATAATAAAGGCCATATAAGACAAACCCACAGCAAATATCATTCTCAATGGTGAAAAACTGAAAGCATTTCCTCTAAGATCCGGAACAAGACAAAGATGTCCACTCTCATCACTATTATTGAACATAGTTTTGGAAATCCTAGCCATGGCAATCAGAGAAGAAAAAGAAATAAAAGGAATACAAATTGGAAAAGAAGAAGTAAAACTGTCACTGTTTGCAGATGACATGATACTATACATAGAGAATCCTAAAGATGCCACCAAAAACTACTAGAGCTAATCAATGAATTTGGTAAAGTTGCAGGATACAAAATTCATGAACAGAAATCTCCTGCATTCCTATACACTAATGATGAAAAATCTGAAACAGAAACTAAGGAAACACTCTCATTTACCATTGCAACAAAAAGAATAAAATACCTAGGAATAAACCTACCTAGGGAGACAAAAGACCTGTATGCCGAAAACTATAAGACACTGATGAAAGAAATTAATGATACCAACAGATGGAAAGATATACTATGCTCTTGGATTGGAAGAATCAATATTGTGAAAATGACTATACTACCCAAAGCAATCTACAGATTCACTGCAATCCCTATCAAATTACCAATGGCATTTTTTACGGAAGTAGAACAAAAAATCTTAAAATTTGTATGGAGACACAGAAGACCCCGAATAGCCAAAGCAGTCTTGAGGGAAAAAAACGGAGTTGGACGAATCAGACTCCCCGACTTCAGACTATACTACAAAGCTACAGTAATCAAGACAATATGGTACTAGCACAAAAACAGAAACATAGGGCTTCCCTGGTGGCGCAGTGGTTGAGAGTCCGCCTGCCGATGCAGGGGACCCGGGTTCGTGCCCCGGTCCGGGAAGATCCCGCATGCCGCGGAGCGGCTGGGCCCGTGAGCCATGGCCACTGAGCCTGCGCATCCGGAGCCTGTGCCCCGCAACGGGAGAAGCCACAGCAGTGAGAGGCCCGCGTACCACAAAAAAAAAAAAAAAAAAAAAAAAAAAACAGAAACATAGATCAATGGAACAAGATAGAAACCGCAGAGATAAACCCACGCACCTATGGTCAACTAATCTATGACAAAGGAGGCTAAGATGTACAATGGAGAAAAGACAGTTTCTTCAATAATTGGTGCTGGGAAAACTGGACAGCTACATGTAAAATCATGAAATTAGAACACTCCCTAACACCATATACAAACATAAACTCAAAATGGATTACAGACCTAAATGTGAGACTGGACACTACATAACTCTTAGAGGAAAACATAGGAAGAACACTCTTTGACATAAATCACAGCAAGATCCTTTTTGAGCTACCTCCTAGGGTAATGGAAATAAAAACAAAAATAAACAAATGGGACCTAATGAAACTTCAAAGCTTTTGCACAGCAAAGGAAACCATAAACAAGACGAAAAGACAACCCTCAGAATGGGAGAAAATATTTGCAAAGGAATCAACGGACAAAGGATTAATCTCCAAAATACATAAACACCTCATGCAGCTCAATATTAAAGAAACAAACAACCCAATCAAAAAATGGGGAGAAGATCTAAATAGACATCTCTCCCAAGAAGACATACAGATGGCCACGAGGCACAGGGAAAGCTGTTCAACATCACTAATTATCAGAGACATGCAAATCAAAACTACAATGAGGTATCACATCATACCATTTAGAATGGGCATCATCAGAAAATCTACAAAGAACAAATGCTGGAGAGGGTGTGGAGAAAAGGGAACCCTCTTGCACTGTTTGTGGGAATGTAAATTGATACAGCCACTGTGGAGAACAGTATGGAGGTTCCTTGAAAAACTAAAAACAGAATTACCATATGATCCAGCAATCCCACTACTGGGCATATACCCAGAGAAAACCATAATTCAAAAAGACATATGCACCACAATGCTCATTGCAGCACTACTTACAATAGCCAGGTCATGGAAGCAGCCTAAATGCCCATCGACAGACGAATGGATAAAGAAGATGTGGTACATATATACAATGGAATACTCAGCCATAGAAAGGAACGAAATTGGGTCATTTGTTGAGACATGGATGGATCTACAGACTGTCATACAGAGTGAAATAAGTCAGAAATAGGAAAACAAATATCGTATATTAACGCATGTATGTGAAACCTAGAAAAATGGTACAGATGAACCGGTTTGCAGGGCAAAAGTTGAGACACAGATGTGAAGAACTAACGTATGGACACCAAGGGGGGAAAGCCGCAGTGGGTGGGGGGGTGGGAATGGTGGTGTGATGAATTGGGTGATTGGGATTGACATGTATACACTGATATGTATAAAATTGATGACTAATAAGAACCTGCTGTATAGAAAAATAAATAAAATAACATTTTAAAAAAAAAGAAATAGGCAAAGACAATCTTTGGTGTTAGTATTTAGGATCATAGTTACCTATGAAGGACTTGTGAATGAAAGTGGGAGAGAGGGGGTGTTTTAGAGTGCTGGTATTAACATAGTGAGTTCAATTTGTATAAAACTGTCAAGGTGTTCACTTAAGTTTGTGCACCTTTTGCTTGTATGTTGTGTGTCAATAAAAAGTTTACACAAAATAAAAAATATATAAATATAAATGTACACACACACAAAAAAAGAACACAGCCTCTGAATTCCCCAGTTCAAATTCTGGCTTTGCCACTTAGTTTCTAAGCCTAAATTTTATTTTCTCAGCCCAGAGTCAGCCTCAACTTATCCTAAAACCTACTTCATAAATTCATTATCTAATTTCCATTACACATATGTCTACAGCTTTAAGAACAGCATCCAATATACATTAAGCCCTGATTAAATCTATGCTGTTATTAGTGTTAGGAATTGCTCTGTTACTATTAAAACTGTATAACTCATATTTTTCAGGTTCCTTAATCATTTCACATGGGCCATGACTTTTGCAAACTGATGCATTTTCCAAAAGAACCAAGCTATTCATCCTCAGTTAAATGAGATTAAGAGAAATGCACAAGTATTCATTGAACTATGTTCTATTTTCTCATCCATAAAATGAATGAGTTTGTCCAAGTAATCTCTAACGTCCCATGTAGGTCTATGTCTTTATTACTCTAAACATATATGTCCATATTCATATCATCAACATGCATGTGAATGCATTTGAAGGATCTTCCCAATTTTATAAGTCAGTGCATATAAAATTGAAACATGGGCAAAAAAAAGAGGCTCTTCAAAATTACTGATTAGAAGCAAGACAGTTTCATTAAATCTTTAATTTCACTCCTTGAACAATGGAGATGTCTAAGTCAGGCTAAAGTGACTCAGAGTCATCCTTACCAAAAAAAAAAAAATTGCTAAAGTACAGCAATAAGATTCTAGTTCTAATTGGCAGCCATATGATAACCAAAAACCGAGTGGCTAGGAAGACAGAGATAGGAACAGAGTATGAATAAGTGACTACTGAGAAGGGAATTTCTCTCCCTCTGTGTTGATTAGTTCACTTCTTGCTACCTGAAGACTTACTGGAATAATCTGTGGAATCAAAGGGAGTGATATCCTATTTGGTCTCCTCTGCTTTAGAATGTTACTCTTTCTGTACACATCGAGCTAAAAGGGAATACTTATTTGGACAAGTTATTTTTTTTAATTCCTCCCAAAGTAATAACACTGGGTTATTTTCAAACATACATGACTTAGCATAGATGTCTTCTTTAAAATCTTTAAACCTAAAATTGAATTCAGCAATTTATCAATGGGCTAATTTACTTAACAGAACACACAGCATATTCCTTATAAAATGGAACAAAATGTTCAAAAGTGATGATGTTAAAATTTAAAAAGATAGTAAGGAAGTGATGGAGAGGGAAGGAAAAAGCAAATATAGGACGGAAAAGACAGAGAAGTATCAATTTTACAACAGTACTGAAAAAATGTCTGGGGCATGAGCAAATTCTGAAAAAAGTGTGAGCAATTAACTGGTAAAATTTTGATTTGTGTAAAATTTCTTTTTACACAAGTTTGAAGATGGAGAATCTGTTATTTAATTTCAATATTCAAAATATGATGAAGTACTCTGAATATTCAAGTATCAAAGCTTTTTATAGAATCGACAATTTTAATCTGCTCTGACTCTTTAGCAGACTTGATAATAAGTAGAGAAATGAATTTGAGTGTAATGTTTCCTCCTTTCTCTTCCCACATCAAGGGAGGCACTAATGAATCTTTAAAGGCAAATGTTTAAGAACAACTGAAGGGAAATGACTAATCCTCTATTAATTAAGAGTTCAGAGTGGAAAACAGTTTAGAAACTAAGTGGGAAAAAAGGTTTTAAAACATTAAACAACTTTTGTTTTTAATAAATTTATTTATTTATTTATTTTTGGCTGCGTTGGGCCTTTGTTGCTGCATGCAGGCTTTCTCTAATTGTGTCGAGTGGGGGCTACTCTTTGTTGCGGTGTGAGGGTTCTCATTGAGGTGGCTTCTCTTGTTGTGAAGCACAGGCTCCAGGTGCGCAGGCTTCAGTAGTTGTGGCACGAGGGCTCAGTAGTTGTGGCTCGCGGGCTCTAGAGCACAGGCTCAGTAGTTGTGGCTCATGGGTTCTAGAGCGCAGGCTCAGTAGTTGCGGCGCACGGGCTTAGTTGCTCCGCAGCATGTGGGATCTTCCCGGACCATGGCTCGAACCCCTGTCCCCTGCATTGGCAGGCAGATTCTTAAACACTGTGCCACCAGGGAAGTCCCATAGTAAACAACTTTTGATATAACTATCCCTCATAGCTTTAACCTCAAATATTCCCCGTGGCTATTGCTTTAAAATATGTACTCTCTCATTTGATATGAGAAGAACCCAGTAATAGTTGGATTAAAGGAGTAGTTTGGACAATGGGTATCCAAAACTACTAGTTTCTCCCTCTCCACCTGCTTTATCCTGCTTCTAGGGATAAAATTCCTGAGGGGAGTGTCTTGAGCACCATGATCAGAATGACTGTGATGAAGTTTCCTTTAGAAAGAAAGAGAAAGTGTTATGATCGATTAGTAGTGTCTGTCTTGAACAAGGGAGGGAGAGAATAGTAGCAGCAATGTGAAAAAGAGAAAGAAATGAAAAAGCTTCTCCTAGTTGGTCAGAATTTTTATAAATTCTGGAATTCCACAAGTCTTCTGGCATCTTCATGTTGTAAGTATTCTACTGAATTTGAAAGTGTTTTGCCTCAATATACTTTTGGTACAAAAAACATTCTAAACTATCTTTGAAGCTGTAAAATAGTAACCAGATTCCATGAGGCCAAACAATTTTTACTTCAGGATCTGCCAGCTTACTTAAAATAACTTGGTCATGACTTCCTTTCACATTTTTATTGTGGTGTGATCAAATAGTCCTGTAATCTAATACTAACTTTCTACCAAAAGCAACTTTATGCAACTTTTCATTCCCTTCCCTATCAGTCCTATCTCATGCCAAGCATATATTATTGGCTTATGTTTCAAAATGAAAGCCTTGAAATAGGCTTTCATTCAATTCAACTCATAACCATGTTGGTTTTTTCCTTCATACCTCCTATTTCTTTCATTCTCTTGCATGTCCCCTGAGCTCAGAACTGAGGGATCTAACTTCTTGGATTATTTTATTGTTCTCCCTTTGGAAGACTCAGACTCCAGCTAATGGTATCTAAGTAGTCCTCTCCTTTGTCTGTTTGATCACATCACACTTCTTCTTCAACCTCTCAAACAGCTTTACATTCATTTATAAATAAAATACAAGATTTTCACTAGTACAGATGGGTAATGCAGAGTAACGGAAATACAGTAGACTAAGGAGTCAGAAGGCAGATTAACTGCCATAATAAACCACCCACAATCGCAGTAAAATCTTGGCACAGTAAAATCTCTATTTCATTCATGTCACTGTCTAATGTGTTCTGTAGGGAGGCTTTGCCCCATGTAGACATTCAGGAAACTCAGTTTCTTCCATCTAGTGGCTCCATCATCCTCTACTCCCCCAAATCTTTCACTGGATCCTCTACCTTTGGCCAGCAGATGAAGGGACAGAGAGAGCATGTCAAAGTCACCCTCCATTCTTAAATAGCTTAGCCTAGAGGTGGCAGAACTCACTCCCACACAATTTCCGATCATATTCTATTAATCATAGTCCCATCAAAGTGCTAGGGAAGCTGGGAAATTGGATTTAGTGGTGTGCTCAAGAGAACACATCAGTGAGCGCTAGTAATCTCTACCATAAAAAGCTACTTTTAGCCATGAGCTTTGATTTCCAAGAGTATGGTGTATTGATATTTGCCTTGTCTGTCTCCAGAAGCTTTTGTGAGGATCAAGTAAATAGGGATGGGAAACACTTTTTAAATTGTGAAGTGTTATGTAAATATATGGCACATTGGCTTCTAGCCATTCACAAAAGACTATTTTTCAGATTTCTGAGAATACCCCAATTTATAAATATGTAAACATTTGTACAGGTTTGGGGCCTTCTTCTAAGCCATATTTCCATCAAAAGTTATTTCTTTCCTATTCATAGTTTCACACTTCCAATTAGCTTGCTTCTTCCACTCAAAGTCGTCTTCCTTGTTGACAGTTGTTTTCAAAAAAGAAAGTTTTTAATAGGTCTCAAGAGTTACTATAAACTTAGTCAAAAAGACAAAAGAATAAAGTTAAATCAAGATGCAAATGTTTGAGGGTAAACTAAGTTCCCTACTGAGCTGTGGGTCCTGTCCACTCACCCATACCACATTTAATTACCAGTGTGATTTAAATGTAGACTCAAAAGATTAGCAAAAGATTTGAAACCCATGGACAAAAATGGGTGACTATCCTATGCCATTTTATATAAGGGAATTGAGCATCTTCTGATCTTGGTATCCATGCGGGTCCTGGAACCAACCCCTGTGGATACTGAAGGACAACCTTATTACATGTCATAGAACTGCGCAGTAGCTTAAAAGTCATCAAAATTACAAAGGACAAGACTATGATTGTTAGGCCTATGTGGTATTATGCTCTTGGAGCTTTTGAGAAACTTACCCATTGTCTTTTGCAGCTACCAGTTCAACCTAAGTGTCACACTGCCCCTTGGTTCACCACATCTCCCACTCCTACTTTTCAAGCAGCTCTGCAAATCCTGTCTATTTCCTGAAGCCTTACTCAGCTGAATAAGGTGTCTCCTTACACCTAACAGAAACCCTCCCACAAAGGACCATTCACTCTCCTCTTATAACAAGCATATCCCTTTTCTCCATGATCACCTTCCTCAATCAAAACGGACTGGGCTACCAGAGAGAACACGGGAAGAACCTGTGTCCTGCTAGCACATGGCAGAATACAGCCATTAAGGTGCTTAAATTAAACGTTCACTGTGTTATTTCATTTCTCTGAATTCTTACTCTTCACAGGCACATTGCCAGGACTGAGGAAATAAAAGTGGTTCATTTTCCCCAAGGAGCTCATATTCCATGAGGGGCACACGTCAATCAACTGTCCGTATTCGATGTAGGTGATAGAATAGAAGTCTGGGAAAACGCTCTGTGCTTATGAGGAAATGTAGCATGTTAACTGAGTTAAGTGAGCTGTTTTCTACAGAGAGAGTTATGAAACTGCTTTGCATACATTCTTATGTTAGTAGCTCTGAGAAGTCCCATAGTAAAAGCAAAACAAAACGGAAAAAGCAATATCTCCACACACAACAAAACAAGCAAAACAATGTGTGTTTCTTCCATATAGGGGTGTAGGGTGACATTTTTCCTCCATATACCTGTTAATAGCACCCAGGTTTTCCTAAACACCAGGTGGAGAAGCCCTGCTCTAGGACATACAGGGTATGAAGATTACAAAGGATGCGGATGCCTTAATTTTTTTTTTAAACATCTTTACTGGAGTATAATTGCTTTACATTGTTGTGTTAGTTGCTGCTGTATAATAAAATGAATCAGCTATACTACGTGTACATATACCCCCTCCCTCTTGCGTCTCCCTCCCACCCTCCCTATCCCACCCCTCTAGGTGGTCACAAAGCACCAAACTTATCTCCCTGTGCTATGCAGCTGCTTCTCAACTAGCTACCTATTTTACATTTGGTAGTGTGTATATGTGGATGTCACCCTCTCACTTCATCCCAGCTTACCCTTCCCCCTCCCCGTGTTCTCAAGTCCATTCTCTATGTCTGCAGCAGATGCCTTAATAATTGAAAAGCAAATTTTTGCTTTTCAAAAGCATGTGAGATCACATCTTTCTAGGCACAATTCTCAGTATACTCTTCTAAAGACAAGTTTGTTTCATTAATATTCTAGTGCTTGTGCTACTTTTAAGTCTTATTTTAAATAATTATACAAATCTCTGGATATTTTACCTAGACATGAAAAAATGATCTAACGTAGATAGTAATGAAATTTATTTAAAATCAGGGAATATACTTACAACAGATAGCTAATAAATGTTTAAACCTGGATGAAATAAATAATTTTCTGGAAAAGACATAAATTACCTAAATTGACTCAAGAAGAAATGGGAAACCTAAATAGAAAAAAGCCACGGGAGAGAAATGGAAAAGTTGTGATTTTTTTTTTTTTTCATCTTTAGCAAAAGGAAGCAAAATCTACAGAGGTACCCAATTTAGAGAAGCCTCTAACCCCAAAGCAAATTCATACTGATAACATTCACACTAATAGCAACGTCCAGAGTAAAAGTTTGATGGAAAATCTGATTTGTAGTCAGTCCCACTGAAATATAAATGTTCAGGGATTTCGTATTTTTCCTAGAAAAGTTGAATTAACTAGAAAAATATTTTTAGGTAGGATCTTAACATGCCCACTGGCAAAAAGATAAAAATGACAAAGAACGATACACTTTCTTCAGGATTAAAAACACTTGTTTCCTGCAGGCGCCAAGGAAAACTATTTGCTTTCACTTGGACATTTTTACATAAATTTAGAAAACAAAGCAAAGATCACAAATTTAAATCCTGATGTCTTTTCCAGCTGTGTACACTAAATATTTATTATTTGTTGATGTTGGTAGTCTCCATACTAGTTCATTTTTTCTATGGTGGCCTTCACAGCTGCTTTAAACCTTAAAATATACAGCTTTTGTGTTGAATTCTCTCTCACCTTGGAGCCTACTGATTTGGGATTGTAAGCTCTGCTAAGTCTTCTTTAGCTGACCTAAAGAACTTTCATCTGTTACAGACCACTACATTGTTTTGGACCAGTAAGATTCACCACATAGGACTCAGGCTTCCCTGGCAGACACAGCCATTTAGAATGAAATAAAATCTGGGTTCTGTTATTAGCAAGCAAGAATGAACTGTCTACCAGTTAGGCAACCAACAATGTCTGTCATATAGTCTGTTCATATTCATCTGCACTATCAAATAGCTATTTGTATTATAAAGGGCCATTCTCATTAGTAAGTCAGTTGATTAAATGATTATAGGTAACTCAAATGATATACATTTTGTTAAACTTCTCACCTATAAATCAAACCTATTATAGCTGTATCTTATAGAAGCACAAAATTCTAAGGTAGAAGATCCTTGATAATTGATAAACTGATTGCTGAGAAATTAAACTATATTTTAAATTTATCAGCAATGCTTGCTACTCATGAGAGCCTTCTGAATATCCAGCTTTCTTAAATTAGAAATAACTATACATATATATGAAAGTGATGCATGCACAGTCATTTATTATCTCTCTATCTCATTCTCCTGTTGGACTTTTTACTCAATCACCTGCTACACACCAAAATCTAGATTCTATCGAATGTTATTGGCTCCTTAGTACATATGGGTTTTCTCTTTGATCCCTTAAAAACCTCAGTACTAAATCTGACCTAAAGAGTAAAAGTGTAATCCAAGAGGCATTCAAGCAAGTAGATCGGCAAAGATGTTCAGGGGCAGCAGAACTCAGTCGGCAGGTAGATTAAAGCCCATCCTTACAGTAGGTTTTTTCAAGGTAGCATCACAACCCAGTAGAGAAAAAGAGACGCTGGATGGAAAACCAAGAGATCTGGCCTCTACTGTCCTTGCTCTGCAACAGGTTCACTGTGGCAAGGTCCCTTACACTCATCTTACAGATAAGGGGGTATAATATCTTAAATACAGTGCATCCCCTTCCCACTAATACACTGATTCATTCATTTAATTAACAAATACTAAACAACGACTTGTGTCAAGCATTGTATTAGATTCTAGGTGTGTGGACAGAAAGAGACAAACTCCCCACAGCCTTGGAGTGTGTGTGCGGTGAGGGGGGACAAGCACTAACCCAGTAATCAAAATGTGACGTGTTCGGAAATAGATAAACATGGTGATGAGGTAGAAGATATAGCCCTATTCAGGATGGTCAAGGAATACCTTACAGAAGAGGAGCAGGTGAGAAAGACTGAATTAGGTTGAACAGAGAGAGAATCACAAGAACATGGAAGACTGTGCATGAAGGTGTCAAGACTATCAAAACAGAGTGAGTGAAGGAGACTCTGATATAAGACGAAGGCAGAGAAAAACACACGAGCTAGATCACCTAGAGCCTTGTAAGTCAAGGTGCGTTTTTACTTTATTCCGAGTTAAATGGAGAGCTGTTAACGATTCTATGAATCCAGACAAGTTGCTCCTGCTGCAGGTCCTGAGAACTACAAAATTGGTTCTCTTTTTTAAGATAGCCCTGCCAAAACTGTCATCAAATATTGCTGCTACGGCCAGAGGTGTACAAAAGAGTAAGGTGCTCCTGTGGGCTTCCCAATAGTGGGTTCTTCATTTTAGTTTGTTTTCTCTTTCTTTTTAAAATCAAATCGGTTACAAAATGCTCTTGGAAGCACGAAAACAACAATTACATTTTCTGCCCTACCAAAATTATATTTTACTCCTAGTCAATAAACATAGGCCTGTTTTCTAATATTTGTTTGGCTTTCTGACAAAATTTAAAGTTAGTACCAAAGAAAATCATAACCATGGAATTAGGGTCAAAATTAAATAAAAGGGTTGGTTAAAAAAAAAAAAGGAATGAGTCTCATTTCTGAGGATTGACTATACCTTGGGAAGAAAAAGAGAGAAAAGGATTTTTTAAGGATCCTTCATGTACCATTATCAGTTTAATTAGAAGAGAAATCTGGCAGCACAATAAGATGGAATCATGAGGCTCGTTAAATATAAATTAAAGCATTCTTTACTTGAGGAGGTTTCCAGATTGTAAATCAATTGTTGATTTTGGACGTTTAAAAGGTTACCCTGTGCATGTGTGTGCATGTGTTTGGGGGAGAAGGCACACAACTTCATGGATGCAACATTATTGATGGGAAGAGTAAATAACTAGAACAACTTCTCAAGACTTTCTACCAGAACTTACTGGTAAAGATGGATTATTATTGTCCCTTAATTTTCCATCCATTACCATCAAGCACATGAACTATTCAATTATAGGCGACCATGGGTGGCTATAAACCTCTGAAGTCTGGACAGTATCGCTCACGTCCTGAAGCACTTTCTGCTGTGAGTGAATTATCATCATGTCCACAGGAAGCACTCAATACAGACTTGTGAAATTTTATGATCTAAAATTATATATGAATGTAAGGCTTATGTGGATTTTCCTTTAAGGCAAGCAGTTTTAAATATAATTCACACAAGAAATGAGGATCAAAACTGATCATTTAATTATAAAAATTATAGTAGTAACATTTATAATAGCTACTATATATTGAACACCTACTGTGTGTCAGATGTGTTATTCAGAGCTATACTCAAATTTCTGAGTAACTGCTCTAGAGCTTATAACAATGCATACATTTTTGGAAACATAGATAAAACTCAGGGGCCAAGAGGAGGGAGGATGAATGATGGGGAACAGTTAGAAATCAGAGCTGCAGTCACACTTCAAGTTCTTGAGAAAGATCTCTCCAACTGCTCAAAGGTAGTAAGTACATCTCCTATGATCCATGATACTAGTGTAAACGTGATGCATATTTATCAACAAATAGCTGGATCTCAGTAGCCCTCAACCATTTTCTGTTGAAAGTTTTATCTATGCTTGCATTCTATCAAGCTTTATTTTGTGCCCCAGAAAACCACAAAAGGATTCTTTTTATCATTGAGCATGGAAACGCTGCCATGAGCTTATGTTCAATCGCATCCTAAGGGGATTCTACACCTGTGACCTCATGTTGAAACAGCCTGAAAACTGACCCCAGGGAGAGCATGCAGAAATATTCAGGAGAATAAAAGAACCAGCCTTTTTTTGCAAGAAACTGGATAGTTTGCTACCAATCCGGTCAGTTTGGGATATTGCCAAGCAATCCTATCCTTTCTCTCCTTTTTCCTGTTTTTAATGTGCTCAGTAAATACCTTGTCACTTCTCAATAACCACAGCAACCTTCTTCCTAGTCACCAAAGGCAGGAACTTATTAAATCCCCAAGGGGAACTGAAGCAGGCCCTGCAAGTCCCAGAGTGCCCAGAATGGAAAATGAGAAACCACAATTCACAATTAACCAAATACGGAGTTACAAGGGCTGCTATCAAATGTATTATCCATCTCTGGGAAGTTATTTCCATATTTTCACTATCCTGCCTATAAGAGGATTATATACCCCTGTTCATGAGCATGTGACTCACGCTGCCTCCTTGGAGGCAAAGCCTACCTCCCGGTCATAGACTTGGCCACGTATCCTGCTTTGGCCAATGGAATATGACATGACATACACTAGGTCTAAGCATTGGTTTTAAGTGTGATTGAGTGGTTTAGCCCAGTATCTTGCTTCCACTTCTTATCATAAGAATGGCAGATGCCAAATGAGGGCTGCTTCTTCAGTGTGAGCCCCCAGATGAGAGGACAAACATGGGACCACAACAACCAACCCACCACTGCCTCATATAATGTGAATATTAAATAAATGTCTGTGATTGCAAGCTGTAGAGATTTAGAGGTTGATTGCTATGACGGCACACACATTATTGTCACCACAATGTACAATTAATGAGACGCTGTAACAGTCAATTCATGGATGTTAGTTCTAGATTAAAGAATCATGGCACATACACTTGGGTTGGATACGATGATAGGAGTAAGAGCAGGAGAGGAATCATCCCATGATCTGGACTTTATGCTAGAATCATAGGTAAAAGGATTAAATCATGGGATAACTTTAAAATGTACATATTTCTCAAAACTACTGAGTCTACTATTTAATTTGTAGATCACTAAACCATCCTTACAGTTCTCCAATAGCACTTCATTATAGTATTGGTTTCTTTTTTATCTGACACAATGAATGACATTTGGTCATACTTTAAGAGTCAAAAAAAGGCTAAATTTAGTAAAACTTGGCATTGGTGTGAGGAGAAATTACGTTTAATTGGAAAACCTTCCTTAACTTATAAGTGATTATTATATGGGAGATCCCAATTTCAAAATGCTAACAAAAATACTATTATGTTAATAAGCATCATCCCAGAACCAGCTTCAGCACCCATAATACTGGGAGCATATATTCCAGCAACTGAGCAAATCCTTCACGAGGAAACAGCATCCATTTGAAGTCATGAAACCTTTATTCTTTGAGTAAATGATGAATTTCTAATACCCTATCAAAATTTTTACCACAAAATAAACACCTTCACATAACTCCTGAACAATGAAAAAAAATACAGAATTGATGATGCTTTAAGCAAAATTCTAACAAGTAATGAAATCCAGATGAACTGTATAACGATTCCTCATTTTCTTTATGAAACCTATCAGTTCAACTTTTTGCCTTCAGGACAGATGCTAAACAGTTTCCTTGGCTAGTTATTAAATCAAGTTGATTTTTTTGCAGGGACTTTCGACATATCCCTGACCGAAAGACGAAGCTGACCAAGAAATTATCAATACATTGCACATAATTAAAAATAAAAAGATTAATTCCTCAAAGACTCTAAATAGATGGTCAGTGTTCTCAATTAATCAGTACCTTCTCACTATAAGCAGCTGGGGACATTTTTTTCCATTTCCCTTCAAAACCAGATTCAAATATCACTAAATGGGTCATTTAGAGTACGTTTATTAGCATTATTTAACAAAGGAAAAGGGGAAATACACTGATTTTATTGGACACTTGAAAATAACCTTAAGAAAACTTACAGAAATTCAAACCAAGTGTTTCTGATCTGTGATTCTACTTGGTTGAGCCAGTGAGCTTCATGAATACAATTTCATATCTTGATATGAATGTTTAGTGTAGTAGATAACCGAGTTGTAAGAAATGAGCTATTTTCAAAAATGTCACCCATCACAGCACTTCAGGGCAATCTTTACTGAAAAGGAAGGCTAGTGCAATGGCCACAAAATATTCACACTCTGTGGTAATATTCTGCACAATTAGGAAGTACATTTTACATTAAACTCTACAGAAAGCGCAGCAAGAGTTACCTCTTATCATAAGAGAGTATATTGAAAATGGTCATTTTGTCGATCCTAATTACTGTAACTATTTAAACAAGCCTATCAAAGAGGTCCTTTCTGTTCTTCATGTTACTGACAGTGCATCTTTTTCAAATGTCAGAGATGTTAAAAACCAATTCCAAAAATAACAGCTGAATTCTTTAAATGTGGACATGTAATAATAAATCAGCAATTTTTGAGTAACAATATGTCTCAGTAATCAATGTTTTTTTTTAAATCCCTTATTATCCAATGTGCCATTTCAAATAGTTTGTTTTCCAGATTGCACTCACTTTTTTTATCACTGCATGTGACATTTTGCTAATGCATATCTTAATGGAAACCATGTAATTTTATCTTCATACTACAATACTACTTTCATTTAAGAAACTGTGCTGCCATCAGTAAAAAGGCATCTAAATTATTATTTTCTGTATTGTAGTAAACTCTCCAATTCCATTTAGAAAAGTAGCCGGCCAAGAGGAATCAAAGGCAGCTTTTCTATTTCAGAAATTTCACAATCATCAAGTGACTGCTTTATCATCATGAGGTACTTAAATTCATTTCTTCTATTGAAGCTCTCCCTCTACAAAAAGTGTTATTCAATTACACGGTTCCACAGCACACTGGAAGTCAGTTGTTAATAGCAAAGATGTGTTATGATGTGATTTTATTATTTCTAAGGAGTGGGAAAAATAATACATTGTATTACAGAGCTTCAGTCATAGTCATTGTTTTCATTCATTTTTAAAAACAGGCAATTGAATCTAGAAGTACACGGGGTCGGGGCGGGGGGAGGGGGGGACTTTTCATGGGGAGTAATTAGAGAAAAAAACCTTTGATTTTAACATCACTAAACAGCGAACAAACACCAAAAAGAAAACCAAAGGTGCATTAAATCTGACACATTGCTTTCAAAGAATTTTTAGCCAGTGTTGGAGTTGCTAGAACAGTAATTATGTTTATTTGAGGTGTCTCTCTCTAACCTGTAAATACCATTGCCTTTTTGCCTGTCAACAATTTAATCTAAATGAAGAAGAAACATACAAGTCGGGGATTTTTACTGAAGATAAAACTTTTCTTTGTGCCATAATTTAGGAAAAAGAAGGACTAAGAATCCTTAGTTGCCTGGGGTAAAACAAAGTATCCAACCCTGGGAAGGTAAAATAACACATCTAAAATTTTAACTCAATTATTACAGTGAGAGACAATAATTGTATCTATGTTGATGCATGATGATTTCCCAAAGACTCCTACCGTCCTCTACATATTGTTCTTCCTTTTTACCTTAATTCTTATAATGTGCATTCCCTCCCTCCAAAGTATTTTAACCTACCTGAATGCTCTATGTGTTTACCACAATACTGCCTCAATTACTGCCGAGAGAGGGACAGAAAGAAAGAAAAGAAGAAAAAAGGAAGGAAGGAAGGGAGGGAGGGAGGGAGGAAGAAAAGGACAGTTGGAAGCTTTATTACAGAAATTTGTACAGTAGAGGCACACAAGAGATTCTCCCCGGGTCTTTAAGGCAAGGCATAATAAAAGTGGGGCAATTGGAGAAGAACATTTCAGGCAGATTCAGCAGTCCTGAAGCAACCCTACTGACTGGAAAAATGTTTAATATTTATAAATGTAATCTCCAATTACTTGGAGAACTTTAAGTAGATCAGCATAATTGGAGTGGGAGTATAAGAGTGTTTCATCAAACAAAATGCAAAAGAGCTGGTCAGAGACTAGATCATGAAGAAATATTTTGGAGATGATACCAGTTGTGATTCCGAAAAACTATTTAGACCTCCTCCCCAGACCAAATATGCAGTACGGTGATATGCTGACCCTTCTTTGAAGAGATCAGCAGAAAAGGGAAGAAAAATTATAAAGTCTAGAGGCCTAGAAGCTTAAAGATTTCTTTTTGTTAAATGTGTACTTATGATACTACATAAAAAAAGATTCTGCTATGAGTTTATGAGCTGAGGATGAATCAGAATTCTCTGTATTTATTCTACCTCTCCCTTAAACAAATAATCCACTGCACTCCTTCATTTCTACCACTCCAAAGTCTCCCCAATGTCATCAATGTTCCCTATATCACCAAATTTCAATAAACACTTTCCAGACCCTTCAATACCATCTGAGAGCATCTTTCCTCCAAACACCTATGCACTTGGTCTCTAAAACATGACCCACCTGGATTTTCCCCTTATTCTATAGTTTATCTTTCTCCTTTCCCCCTTGACCTCACCTGCTATACTCATCCTCTATAAATAGGGGGTCCCCAAGGATTGGTTCCTAAGCTCTTGGTCTTTTATGTTTATTCTCTCCTTTGGTGATATTGTCTCTTCTCATTTATAACTTCAAGAGATTAACTTCAGACCACAGCTCTTTTCTCATATCTGGATCCACATATCCACATGTCCACATATCCAATTGCTTATTTAGCTTTTCCACTAGGTTATTTAAAGGCAGGTCAAATCCAATATGTCCCAAATGAAGCTCACGATTCTCCATTCAACCCAAACAACTCCACCTTGCCCCTAGTGCCTCCCATCTCAATAAATACTACCATCACCCCACTAGGTGCTCATAACAGAGATCTGGGAGTCATCCTTGACATTTTCTTATCTCTTACCCCTGATAAAATAATTAACTTGGGCTTCCCTGGTGGCGCAGTGGTTGAGAATCTGCCTGCTAATGCAGGGGACACGGGTTCGAGCCCTGGTCTGGGAGGATCCCACGTGCTGCGGAGCACCTAGGCCCGTGAACCACAACTACTGAGCCTGCGCGTCTGGAGCCTGTGCTCCGCAACAAGAGAGGCCGCGATAGTAAGAAGCTTGCGCACTGCGATGAAGAGTGGCCCCCGCTTGCCACAACTAGAGAAAGCCCTCGCACAGAAACAAAGACCCAACACAGCAAAAATAAATAAATTAATTAATAAACTCCTACCCCCAACATCTAAAAAAATTTAAAAAAAATAATTAACTTACTCTCATTTATGTCATCTCTCTTAACATTTCTGGCATCTATCCACTTCTCTCCAATTCCACAGCGACCACCAGAGTATAAGTTGTCATCCTCTCTCACCTTGATCAACTGCACTCCCTTTGATAAACAAAGAGTTCACAGAGCAATCTTTCTTTCTTCACTATGAGTCACAAGTCATAACTATATAAAATCTATCATGTCCATGTAAAATAAGTTACAACATACTCCTATCAATGTCTCTCATAAAATCCTCTGATTTTCAATAAGTTTTAAAAAGCTTCAGCCTCGGGCTCCCCTGGTGGCGCAGTGGTTGAGAGCCTGCCTGCCGATGCAGGGGACACGGGTTCGTGCCCTGGTCCGGGAAGATCCCACATGCCACGGAGCGGCTGGGCCCGTGAGCCATGGCCGCTGAGCCTGCGCATCCAGAGCCTGTGCTCCGCAATGGGAGAGGCCACGGCAGTGAGAGGCCCGCATACCGCAAAAAAAAAAAAAACCCAAAAAACAAAACAAAACAAACAAACAAAAAAAAGCTTCAGCCTCTGACATCTCACCCATCCAAAGACTTAAATTCATGTCCTTCCTGCAAGTAAAACACATTGATTCTCTTAATAGGTATAATCACTTTTCTAAAAACTATTTTGAAACAAAAGTGTCTTTTTGTTTTAAAACAAATACAAACAGAAGAATACCTATAAGAAACAAATTCCCAAAGGTTAAAGTATCAACTAATAAGAGTTTTGCATTTTAAATTATTTCTGATTATTTAGAGAACATCATTTTCCATTTCTAAACCAGCATTTCCTTGTCTTTTTATTACACAGAATAAGCAACAGCAAAGAGGGATATATAAGACATATCTGCTTCCTAGGGTAGAAAACAATTAAACACATATTATACTGAGAATACAGAATCATAATTTATCATATTCATGTAAAAGAGTTTTAAAGGAAGTATATTTATGTCTAGACAGAAAATGTCTTTATAATTATACATCCCATGTTAATGCTTATTGGATAAAATTGTAGCCACAGTAAACTATGCATGATATAATACTATAATTTTCTAGGAATTTCAGTAATAGCACAAAAGACTCATATTTGTTTGCTATATTTTTCCAAGAGCAGAGCTGTCTGAAAGCTATGTCAATAATAATAAAAAACAGCTAACTCTGATTAGGAGCATGCAGGCAACGTTATATCCATATGTGTACATTTCAAGCCAGGCATTCATTTCAACCTACTTTTGCGGCCTTACTACTGCTATATTATCAACCAGAAAAATCATAGAACTTGAATTCTTCCAAGTAACTGCCAGACTTGGTCCAAGAAAAGAGAAAAGAAGCCAGTTATGAATTTCATTACTTCCACAATTTTCCTCAAGAGGAACATAATAAGAAAGAACATCAAAAGAAAAAAAAAAAAAAGAAAAACCTCATAGTATTGAAGGGATCTTGGTAACCAAGCTTACCACAGAAGTTCCTCTGAAATTACATAGGATAGGACTGACATGGAGGTTTGAAATGTATTCCAAGGGAAAACAACTTCTTACTGCCTTACCTTTTCCTTTGTTTAGTCTGATTCTAGCGTTATTGTAATTATCGGATTAGTGATTCATTTTAAAAGCCAACTTTTCAGACTTGAAATAGCTGTTAAAACATCTCATATTTCAGCACCTGAAGACAAGTGTTCCTGGTTTTGCCAATTCACTAGAAGCCTTCTAACTCGGCATCTTCCCTCCCTCTTCCCTCTGCCCTAAGGCAGCTTTGAAGTTTTAAAAGTACTTCATATATTTAGGAAACAGAGTGATCATCCCAAGGCTCTGAATCTGAGTATGAGGAAAAAGTGCTCACCTCTGGAACACTGCGGCGGCACAAGACTAAAGATGCGTGGGCGTATGCCAGGCAGGAAGGGGTGTCAGAACCCTTTGATGGAAGTCCACAGTTTCAGAAAGGTACCCAAGCAAGACACAACTAACAATGAAAGTTAATTGCCAGGCAGGATTGTCTCCATAATGGATTGCATCTGCACAGTGGTTTACTGTCCAATGTTAATTAGCCACAGCCAGGTTGGGACTGCTGCCTGATTCCACTGAGATGCATCTCATAAGCAGCAACTCTGTCCACAGGTTAGTGTTATCCTCTTGTGACATGGTGCCCACTGTCGGGGTCTGTCAACAGCACAAAACGCCACAAAAAAAAGAGGTGCATGAAGAACTGAAGTGGCAGTTCTTATGGGATCAAGCAAAAAAGCACTGAGTTTTACTGTTTGTTAGCAAGGGATCAGCTTCAATCAATTAATGATTTAATTACCTAGACTAATTAAGATAATGAACAACAGCAAACCTACAGTCAATTAGCTTTATCCAAACTTTCTATTTTGAGGATAGAGCCTTAAGGACAACACTCTTTTTCTTAGTTGCTGCAGTAAAATGCGTGGATCTATTACAGAACAAATTAAGGGGATATAATCCTGCACTATTTTAAGCAAAAACATAAGCTCACCTGAACGATTCTTTGGTGACAGAAGGTTGTGAAAAGGTGTTACCTGGATAGGCAGTGGATATTTAACACTGCATCAGAATTGCAGATTTTAAATGGAATTCGGTCTCTCTAAAGCAAGCAATGGACCAAAGACAGAAATGTGTCCCTTTGGCCACGCTGCTTCCGTGATTTGAGTTACTTCAAAGTAAGCATGTAAGAATAGAAAGCTTTTCAAAATCTATAAGAAAACAGCAGTGTTCCCGGATTACACTGTTCTTGGGGAAACTATTCCTTAAATTACTTAGTATAGCCTCAGAAAATTCATAGACTTCATAAGAAAGAACTACGAACAAGAAGCAAGCAGTAAGAAGGAGGGGGCACAACCCTGAAGACAAGAGTAGTCAAAGCTCTAGACATTCTTCCTTTCCACCTTCTAATTCTACTTTGGAATTTAAGGTTTTATGGTCTGATTCCCTAATTATAATGGGTGCTCCTCAAAGAGAGAAAGGACCTCATACTATCTTGTTTAATCATGGTCACTATTATAGCATGATCAGTAATTATCATCTAGAATGAAAAATTTTAAGTTACTCTTTCCCAAGGCAAAAAAAAAAAAAAAAAAACTTGCCATGCAGACCACAGTGTCATAATCGGTCCCACTCACCTCATCCCCCATTAATTGTGATTTTCTCTTTCAGAACAAAGCCAAGTCATAGAGTGGGTTTCCTTGTACAGCGTTTTGTAATTATTAGTGCATTATACTTACAGAGTAAATTCAAACTTACCCATGGATGAAAGGTGCTTGGATTTTATACCTTACAGACTAAGCCAGCTCTGCACCAAGCAAGAGAACTGACTGAGTTTCCAAAAGCCTTCTGAGGCACCTCTGAAATGAAGAGGGGATCTCAACCCAACATAATGGATGCTCTGTATGAAATTTATATCTGCTCTTTAATCAGCCAAGCAGTTAGTGAGAGCCTACTGAATGTCAGGCAATGTTCAAATGCTCCTGGAACAAGGAAGAAGGCATCTAGACCCTAATGGGAGGGTATGTGTATACATATACAGGAATACAGGAATCAAAAAGAAAAAAAAAAATGTGTCTAGCATTATAAAATAAGTAAGGGGTGTGAAGGGAGCACAGAATAGGGTTCCTTTAAATTTAGTAGAATGGGGCAAATGATGCCTAACAGAATGTGGCATAGCAATTAAGTCTATGGTCTCTGAAGTCAGACTATCCAGGTATAAATCAGGGCTTTACCACTGTATTATAAACAGCAACTTACTAAGGACAAGATACTTAACCTCTCTAATCTGTGATTTACCCTATCTTATAGTCAAGGATAATAACAGTTTTTAAAGCACAGGAGTGTTGGAATGATTAAATGAGATAACCCTCATGCAGCACAGTGCATGCACATTCGAACTGCTCAATACATGTTAGCTCTTTCTAGTACCAATACTAGAAAGTTGTTGCTTTGGTGTTTTGGGGGGGCAATAGTGGGCATTATGTGCCCCTAGTAATGAATTTCTTTGCCACCCTTTGCAGGAAAGCACACCTTTGAAAGTCCTGGCTCTCCCAAATGTCCTTGGGCAAATATGTAAATAGCTCATGGTAATTAGCATTAGAATGTAAGAGCTACATCAAGAGAATATCAACATTAAGCTTCATTTCTTATCATGAATGTGTTTTAAAATCAGAATTCACAATTATTCATGTAAATAGAATCTACTTAAATATTGCAGAGAAGTCTTTTATTTACAAGACTATTTCTGGAGTACCCTTCTAGTTATTTGATGGGGTGATGCTCCTCTCATGAATTACGGAATAAAGTTAATTCGATCTTTAAAAAAAGACTTTATTTCTTACAACTTTACTTGTGACAGACCTTCTAACATGTGGTGCTCACAGAATTATTCTTAGGATCTCCATCAACTGAAAAAAACTAGGTTTAGAGTTAAGACAGAACTGAAAATTCATCTTGGTAAGCATTTTGATCATCAAAGCACATAGCTTTCAAATAACATTTTCAGTTGGTTCAGGGAAATTTTTAAACCCCCCTGTGTTCTTATGTAATTTATACTTGATGTAAAAATGTCTTTATTTTAATGTAAAATATCTCAGTTGCCCAATTCATAATGATTTTAATGTTGTTTCACTCTTTAACTCAACGTAATTGATTAAATTGTTGTTAAATACCGTTTTCAAACATTGTAAGAACTCACTACCAATATATATAAGATAATAATATATTTCACCAGCAATATAAAATAATTGTCTTGGTAATTAAGGAAGCTCATTTAGTTCTAGTGCTGGTTTATTCAAACATATAATTACACTATATAACTAACAAGTACTCCTTTTAATGAAATATATAATTATTAAAATATTCCTGAGGGATATAATTGGCATATTATAAATATATTTCTATCATGACTACTTAAAACCTCAGTAAGTGCACCTTTAAAAAGGTTTAATTAGCATACAGTAACTCTCGCCTTGAAATGAAATTAAATCCTTAAGAGAAACAACTAATTTGAAGCATAATCTTATATTACCTAAATATAATTACTAAACCACACCAAGTAAAAATAATAAAGAAAACCCTAGAGAGCTGATTTACCAAAAATACAATAATCACATGTTTCCAAGCATTAATTCTCAACCCTGATTGCACAAGAGGACCACCTGGGGAGCTTTTACAAAACCATTAACCCAGGCCCTATCCACAGAAATTGATTCAACTGGTTGGGAGTGGGGCCCAGACATCTGTGTTTTTTGTTATTTTTGAAAGTCCCCAGAACCACTGCACCAGAGACTGATTAAAATTTATATTTTACCAGTCCGTAAATGTTTATAGCAGCTTTATTCATAATCACCAAATATTTGAAACAACCCAGATGTCCTTCAACTGGTAAATGGATAAACAAACTGTGTATATATACAATGCAATACCACTCAAGCAACAATCTATTGATTCATGCAACAAACATGGATGAATCTTAAGTGCATTTTGCTAAATGAAAAAAGGTGGAAGCCAAAAGGCTACACAGTGGGGTGGTGTGAAGGAATTTCTGGGGTAAAGCGACTGCTATGTAACTGTAGTGGTGGATATACAACTCTATGCATCTGTCAAAACTCATGGAACTGTATACCACAAAGAATGGATTTTACTGTACATACATTTTAAAAAATCAACCAGGAAGTAAGGGGGTAGATGGAATGCAGACTGTGACAAATCAATCTAACTGCCTTACAGATGTATCATGTAACTAGACTGAAGGAGATGGGGAAAGAGCTGTCCTAAGTAATTTGGGAAAATAGTGTTTTGACTGGATACTGTAAAGCTAAACATAGCCTATAATAACAGCATTTTCTTGTTCTGAATGAAAAAAAGTCATTACCAAAAGAGGTTTATATTTTTGTCATTTCTACAGCAAATATTTTGATTTGCTCTTTATTGACTGTGTGGCTGTATTTAATAATAAACAACATAAGATAGTCTTAAAATATGAAAGGCTTTGTAAAATCTTTACAGGTGTTATTTTAAGCACTGTTTGTCTTTTTATCTTTTTTTTTAGAAGGATGCTGGGCAGTATAGGAATGAAAGGCTCCCTGAAAGTGGACAGAGATTGCTTCATGGATCCAGAACAATGGACAGTGACAAAGCCAAGGGCAAAGTGAGCTCAAAGTGCAGCAGTGCTGGGGTAGTCCCAGCAGCAAACAATCAACTTATTTAATCAGACAGCTGATCCTCTAGCTAAGATGCACCTAATTCTACTGTATTGGGTTTATGTTAATAAAATTTGAATATACAAAAACAATACTGATTCCTAAGTATGTCAAAAATGTCAGAATAAATAAATGCATTCTTAGAAACCTATGGGAGTGTGTGTTTTTTATTTAGTTATAAAATAGGAGTTGAGAGAATTAAAAGTTAAAGACTTGGGTGGAAAAAAAATCCTCAACTCCTCCTACATTACTAATAGTCCAGTGCCAGAATTTCAGGCTCATACAAACATCTGATTTAAACTCTCACATCTGGTTTGTTTCGGAACTAAGTGCCCATCTCGTCCAGCTAAAACTTTTACCCACCGCCTCAGACTTGGAGGACTATGGCGAGAATTACGAAGGCCTTCCCTGTGAGCTCCACAGTAACTCAGTAGCAGACTTTGCATCAGTCAATCTATCAGAATGCTACAGGTAAGAGTATGCTGGTAAATTTACATTGGCCATAATAATGAATGCTTGGCCCTGTGTCTACAGCCTAAGGAAATGTGAGTGGATCAGGTAAAAAGTGGGCCACAAACCTAAAGAGATGGTCTACATAATCCACTTTTTCTTTCCAATTTATTTTGCTTTGTATGAATGGAAATCTGTCACTTTAGGAGAGGATTTTTGCACCTGAATCATCACTGTCATCAAGAGCAATCACAGATTTTCCATAGTAACCAGAGTAACCCTGATAAGACCTAAATATAATCATCTTCACCTTCTTACTTTAATAGCTTACCATTTTCCTTTGCTACGGTCTCATTTTCTTTGGTCCTTTCCAGACACCAGTCAGGCTCCCCTGGCTTCAGGGCCTCGGCACAAGCTGTTTTTTCTGTTTGTAGGCTCTTACCATAGCCAACAGGATCTTAACTCACTATTGCTTCCAGGGAACCTGAATTCCCAATTAGGTTGATTCTCCTCATTATAGGTTCTACGTACCAGGTGTCTCTCCTTCTAACCCCTTGTTCCATTTATTCCCCTTGCATTTCCTAGGACATGCCAGGCAAGCTCCTGCCCTAAGGTCTTTGAACTGGCTCCTGCCTAGAATACTAACCCCCACCATGACTAACTTGCCACCTTCTTTCAAACCTGCTTAACTGCCCCCTTCTCAATGAAGTCTACCTTGACCTGACCACCCAATTTTACATTGTATCCGAATCCCCCTCTTACACTTCAACACACACACACACACACACACACACACACACACACACACACACACACACGAGTCCTGATTCCTCTGCTCTGGCCTCTGCATAATTTTGAGACTCCTAGAAGGTGACCTTCATGGTACAAGATTCTGTTGTTGTTTTGGTCACTGAACAGTGTATCCCAGAAACCTAGTATAGGAATATCTCTGGAATGAATGAATTACTTATGGACCATGTAGGCAAAACATTTATAAAGGAGAAAGGGAAGAAGCTCAGACTTCAAGACCTAAACAACATCTGTGAATTACAATGTGAGAGCAAAAAAGATTTTTGGAAGAAAATAGCTTTGTATAAATAGCTTTGTGTAATGAATTAGAAGGCACTGGCAAATAAGCACAGGAGGGAGAAGCAAATCCTGCAGCTACATCTACTAATTATGAGCCCCTAATCATTGCCAGGTACCTAACCCACATTATCACAGTTAAGCCCCATGAAACAAGTGCAGGGTAAGGTTCTTATCCCTGTTTTACAGAAGAAAAAAAATCTAAGGTTAGATTAGAAGCTAGAGCAGGACATGGGTTCATCTTGCTTACTATCTAATTCCCAGCAACCCGCAAAATGCTGGCAGGTAGTAGGTGTAGAATACATATTAACTGGATAAAAAAATTATGCTCAGAGAGGTTAATATACTTCCTCAAGACCACCCATCTAGTAAATAGCAAAAGACAGGATCTAAGCCCACATATTTTTATTTAGAAGCTAATGCCTTTCCACTATACCATATTTCTTCAGACTAAAATTATAAAACATATACAGACCTACAAAAATGCAGCAGTCCAGCCAACTATATACCACGGTAATTCTTCAGGACATTTCAATATAACAGAAGGAAATAGAAAAAATTGATATTCCTGGTGAATGTCGCCCACATAAATGATCAAGCAACAATCATGCTTCATTTGATCTGTTTATTAATGAAGTGGTGCAAGGTTTATTCTAAAAAGAATTCCATCAAAACGGATAAAGCAAAAACTTTTAGTACCAAATCTTTAGTCTTCCTACAAAGGGAAAGTCATTTTCACAGAAATATCTTATTACCCAGACAGGACCGTATGAGCAAACTTGTCTGTTTCCACCGAGCTGCTCACTTGGGCAGTGCCCTCCTGAGCACTGGCCTTTGAAATGCTAATTCACTGGCTGAACAACTGTTCAACTGCTCTTTAGCCTTAAACATTCTGAGGCTTCACATTTGGTAGCCAGAGCAGCCCCTGAGAGAAAAAGGAGCTCCAGCAACCACGCTGGCTTGACACCAGGGGATAGATGAAATCAGAAGGAGGGAGTGGGAGCCTCTCTCCCCAGCCTCAGGCGATGAGGGGCCACCTGAGGTCATTAAACCTGGCCTGCTTAGAATGTACAAAACTGGGGACAGAAGGATTTAAGTAAATAATTCATCATCCCCAATTCGCATTCTCCAGAAGTATCTATACAACCGCAGATAAAGGACTTCAAATTTGCCCCTCTGCTTTATATTTCAGGGTGAGATACCTGGTAATGGAATCCATTCTCTAATTCACTTTCCAAAAACAGAATCAGCGCAAATGTTTGCTCTTGGTGCTCTGTTAAATTTTCTGCTACTGTTAACCACAGAAAGGGATGGAAACCGTTGGGATTGAGAAATTTTATTCATTTCAAATTTACAAACTTCTACAGGGACTCTACACAGAGACTGAAAACCTGTGGTCCCACACCAGATCCATCCCAAAGGTGTTTTTCCTTTGGCCTCAGTGTTACTGTTGCTTAATGATTTTTAATTCAAGTAAATATGTGAAAATTAGGGATATTTCATCTATAAATCTGGACTTCAAGCTTCTCTAGGAAAATCAGAAAATCCTGGACATGCATTCCCGAATGGTAAGAAGAGGCTGGGTCGCTGTTTCTCTCATGAAATCCAGCACAAACTTTTCAAAGAGCTGAACTGCTGCTTCAATAATGAATTTTACTTGACTGGTCACTATGGGCATGGAATTTGCTACCCCTGGCTGTATTCAAGGTCCAGTTTGGGGACAAGGGCACGGAGGCAGGATCTGAAATGAGTAAATGCACTTGCCCCCCGGGGCACGGAATGTGAGAATTTTAGACAAACTAAAATTAGAATTTGTCTATTAAGTCTGTCTCAAAGTGATGTATGGCAACTATGATAACTGTTAGTAGAGACACAAAACCCATAATTAAGTGCATGAGATGTACTGGCAGAGGAGGGATGGGTGGAAGAGAAATACACAAAGAAGTATCTACTCTTCTGGCTACTTCTCCCCTCTAGCTGTTCCTGTATGACTCATTCAGTACTTAGCAAGTTCAATCCATCACCAATTCCTGCAAGTTTTTAATCCTCTTAAAAAACTTTTGTATCTGGCCTTTCTTTACTGTATAACCACAGCCACACTTCAGACCATCATGACCCTCATCCTACTTGCTTTTAGAGCAACTCACCCTCAATTCATCCTCTACCCAACTATCAGTGATATATCAAAAATGCAAGTTGGACCACATCGTTTCCCAGTTTAAAATTTTTCATTGCTTCCCTTATTAGGTGGTAATGCTGGGTTGGGTTTGAGAACTAAGGGACATGTTTTAAAAACACCTATGCTTGATCCTTACTTTCATATATTTTGATTTAAATGCTCAGTGTGCGGCCGAGACAGCTATATTTCATCCCCAAGTGATTCCAAAGTATCATCCGGTTGAGAATCACTGATCTACCAGGCAAGCTCCAAGCTCCTTAGCTTTGCCTTAGTGCCCTCCGGTATGTTTCTGTCACCACCAGCCCTCTTCAGGTTCCCTACAAATTCAACAGTAACCTTATGCATACATACGTCTACTACTGCACATACCTCCCTACTCTGTAACTATCTCTTTATTGCCTCTCCCACTATTCTGAGAGAAGTGACTTAGCTCAGTCTTCTTGTTACCTATAAGTACCTGGGACACAGTTGGGTCTAAATAAGAGTGGATGGAGATGGCAGAAAAGATGGAGCTGGAAGAGTAGGTAAGATGTGGAATAGCAAAGCTATGCGGTCAGAAAGCGAGAAGGAGAGAATACTAGCAAAGGTGGGAAAACAGAAAGCACGTCCTGAGCTAAGCAGAATGTTGGTGACTGTGCGTAATGTGTGAAAGCTTCTCTTAGGCCACAAAGAGGAGCCTAGTGGCCTGAGTAAACACACCAAAGGGAAGTGAGCCAATTTATTCCCTGCCCAACAGTGGCGTCAGATCCATTTGGTAAACTGCAAACTCTGTAGAGAAAAGAGATCCCAGAATACAAGCAATTGTTTTATTATAATTATCATAATATCCTTCCTGTTTCCATCTCTCATTCCAAATCAGTACAATTAAAATGCAAAAAGAATTACGTGTTTTGCAATTGTTAAATGATCTTTTTATATCTCTTTGCTGATGTAGTCTTGATTATTTCAGAAACAGTAGTTCTCCACGGTGGTTTCTGCCACGCAGCTCCAATGATTCACGCGGTGGGCCTCTCATCCTTTCCCTTGAGATTTTACTCCATAGTCGAATAGACTTAACTATGACTCATCATCCTTCGTATTCAGCCAAGATTTTTGTTTAATCTAATTAGTCCTCCTTCTTCATTCAACTCTAAACAACATCCATCCTTATGAGAATGTAGTTATGCCCTTCCTACTTTTTCAGAAACTTGTGCCTTCTACTAGCTGCCAGGACAAACTGGCAATAGTTGGTAATTTAAATTTTCCCATGTGAGTCAGGCATTCCAATTGCAAGCAATTGCAAACTGCCCCCTCTTCATGCCCAGTGAAGGCCTTTCCATTTGGTGACATCGTGGATCCATAAGCATTATTTATGAGCATTGCTGCTGGATCAATGGTGCTTTCTTGTTAGAGTTTTATTTTGCTTTTGATTTATGAGCAGTGAGATGGTACAGAGGACACCTATAACAGAAGTACCCATGATGTGATCAAATTCACCATGATGTTTCTGCTTTTGCTTGCCTTTATGAAACCAATATCAGACTTCAATACCCATGATTACAAACCTGTTTCTTTACAGACCCTGTTACAACATTCCCATCAAAGGTAACACTTCCCAGCACTTTTTTCTCCTCCATATTTAAGATGTTCATAGCTCCAAATGCCAGGCTCACGGTGCAATGAAAACTATCCCACAGCTAATAAATTATTCATTTGTCAGGAGTTTGCAATTTGAAGTGGCACTAACAGCCAAGTACCTGAAGCACCCCCCAAAGACGTAAAGCACAGTAACATGCAAAGCTTCTTCCACATAAATGCTAAAGGTTAAGTGCTATTAAACTTCTCTGTTTATCAAGAGATGTGCCCCTTGAACTTATTTATTCTAATTAATCTGCCCCCAATAAACATGACTAACAAAGCACCGTGCTAAAAGAGGCTAATCAAATGTGTCTCTTTCCCCTAACTAACCTCACCAGGTTAAAACAAGGTCTTCTGCTTATAAACATTCACCATTCCCCACTATCTGGGGAGAACTTGTGAGTAAGGTCAAAAGTAGGGGTCATCAAGCCATGACCCTCAGCCCAAAGCTGGCTCATTGTAAGGGTGTGTAAATGAAGTTTTATTGGAACATCACCACTCCCAAGTGTTTAGGTGTTGTCTGTGGCTGTCTTCTTATTATAACTCAGAGTTGGAGAGTTGTTACAGAGACTGTGTGGCTCACAAAGTCAAAAATATCTACTATATGGTCCTTTACAAAAGTCATTTGCCAACCTCTGGTTGAAAGGCATGCAAAATGTGGAAAGATTTCAGAATTTTAGCACTAGGTAGGGCTTTAACTGCTGTATATCAACCTGTTCATCTACCCAAGCAAGGACTGCCTTTAAATGCTTGTTATCTAGAATGTCATCTGTGGTACAGAGCCAGAAGAGAAGAAGGAATAAAGCAACGACAGATCCAAGGTGGCTCTCAAGCTGGTAGGTGCTTCGTTTTGATGACAATAATCACCATGCGTTCCAGTTATCTATTGCTGTTTCACACCACCTCAAAACTTGCTTAAGGCAAACATTTCTCTGCACAGGATTCTGCCTTGCAGGCCTCAACTGGGCAGCTCTCCTCTTCTCACTTCAGGTCACTCCCATGACTTGCCATCATCAGGAGGCTGGGCTCCGGCTGGGAAGCCAAGATGGCTTCATTCACATATCGGGCACTTCACCTGGAAGGCTACAAAATCCGTGAGCTGTCTGGGCATTTCTTTCTCTCCACAGGGTCCCTCCAGCAAGACAGCTGGGCACCTTTCTATGATGACTCCAGGTGCCACAGAGTTGAAGCAGAAGCTCCCAGACGTCTAAGGATTAGGCCTAGGACAAGTGCAGCATCACTTCAGCAGCATTCCATTGGTCAAAGCACCTCAAGGAACCAGCCCAAATTCAAGGGGAGGAGAATCCGACTCCACTTTGAGAGGAGCTATAAAATAGTTTGGCTGTGATTTCCAATCTACCAGAATATGACTAAGAGGACTGATGGTCACATCATGATTATGGTGATAAAATCCTGAAGGCAGACCTTACTGCTGACAATTTCAAATCAAACTGGTGGATAAGAGCAAGAAGGCAGCCTACTGAAATATGAAAATCATTTTATAATAAAACACTAGTTGCACAGAATGCAAAAATTTACAAATTGATAGTATTTTCCTCTTTTTTAAAAAAAATTGAGACACGACAAAAGCCTTTCTAAGAGTCATTCAATGCTTCTCTAATTCTTACACAAGGTATAAACTGTGGATATGGTATAATCTTTCTTCTGTGATTCTGAAGCCTCACTCTGCTATTAATGAAGTTCCAGCACAACTACAATGGAAATGGACCTCTGGCACCTGCCATGGTGGTGGCATCGCTTTGGCCCTTTGTCCAGGTTTCTGGCCACTATGCATTTTGAGCTCATGGGCCTGCTCTTTTAAACTGTTCTGCCTCTTCCCTGGACAAGGAGTCAAGAGAGCTGAGTTCTAGGGCCTTCTCCATCACCTACTCACCTTTTTGCTCCAGGCAGGTCATCTGCTCTGACCCTTGGTTTCTTTTATCTGACAAGTGCAGATGATAAAATGTATCCTCCCTACTCCTAGAGTATTCAGGAACAAGTTAGATTAAAGATATAAAATGTTTAAAAATTATACGGGAGAAGGTATTATCATGATCATTGCTATGAGATAAAATTGGATTTTATTGCTAAAATAAAGTAAAATAAAATTTAAAATAATACATTAAAATTAATATACTATTAAATACATTGTTGATATAACAACAATGGCTAAGATTTATTTAGCACTTACTATGTGTGTTGATATAATAACAATGGCTAAGGTTTATTTAGTGCTTACTATGTGTGAGGCATACTTCTAAGCACCTTACATTGGTTAATAGTTAATCTTCCCCTGTGTCCACATGTCCGTTCTCTACGTCTGTGTCTCTATCCCTGCCCTGGAAGTAGGTTCATCTGTACCATTTTTCTAGATTCCACATATATGAGTTAATATAGGATATTTGTTTTCCTCTTTCTGACTTACTTCACTCTGTGTGACAGACTCTAGGTCCATCCATGTCTCTACAAATGACCCAGTTTGAACTATCCTTTTTATGGCTGAGTAATATTCCATTGTATATATGTACCACATCTTCTTTATCCATGCATCTGTCATTGGACATGGAGGGGATACATGTATACATCTAGCTGATTCACTTCATTGTACAGCAGAAACTAACACAACTGTAACATAATTGTAAAGCAATTCATTGTACAGCAGAAACTAACACAAGTGTAACATAATTGTAAAGCAATTATACTCCAGTAAAAAAAAAAAAGATAGTTAATCTTTATATCAACCCTACAATTACCATGCCAGACAACAAAACTGAGACATAAAGAAATTAGGAAATCTGTTTATGGTTATACAGATATTAAACAGAAATACGATTTAGCTTTATCAATTTGCATAGCTGATTTTAAGAACTTACGAAAGGCCTATCGTATTTCTGAGAAAATTTCCCCCTTTTGTTAGAAGGGCAGAATCTCCCTCTTCTAATCTCTGTACCAGCATTCTGTACCAGAGCTTACACATTGTTAGTGTTCTTAACCACGGGTGCCTTTGCCTCCCAGGGGACATTTAGCAATGTCTGAAGACATTTTGGTTGTCACAACTGGGGGCTAGAGTGTTACTGGGTATAAGCCAGGGATGTTCCTACACGTCCTACAATACTCAGGGCAGTCCCCATAGAACACAAAGAATTACCCAGCCCAAAATGTCAATAGCGTTAAGCTTGACAAACCCTGGGCTACACTGATGGCATAAACATAGTAAGGAGAGATTTCACTAAGTTCAGCCTGTAAGTTATAATAGTAATCTATGATATGGATGCTTTTTTGTTATGTTTTGTTTATTGCTGCTCAAAGGTATATATTGCTTCATTCCTTGAACCGAAAATCATCTCAATAGGAGAAAATGCTAGATAATTGATTTCTACGTATACCTCAGGCATTATGGTTAATACAGTGGGATAAAGATGAACCTTTATTGAATACCTGCCATGCATCAGGCACTCACAGCACTTTACATATAGGATTTCACTTGAATCTCAAAGCAACTTGTAAGAGCTATAAGCATCCCCAAAGAGTCAGAAGAATTTAAGCCAAATCTGGTGGCTAACCCCATGTACTATTTTAGAGAAAACATTTAAGTTATAGTTTAATAATCCTTATGTTATTTATTAACTTACAACCCCACTAGGCTTAAAACTAAGTCCAAATATGTTAAATCACATAAGCAATAGTTTTTCCTCCAAATAAAAGAGATTTACCGGGAAAGAGTTTATTAAAATTATTTCATATAGAGGATATACTTTCCATATAGGAATCACTTAGGAATCCTATTGCTATAATCTTGACTAAATGGAAGCATACAGAGGAAAGCCCTATACAAGCTCCCTTCTTCTCTACAAATGTATGTTGGTCATCACCTTCCAGTTACAACTCTGCTTTTCATTTGTACCCTCCTTAGGCCTCTCCAGCTACGGATACTGATGAAATGAAGTGTAGACTTAATTATATGTTGCCAATGTAGAAATATCATCTACTTTAAAAGAAAAGCAAAACTGGCTAAAGAGCTAAAAGCAGATATTTTTGCTTTTGTTAACCAAAGCCTTTAGTGTTCAAAGTCTATATTGGATGGTACAAAGGAAATTTCAGTCAAGCAGTTTAGAAAATGAATTTATAACCTGATCAGAGATTGTAACAACCCTTCAATGAACTATTTGAGAAAGAAATATTTATTTTGTCCCAGTAGAGGAGAGTGGTGCCCAATTCAAGTTTCATAGGTAGATATCCCAAGAATATATGTTTCCCTACATACTGGCTGAGCAATCTAACTCCTTCCGAGGCCCACAGGGCCACACGGTTTAGCCCCTTCCTGCTCTCTTAGCTATGTCTTCCTACTCACTGTGCTTCAGTCTCCTAGGCCTTACTTTGTCCTTTGAACACACTAGCCTTCTTTCCTCAAGGCTTTTGTGAACCACTGTTCTATCCACCTGGATGTGCTGAACTCCACTTCTTCATGGCTGGTGCTGTCCCATCACTCAGCTTAAGTGTTGGGTCTCACTAAGCAACACCTTCCTTGATATAAAATGAAGGAATGCCCTGTCCCCTCCCCTAACATCCCCCTGTACTCTCACAGAACATCACCCTGTTTTATTATCTCTGCAGCATTCCTAACTATCAAAGCCACACGGTTCATTTATCTTTTGTCCATAACCTTGTCTTGCTGCATGTTTCTTCCCTCCCCGCCCAGCTCCACTCCAACTAGAATGGAAATTCTGTGGTAACACGAATCAGGATCTGGCTTGTTTGGGGAACACAGTAGGCATTTACTGAATGAAAAAGAAATATTACTTTTAAATTAAATGTTGTGATTTAAATTTACTTTTAAAGGATACATATGGACATTAAAGAGGTGTTTGTATCAACCTGAAATCACGACAGCTGAAAGCAATGAATGCCTTCCCTGCTCTTTTTTTATAATATTAACACCTTTATTAACAGGTGGTTGCAGTTTGTTAACTTTTTTGAAAAATCAAGTTGTAAACTTTTGTTACCAATTAAAATGAGGTTCTTAAAAAACTTGACCAGACATAAAACAATTAAAAAATCTTTAAAGGTGTATTGAGAAAAAGCGGGTTTTTATTTTTTTTAACACGTTTGTCATTACCAAAAAGATCTGTCTTTCGGTAAAAAACATTTAAAAATCCCATGCTGCATAAATAATACAGATAGCTCCAGTGATCTGGTCAATGGGCAAAAAGCAGCACTTAAGGTCTGCCCTATTAATGGTAAACAAACAACAGCAATTTATTTTTCTCTCACTCCTTTATAAGCAACTTGAATATAGCAAAAACAACAACAAAGAAAGAAAAGAAAACTACCAGAATGTATTAAGTTTAATTGGCTCATTATACTTTCTGTGCTTATAGCTCAAAAGTAATGTATTGTGTGCTATTTTTAATCTGCAGATATAAGTACTTAGTGTATTTTAATGTCTCATTGAATAAATGTAGTATAAAACAATTATCACAACACTATGTTGTGATTATGCAAAATGCATCACACATTGTAGAGTGCATTTAAAACTTTCATTGGAGAACAGAAACTAAATTGAAATACCCATTCTAGTAAGGTTTTAAACTTCATTCACATTTTAAAACTGATTCTGGATTCCACGGTATTTCTTTTTACAAATATATTAACATAAAGGTAAGTTTTTAAGAATTACCTGAACAAACAAAAAGAGAAATCATAAGAATGAGCAGTGATATACTTTTGGAAAAAAAATAATGACATGTTAAAAATAAAGAATTACATGTCCCTCATTAGCTTGGCTTTCTCTTTCACTCAGAATTATAATAATCTGTAGGTGGTTTAGGTTTTAGGAGACTGTAGCTCAATAAAAGTCAACTAACGTTATTTCTTAAGTTTCAAGGCAGTCTGGCCCTCCTAACCTCCACCACTCTTCTCCCCTATTCCCCATCTTTCCCTTAACATTCAACTAGACTCTTAAAAGATCTCAAGGACACTCTGGCTGGCCTGGCTTCAGAGGATTTCTCTACCCTGCTACCACACAGATGTTTTTTTACATCTCTTTCTGTCACTCCCCCAGTTGTCCTTAGAATAAAAACCAAGATCTTGACAAGTTCTAAAGCCTTGCATTAGATGGTCCTGCTTACTTGTCTATCCTTATTTGATTACTTCCTCCTTCTCAGAATCTGCGATCCAGTCACATCCATTCTTTCAGTCACCAAAATACACTAGGTTATCCTGTCTTGTGGTATAAGAGCATGTTCTTTCTTGAACCTTAACAGCTCTTTCAGGTGTAGTTTAGTTAATGTCTATTCATCCATCAGGTGCTAGCTCAAAAATCATTCCCTCAGAGGTATACATGTGATCTAACTTAACAGAACTACACCTTTACAAAAATATATTGATGTAAAAGCTAGTAAAATCTGTAGTTAATAGTATCTTACTAATATTGATTTCCTGATGTTGATAATGTAATGTTATTACATAATATATCATTACTAGGGAAATATGGGTGAAAGGTACTTGGGAAATTCCTGTACAATTTTTACTTCTTTCAAGTCTAAAATTATTTCACAATAAACAAGAAATAAATTGCTCCTTCATAATGCTTTTTATTGCTCTTCTGAATAGTTGAGACACTAACCTCCCTATTCTCTTCCCTCAAAACATTTATCACAGAAAGTATGAACGTTTTGAGATTAATGTTAAATATTTGTCTATCCCACTAGAGTTTAAGCCCTCTAGGGGTAGGGATCATATCTCTTTATCTCACCATTGTATATCCAGTAGTTACCTCAATGCTTGACACAGGAAATATGTCCAATAAACACTTATTAGAGGGAGTATTAAATACACAAATGTGTCAATCAGTCAATGCCCTTTGGAGGCATAATTCCATATATAATGATACATATTTACATTTTATAAAAGATATTGCTCAAATCATAAAGTTAATGGGATCATCAATGTCCACAGAGATCTAAACATGGATGCTTCTAATTTGGAAATGATGCAAGTTGATGAGAAAAAAGCAAAAGAGCAACTAACATTTAGTGAATATTTAATCCTATTATTCAAAATGCTTTGCAAGTCCTCTAATCCTTATGATAACCATATCAACTGTGTGCCATTTTCCATCTTCATTTTACAGATGAGAGGCACATAGAGATTTGTAACTTGCACATAGTCAGAACACCTACACTGCAGAGGCAGGATCTGAACATTGGTACAAGTCCATATTCTTAAGCGCTACTTCCTGCCTGGAGATAAAATCTGAGAATATTGCTTGAGAGAGTTCTGAAAAGTGAGCTATGAATTCTGAAAGTAGATTACAAGCTGGTGTGGGACCACACTTTTTAAAATCTTTATATCCCTACCATTATGCACAAAGCTTTCCGCGTAGCAGGGACACATGATCTCACACACACACACACACACACACACACACTGGTTACTGGTTTCACAAACGAATAAATAAATCTAAAGCAAACTGAGGAAAAGAGAAAAAGCAAAATTATAAGTAAGAGAATTGGTTTCCACCCAATCACTAGTACTTTTCTCTCTGATTCTTTATTTCAAGTTGGACACTGGTTGGGGTTTTCTGAATTTACTGAAGCAGCACAACATGGGAAGAAGAGTGCGGGCTCCCAAACAAATCAAACTTACTTGTAATGAATCAGGTAAATAGCAGCTACGTCAGGAAAATTAAAGAAACTAAGAATATGATGGGAAAGAAATGAGGAAATCATAGAACAATATAATCAAATATCACCAGGCTATTAGCGATAACAAGAAGTAATTCACAAATATTTCAGATATTGTTCTATCCTTCAAGCCTAGGGCCCTCATCGCAAACAGAGACCAGAGATAACAAATCTATCATACTTTGGTTTTTCTTAGAAAAAGCAAGTCCCTCTACACACAATAAAATGTTTTGAAGTGTACACATTTGTTGATTATGTGACATATTCTTAACCTTACTAGATAGGTACAGCTCTGCTGTGAGCAATTAATTCAGAAAGCTACAGAAAACTCTACAATGGGACCAAAGGATCAGTAAAATAGCTGGAATATTTTTCTTGCTGTAGACAGCTGGACTCTGCTAATTTAACTACTTTAAAGTGAGGGGAGGAAGGGGGAGGGAGCAGTAAGGTTTTTATTTTGCCACACCTCTGTAAATTCAGAGAAAAGGAAAACAAGGAAGGCATGAGCATGGAAAAATGAACTGGCTTTCTTCCTGCTCTCCTCAATGAGCACATCTATTCTAACTGGCCTGAAGGAACCAGAACACTTTTCATTCAGGTGACATATACCAAAGAGAATCTAACCAGAGAGCTGGCTTAAGCAGCAGTTTACCTTTTCATTTTTAAATAGCTTTATTGGAATATGATTCACACACATACAGATCACCCATTTAAAGTGTCCAATTCAATGGTATTTAGTGTGTTTATACCCAATTAGTACCATCACCCCAATCTAATTTTAGAACATTTCATTTTCATCATCCCAAGCAATTTACCTTTTAAAAAGTTGATTGAATGGTCTGTGATCTAAGTATGTACATACATACATGAATACATACATCACACATACCTAAACACCCGTAATCTAAAAAAAAAAAAAAAAACCTAAAGGACGTTTTTGATGATCTATGAATGTTCTCATTGTGAAATGGCCCTGTCTACGGGGAGGAAGGCATTTTGATGACATAAGAAAGACAGTCTTTCCATTCCTAACTTCATTTTGGAGGTCTAACTTCTTGACAGGCTGCTTCTTGGAAGTGATTTCGGCAGAATGCAAAAGGAATCATTGGCCCTGCCCTTCAATCTAATCATTTTCCTTTTCTTTAATTTTATTTTCTGAAGAATAATTTCTGGCCATAGCAAAAGCCACTCACTTTCTTCCTTACCATGCTTACCTCCCTCTCCAGCCTTCCGGACCAGTGTCCCACGTGTTTCTGTATGTGCTTCCAGTAAATATCTATAGCTCCTCCCTCAGAGCAGCTCAAGAAAATTCACTACAGGAAGCAACAAAACAGGAAGATGGAAACACTTTCCATTATCCATTAGACCCAAGCAAAATTAATTTTAAATTGGCTATTTCCTAAGCTTGAAAAAGCAGATATGCTTCATATTATTCCCTCTTGATCTTCAGTTTAATTCCTGGGACAAGAGTTTATAAGAATCTCCTATGTATAGAACTTTTTATAGGGAAGCAAGCTGGGGACTTTAACACGCTGCAGGAAAATATGGTTTATCAACTGTCCAAATTTTGATGATCTGTATCAAATTAAATAATTTCAGCACAGTGCCTAAACACAAGTACTCAATAAAAATGTTGGCTGAATGTTTTTGAATAATGATAGATAACATTTATTAAATATCTACCATGTGTTATCTGCTGATCTGTGTTTTACATTAACTCATTTATTCCTCATAAAACGCAAGAGTAGGCCCTACACTATACCAACACCATCATTACTCATCACCCATATTTTTAAGATAGGAAAACTCAGAGAAAGAGCATGAGGCATCATGCTCCCGATTACAAAAAGACAGCCAGAATTTAAAACCAGACTCTGGTTTCAGAGCTTACTTTATTAACCATTACCCTATGCTGCCCACCAGAAAACAAGTAAGGAAAAAATGGTTAACTTACAACATTGATGTCAGTCTCTTCTCTAATGCCAAAGAAATAAAGAAGTTACATTGGATAGAGTGATATACTACCAGAGGGGGAATAAAAGAAACCTAACTGCTTTCACATAGGGCAGAAATATAGTGAGTAGATGGGGACTACAGCAAGGTTCCTTAACAATAAGGATGGAAAATGAGGGTGTGTTCACCATCTGAGACAGAAAAATGGCAAAAAGCAACAGAAAAAGGATGAACTAAACCATTTTAGGAATTCAACTATCAAGAGCTGTGTTTATAATGAAGATCCAGTAAACACTCAGGTCCAATGACAGTGGCCAAAAAGCATAAATTCAGGTCTAGAATGTAAGTGATTTCATCATAGTGAAACCAGTTTGATAAAAGAATGTACTAACAGCAGATTCTTGGCCTGTATTTAGTTTAAAAAAAAAGAAGAAGAAGAAAGAAAAAAGAAAAAGGACTGGTAAATAGCAAACTAAAGCTACATAAAATTACCAGAAACTATTAAGAAAACTCAGTCAAAAGAAAAATATCGGGCTTCCCTGGTGGCACAGTGGTTGAGAGTCCGCCTGCCGATGCAGGGGACATGGGCTCGTGCCCCGGTCCGGGAGGATCCCACATGCGGCAGAGTGGCTGGGCCTGTGAGCCATGGCCACTGAGCCTGTGCATCTGGAGCCTGTGCTCCGCAACGGGAGAGGCCACAACAGTGAGAGACCCACATACCGAAAAAAAAAAGAAAAGAAAAGAAAAATATTTACCCCAGGATTATATTAATATAATACAATCTAAATTCATCTAGAATTTGCATGCACAGCATCACTGAACTGACCTCAGTCAAACCACTATGGAAAACTGGTTAGCTTGGCACGAGGAAGGGCAACTCCTAGTGTTCAAACTGAAGTCACACTTGACTCCTCCCCCGGACCACAGCTCTACCATGTGTATGTGCATTCAAGAAGCAATGAGCGACATCATTTCGAGCACTCCAGACTTAGGAATAAAAAGAAATAGGATCCTTGCAAACATCTAGCCTTTTGAAATAATAGTGGAGATCAGTAGGGCACTTTAAGTGGGCAATGGCAAAGACTATAATTTTCTGCTAAAGGGATATTATCACAATTTTTCAACCTGGGTTTGAACCAAGGTTCATGAGAGCTCTTCTATCTAATGCGACATCACACCAGCACTTTTCTATGGTGTTCCACACAGCGGATTATAAGCCTCACTCCTCAGCTCTGCAGAGTTAATCGTTTCAAAAGGCAGCGAGCTGAACACACTAAGTTAACATGGCACCCTAGAGTGGCTTCTTTCCACTCCCCACCTGCATATCATCCTCTTCTTCAAAAGAGAGCAACATTAAAAAAAAATTATTCCCATTGTTCTTGAGTGGCTCTGACAAGCTACTATTAAAGTCTGAAACATAATTCCTGATCCCTTGTATGAATACAAAATACAGTTAGGTAAAAGAAAAAATATATATATGGCTAGATGTGCTAATGAAAGTGTAAGGAAACAAATCAGTGACCCAGCTGATACAAGCCTGAGAAATACCATCTTTCTATGATGGTGAAGAAATCAAATTTTTCTTCAGTGCCACTTGTATCTTGATTTTTTTCAGGGTTTTAAGAGAAGTTAATGGCACAATTTAATGGGTTACAATCTAAATCCTATTTCATCAATTGTTCTTTAAACATTCTTAGTGGCTAAAATTATATCTCAGACTCTACCATGTGCTTTCATGTACCATGAATATCCTCCAGCAGATTACTAAGGGATGTTCTTTCTTCTTTTAAAATGTACCTAAAAAAATATGGCTAATTTTTCCTCTTTCCCCAGGAACGCTCAGGTTACATATGCTATTCAGCAATGCCAAATGAATCTGTTAAAGGGAAAATATCCTAAAGTAAGGTTGAGGAGATAGGGCAAAACCAAACAAAATTAATTTGGCAAAGAAGAAGCCTCTCCCTCTTTGCAGCTGTGAAGGGAAAAGTGAGAGAGAATGGATTCTTTTCCAGGTTACATCTTGAGGTTGAAAACTGCTATCATGTAAATATATAACATGGTAAATATCTTAATTTAACTAACAATCGCTAATTCACTCAGGCCTTTGTTATTTCTTGCTTAAGACTCTATTGGATAAGAAATGGATGAAAGAGTAGAAGAGAAAGAAAGAGAAGGGGACGAGCAAGAGGAGGAGCAGGTGATGATCATTTATAGTCTAGATTGTTTTGAAAACATAATTTAAAATTTTAGGGCTTCCCTGGTGGCGCAGTGGTTAAGAATCCACCTGCCAATGCAGGGGACATGGGTTCGAGCCCTGGTCCGGGAAGATCCCACATGCCACAGAGCAACTAAGCCCATGCGCCACAACTACTGAGCCTTCGCACCATAACTACTGAAGCCCACGCACCTAGAGCCCATGCTCTGCAACAAGAGAAGCCACTGCACTGAGAAGCCCGCGCACTGCAACGAAGAGTAGCCCCCGCTCACCGCAACTAGAGAGAGCCCGCATGCAGCAACGAAGACCCAAAGCAGCCAAAAATAAATAAATTTATTTTTTTAAATACACATAATTTAAAATTTTAAAAGTACTTGTTCCTCAATGCTTGATATCTGTCTGCCACTTTCCACCAGAGAATTAAGCAAAAGCAAAGCTTCTCAGTAAAAGAATATGCTTACTCATCTGGAAGGATAACGTCATGAATATATGATAATTAGGTCTAATAACTTTAAGAAAATCCCTAACTGAGATCTGATATTAAAGTCAGGTCCCACAGCCTTAATATGCTTTCGCCGAAAGCTAACAATTGTAAAACAACTTACTTTTTCACTCCAGCCAAAACTGAAAAATAAAGCCATATGCCTGATTTCTTTAAAACACTAAATTTAGATTGCAACTTTAAAATACATTTTGACATAAACGGCTTTTAACACAAGCATCTTTCATTTGGGTCTTTTCCCAGTTAATTATTTGCTGGCATTGTACTCGAAATTCCTTGGCTTCACCTTAAACCAACACTCCCAAGTGCTAATTAGGAGACTATATACATTATTAACCAGAAAATGTTGTGCTTAAAACATGCATGTTCCATATGTATCCTATTATTAACAGTATTCCCTTCACTCCTGGAAAGCTCTCTTTAAAAAAGAGAGCCCTATTTAAACAAAGAAATTGGCTGCTCTTGAGGAAATTCTTGTTGAAATGCAATTAACAGGTAAGGGCCAACATGACACGGGATCCTTGTCTTTGAAACATCTTTAACATGAATCAAATTTAATCTCACTGCAATAGTCAGTGGAGGGAAAAGTTAATGACTGCAGATGTTACACATTTTAATAGCACCAAGGGGACTCCCGAAGAGAATGGCTGACTCTCATATGAGTTAAACCACTACCGGCGACCAGACATGTTGGTAACTATAAGCCAGAGACATGTCTTTTTCCAGTACTGCCTCTTCCAAAAAATCCAAAGGACAGATGGGAAAAGAAACGTATGTAAACAAGGTAGGCCTAATGATTTCCTAATTACGAAGGAGATGTGATCTTCTCATTAATTGGCAAGCTAATTGACCACAATCTCAGTTTCACAAATGGAGTCCTATAATCCAAACTTTGGGGTCTGTACTCCACAGAAATCTCCTCACACTTCCACACCCTTCATCCAGCCACAAAGTTGTCAGTTCTGCTTGGTTTGTTTGAATACTGTACTCCACGGCAGCTGTCGGAAACGGTACATTAGAACAGCTGCTGTGACAGCTACAAGAGCTTGGAAGTTTAATTGGGCTCAATGTGACATTGCGCATTTTTCTAAACATAGAAGTATCCACAAAACTAAAGAAATGTCTAATGGGTCTGAGCAATATTTACTTATTGGCACCACCGACTGGTTAATCCCAGTTTGCGCTGTATTATTGGTCTCATAATACCTTTTGCTACTGGGCTGCTAAGAGTATCAAAAAAAGAAAGAAAAAAAAAAAAAGAAAGGCAAAACAGTAGGAACAGTTAGATGCACAAGAAAAAGGGCATTAAGACAGAGAGGAAATGGTAAGCAAGTCATGTCAATAATCTCTTTGAAAGGCTGGCTGGTAGCCAAGGAGGATCCCACAGTGTCTCAGGATCTACTTTCAAAGGAAACATATTCAGAGGCCCTGAGCGTGGTGCCAACTGCAAACAAATCCACTCATTATAGCCCCCTAGAGAAGGGGAGAATGGCTTACTCTCAGCATCCGCGTGGAGGAAGAAGGCAAGGAGCAGCAGCAGCGGCCTGGCTACGTGCACCATCCTGCAGCTCGGCACCAGCACACACTGGCAGCTTGGAATCACTGCCGCAGAAGCCGCAGCGAGCCGGACCGATCTGAAATTTCAGCTGGAACACTTTCAGAGCCTGTGAAGGGAGAGGTAAAGAAAAGAAAGGGAAGAAAACACAAAGACACTTAGACTCTCACTCTTCTCCCCTTGTTCCATCACAACCACCACGAGAGATGCAAAACACTGTTGATACACCATAAATTGTAACCATGACACCTTTGGGTTAGGAAGCAAACAACCTGGTTTGTGAAATGGGACTCCCCAGGCTGATCTTGTTCCCATGTTCAGGCCACCCTGAAGCCAACCCCTCTGAATTTCACTCTCTGCTCATGCCACCTTTTGGGTAACGTTCTATGAGAAGAACCTGTCACTTCTTAGGAAATATTACATGACTACATAAGTGGAAGAAAGTCCATCAATGCTACAAGTAAGATTAAAGAGAAGCTCCACCACGCAGGATAAAAGTCTATTATTGGCAGAATAATGGAAGTTGCTTTCCTGGCACCAGGTGAAATGACAGTGCTAATTCAACTTCTCCAGCTAAACAGTAGAGGTTAGAATTTTTTACACCAGCACATTTGGCTTCTTCCCTAAAGACACATCACATTTGGGTCTAGTTTGGCTTCCATAAGTCAAAACAATAGCTAGCAAAAGCCACTTTGACTTATAGGATTTTTATATGCCTCCTGGGCAATGGCTTAGTTTTCTCAATTTTCTATGTAAAATCAATAAGCCACAGCCTGTTTTTAGAGAGCCTACTGCGTGCAAGACATCAGAGTCCATCCTCTGTGACTTTCCAGTTTAGGAGGGAAAATAAGACAGGCACATTGGATGACTAGGACAAGTTAATACGAGTTTAGTGCCAGGAAGGAAAGCCAAATAATGCCATGAAATTCAGGATCAAGAATGACATCATAGAAAAAGCGGAGTCTCCAACTGGGCCGTGGAGTACAGGCAGAATTTTACCAAAAGAAAGGAAAGGCATTCCAGGAATTCTATACAAAGGCAGGGCAGTGAAAAGGGAACTCTGGCAAAGGTGAGTTGCCTGGTTGGCCTGAAGCAGGGCTTCCCAAATATCTATATGCATCAGAACCACCAGGAAGGCTTGTAACTGGGCACGCACCCACCAGAGTTTGTGATTCAGTAGGTCTGTGCTGGGGGTCCAAGAACTTGCATTTCTAACAAGTTTCTGAGTGATGCTGATGGAGCTGGTCCAGGGTCCACAATGAGACTACTGGGTTGGTGTGATGGATCCATTAGGAAATCACAAGAAGATGAGGCAAAAGAAAATGTCGCATGCTTTAGGTATACTTCCTTATTAGAGTTTTTGGCTCTCTGCTATTTTTACCGTACTGTTTCATTTAAATTTCCTACATGCTAACTTTGTTTGTGCGATTGAAATAAAATTGCAGTATATTAAAAAAAAAAGAAAATGGCTCAGGCTTAAAAAATAATAGGTCATGGAGAGCCTTGGATGCCAACCTAAGCCCACCAGCCTTTTTTTTCAGCAAACCACAAAGGGAGCTATTTAATGTTTTGGAGCAGAAGAACCAATATAGAATGAAGCTTTGAAAAGATTAACTGACAGTTGAATGTGGGATGATTTACAGAACGCTATTATCAAGAGTCACAGGTAAGAAGTAACACAGACCATAAGAGTGATGGTGGTCCTGGTGGGAATGGAAAAGAATGGAAGTGATGACTGACTGGCTCCAAGCAACAATTTGAAGTATGGCTCTTCGGGTGATAAATGATAGTTCCTACAGAACCTTCAATAAATCTAGTACAACATTTTATACAGAATAGGCTCTTAATAAAGAGAGAAAGAAAGGGCATATTTAACGTTACTGCTTCCTCTGTCATTGTGAGAAGAACTTGAGAATGACAATCAGAATTCGTTTGCCAATGAAACAGTATACCTTTAAGTTTTGCATATAGGAATATCTGAAACACATAAAATTCTTGACACAAAATACTAGAGACATCCAGAAATAACCTAAAAACTTAAAATAACTTGCAGTTTAAGAAGTACTGTTAATGCAGATACTATAGTGTGTCTTTTTTGAAACTAAGCTTGAGCATGAGAATAAAAAGTTTTTTAAAAAGATATTATCTTTTTCATTACTATGAATGAATGGTGTGAACGCAGGAAAGATAAAACTAAAAGGAAGGGGTATGATCATTCTAATTACCGTTCCACTAGATAGCCTTTTTTTCCTTTTGAACAGATTTGTGGGTGGCATGAAGAAGCAAATTGTACATTGAAATGCATGCACTTGAAACCAAAAGCTAGCCAGCTGCTCCAAATCAGCTATCGTTATCAATCTCATCTGGAAAACAATTTATCAAGCAGTTCACAGCTATCAAATGTTAGAATTCTCCAAACTTCATAGAAGAAGTGCTAAAGGAATCAGCTCTCTCCCTCTCCCCCTTTCACCGCTCCCACCCTCATGCCAGCATTTCAAATGACAGCAAAGTCCAGGAGACATCAGTCCTGTCAGACTCAATTTGTGTCTGTGCAAGCGTATCAGAGCCAACTGCTACATAATGACTCGATGCAATCACAGAGATGGAGATGTATGAAATGCTCTCTCAGCAAAGAGGTGATTTGGCTCTCCCCCTTCTCAACTGAAGTGCCATAAGAAGACTAAGTTCTTTCAAATGAACCTACAAATGTTACCTCTGACTTGAAACAGTGCTAGGATCTAGAAATGAATGCAGGTGTGAACATACCTATTTTTACTTAAATGGGCTATGCCCTTGGCCGAGATATGACAAAAGGAGATCAGAGGTGTGAAGATAAAACCAATTCTAGATGTTCATTCTGGCCAATCTCCACTCTGTATCTTGTTTATTACATAGAAACTTTGCCAAAAGGAAAACGCTGGCTTGTGTATTAGTAAGGTGGAATTTGAATTTTGGAACAACAATGGGCAGTAGATTTTTAAGAAAACATTTTCAGTGAAAATAATGTGGTCCAGCAGTTAAGACTCTGCACTCTGAATGCAGGGGGCCCGGGTTCGATCCCTGGTCGGGGAACTAGATCCCACAACTAAGAGCCTGCATGCCGCAAGTAAAAGAGCCCACATGCTGCAACTAAGGAAAAAAAAAAAAAAACCCAGATGCCATAACTAAAGATGCCGCACTCTGCAATGAAGATCCCGTGTGCCGCAACCAAGACCCGGTGCAGCCAAATAAATAAATAACAAATTTTTTTTAAAAAAAAGGAAAAAGAAAAAAGAAAAGAATGAGGATGAATGAATGTTATAAGTAGTTCCCTGTAGTTTCCAAACTACAATGTTGTAAGTAGTTTCCTACCCTAAAGAAAGGGTAGCCAAGCACACTGCAATGAAAAGGGCAAGAAAGGGGGTTTGGAGATACTAAAAGTACCATGGTTTAGCTTACATCACAAATTATTCTGCAGTTGTGCAACAGCCCTCAGCAGGGGCTAACTCCGTGATTTTTACATACCTTGCCCTTTGTGTCTTTTATTAACTGGGACTGGCAGATAAAACAACCACCTAGATGAGCTAAAAATAAAAAATATTTAAAACTCTCTGGTTTCTTATTGCTCACAGCACAAAGATGTTAACAATAATTTTTTTGATTTCCAATCAGCTCAATATCTACTTTTCTATTTATGTACATGTGTGGTTAGAGAAACTAACAGCTCAGAGGGCCAGTGTGTGCAATCTAATCTGAAATGAAACAAGAAAAATACACTTGCCCTGAGTCTTATATCATTGCTTCAAGTGATCTGATTAGCTGACACCTAACTCTTTATCTTCAATTTAACATTGGAACCCTTTTCTATAATAAGTATATTTATATTCAAACTGATATGAATGTTTAAGGATTCTTTTCAGCTTTCTGTATTGTTGGTGTTTCTGTAGATTATGTTAACATAAGAGAAAAAAAAAGGCTTTTCTTCTTAAAAAGATATCCTACAAGTCCCTTAGAGAAATGAGTGATTGTAGGTTTTTTGCAGGAAATGTGCAAAACGAGCATGGAACATCTTGCCATACCAGGAAGCGAGGAGGCTTTCAGGAACTACCAGGTTATATCCAAAAAGTGCCAAGGTGATGAAGCTTGGCTCCTAAATCAGTCAAATGTAGGAAAATCTGAGTGGCAAAAAGAATAATAACTGCAATGAAATGGAACACATCATATTAAAATCCACGAGTTTGTAATCTTAAAAGTTATTTTTAAAAATTACATTGGTCAGTCTAGGAGAAAGTTAAAGAATCAAATCATTATTCTGAGAAGAGGGAGAGAAAGGGAAATAACTAAGTTTTTTTCCAAAAAATCTCCGTAAGAACTTTAAAAAATACTGCTTTCACTAGATATTATTTATCCCTATACATCTTGCTTCTTTCTGTCTTAAAATAACCCTATACTTTCAATTCTAGACACCTTAGAAGCAACAATATGGTAATGATTTTTTTTTTTTTTTTTTTTTTTGCGGTACGCGGGCCTCTCACTGTTGTGGCCTCTCCCGTTGCGGAGCACAGGCTCTGGACGCGCAGGCTCAGTGGCCATGGCTCACGGGCCCAGCCGCTCCGCGGCATGTGGGATCTTCCCAGACCGGGGCACGAACCCGTGTCCCCTGCATCGGCAGGCGGACTATCAACCACTGCACCACCAGGGAAGCCCCTGGTAATGATATTTAACCTGAGCATATACCCATTAAGTTGGGGAGGTGATGTGGTAAGGAGGAAATCCCTAAATGCTGTGACTTCTTTTTATCAAACTCCCAAACCAATCAGGCCTCTATAAGTCAACTAGAACAGATTTCCAACCATTTAAGAGAGAGAAAAAAAATTGTAGGGAGGATGTGCTACCAGGAAACTGATTTGTAAAAGAGAATCAAGCAGGGCTGCTGTGGCCTGTAGTTTATAGCAAGCCTGGTAGACACTTCTGAGGGCGCCCTGTGAGTTTCCTGTGCCTTCAGCACACAGTTACAGGACACAAAAAGAAAAGAGAAAACACAAATCCACTTTCAACATTTCACTTATTCACAAGAATTTTCCAAGAGAAGATAGTCCCCTAAACAGTTTATCACGGTCTAGGACAAGAATCCTCCGGCACTATCCAATAAAACTTTCTGCAGGATACAAATATTCTTTATCTGCACTAATAACTGACCACTGTAAACACAGCTGGTATAACTGGGGAAGTAAACATTTTCCTGTATTTAAGTTTAAGTTTAAATAGCCCCATGAGGATAGTGGGTGCCCCACTGGACAGCACAGACCATAGAGCTTCATTTCTCAACAGCACTGAAGAGCACAGCTATAAACAAAGCCTATGTTTTCCGGGTTGTAAACTGAAACAATCAGGTGGGAATCCTGAGTCCATGTATTCCTTGGCTTCCAAATAATTAGACTCTAAGGGTTCACTGGCTTAGGTGAGGAAACCCACTTAACCTCTGGGTCACTTACTTCCCCATCCCTGACCCTCACACTGCCAAAAACAATCATTTCATTGTTTCAAACTACTTCATAGAATGTGGGAGATCAATAAGTGGTCAAGGGCCTCCCTGGTGGCGCAGTGGTTGAGAGTCCGCCTGCCGATGCAGGGGATGCGGGTTCGTGCCCCGGTCTGGGAGGATCCCATATGCCGCGGAGCGGCTGGGCCCGTGAGCCATGGCCGCTGAGCCTGCGCGTCCGGAGCCTGTGCTCCGCAACGGGAGAGGCCACAGCAGTGAGAGGCCCACATACCGCAAAAAAAAAAAAAATAATAATAATAATAAGTGGTCAAGTGTGTAACTGGAAAATGTCCAAACAGAAACATTGTAATTAAAAGGAAAAAAATGGGTATTTCATTATCACAGCCAGAAGAGCTGTATTCCCCACTATGAAAAGTCCCTGTTTGGGATATAACAGAAATGGGAACTTTGACAGCAAAGAAACACCACATTTCATAGATGGGAAAGGCAAGGATACTTCTACACATCCATATGACATCATGTGTATAATGCTTATGAAATGGCCACATTCAATTAATTAATATCAATGAGGAATATGGACAGTACATTCTTAAAGACATGCAGCACCGAAAGCCTCGACTATGGAAAACAGTGCTGAGATTTAAAAAGGGCAATAGAAGAATGTCATTAAATTAAACAGAATGTCATTAAATTAAACACATCCAATATACCTCTGAATCTAAAGAATACAAGGAATCTAAAGAATATAAGGAATCACTTTTATGAAATAAACTGAAAACTCCTTAAATTATATTCTTTCCCATAACAGCACATCATGTCAGAACTCTATTTTGCCCTAAACATGTTTTCATGACAATAAATTGGGAGAAAAAGAAAAACCCAGAGGGAGTTTATGAGATGTTATGTATAAATACATAAAAATAACTCAATAATCTCATTTTTGGCTTAGGCTATGACTTAGTTTGAAGACAGCAGGTGACTGTAAGTACATGATAACTCTTTGGTCTGAAGAGTAAAACAATGCCTATAAATATGGATACATTAAAGACTCTTCGTATGTTTAGTTCTGATACAAAGAGAGAAAAGCCAATGGTCTGAGTTTTGTATAATTCACTTTTCAAATTGCTATTGGTAGAATCTCTGTAGGATTTCAAATAACTTTACATTTGAGGCACACATAAATATTAGTTACTTTCAGAAATGGCAAAATGACATTATTAACTTATTGTTTCTTTCTCCTTCAGGAAATAAAAATGAAGTATGCCATGAGAAATGAACAGATAGGGGGAAAAAAACCCCTCATCTCTCTGTCTACCTATTTTTTCCCTTACAAACAGAAATATAATTCTGATTTGAAAAGTAGGATAGCTTTAGAAGAAGCATCTAATGTCTTTAAGTGATTATTGCATGTGATAACTTCTATCCAGTTTTATACAACACTAGTGGAAACTTACAATGGAAAAGTTAAAATACAAGTCTATTCAACATGCTGTTGGACTCTGTTATTTGTTCCATTCTTCCTAAAATACATTTTAAAACTCTGTTATTTGTTCCATTCTTCCTAAAATACGTTTTACAAGTGAGAAACTGATCAATCTTGCAAAGTATAGACAGACATGTAACCCAGTCACTTCTTACCCAAAAAGCAGAACACAGATTATACTGTTTTAATCTCTGGGCATTTCTAAATGGATGTGAAACCATCATTCCTAAATTCATTACTCCTGATTTTCTTTTTTATTATCTTAAAAAACAAAAGAGTATATTTTTTAATGCATTTTGTTTAAAATACATTTTGCTTTTAAAATACATTATGAGTAATAAGGTTTTAATTATTCTTATATCCATTTAATTTGTTCTATTTACATCAATACAGGGTAGAAATCTAGCAATACATGACAATCATTTTACTTATTTACTATGAAAAGTAATTTTTAAAATTCATTTTGTGGAGAATTTACCACTCCCTTTAGCAATGATTACTTTTTTCCTTAAGACTATTTTTAAAACAAAGGGTCTTTTAATAATAGTATATAATAGTTTTTAAATACTTCATTACTAGAGATCAACAGAAACTGATTTTGCCTATTCACAGGTGTTCCCTCTATAATTCCATCTTCAGAGTGATCAAAGCTCTAGACCAGTGGCTCTCAACTGAAAACGATTTTGCCCCTTCCCCAGCGGACAACTAGCAATGTCTGGTGACATGTTTAGTCGTCACGATGCAAGGGGAGTGCTAATGGCACCTACGGGGTAGAGCCCAGGGATGCTGTTAAACATCCTACAGTACACAACACCACCCTCCACAGCCAAGAATTATCTGGACCAAAATGTCAACAGTGCCAAAGGTGGGAAACAATGTCCTAGAACAGCTCATTAATGTTGAAGACAAATTTTTAATTAAAAAAATGGGACTTTTCAAGGCCTGTTTCTAGTATATTATTTTCTAAATCCATCAATTTTTGGTGTTTCCAGTGCAGTTTTAGATTTGAATTTCTGGGCATGGAAGCCAAAACACTATGGATGGCTCCCAAAGTTCCCTTTCTGTCCTAAGCTAGAACTGAAGTTGGCTTGCCTTATGGGAAGGTCAGTTCACAGACTTAGATGACTTAAATATTGTCACCAATTAAAAGGATGAATCTGTTAAATAGGGCAGAGGCTGCACTGATGTCTGTCAGTGAATAGATGTAATTCCCATTCCTCATGATGGGAGCTTAGCTCTTCTCTGAGGGAACAGTCCCAGGATAGAAATATTCGGTTCCAAGGAATGTTCTTTCACTTCACTGTCAGCAACAGACAGTAGAATTGTGAGAGGTCATCATGAATGGCTGGGGAATGTGGAATTAAAGCATCTTCTCTTCATTTCCCCAATGTTGTCCCCATGACTTATCCCATATCTCTGTGAAAACCTATGAACACCATACATAGTAGAGGAGAGTTAAGTTCTATGTGGAGAAACCAAATAAATGGTTATTAACCAAACAGAAACACAACCTAAAGAAAGGGTAGAGAGAACAAATATCGATCATAGATATTCAATATACATTCTCCTCCTCTCTCACCCGGCATATTTATTTTGTTAGTTATATTGTACTCTTTATTGTTAGTGCCTTCTTCGCATCTACCCTTCTCCATGAATGAAACCAAAGATAGATAAAAATCAGAAAAATTACAGATCATCTTGGGCAACCTCCTCATGTAACAGACAATGAAGTGAAAGGACATAATGAAATTAATAACCTCAGGACACACATCTTTAGTCTCAGGAGAGGTTTAGGACCCAAACCCACTTTCTTTCTTGTACAGCATTCTGCTGCTATCATCTCTGACTTACTATAATGGAGATATCTAGCTTAGGTGAGGTCACGATTAATTCTAAAATGAGCACAATAAACAAAAGTTATCTTTTTTAATTGGCAGAAAAATAGTCTAAGGATGGGCCCAAATGAAGGGGGAAGAAAACCTTACAAGTTAGGTATAGGAAGGATGAGAGGATCTCACTGAATAAAAGCATTTGAGAGTTGTCGTCCTAGATGGATAAATAATTCACAAATGAAAGTTTATCCCATGAGTCAAAAATTCTCCCCAAAGTCAATCTTTAACTTAGTAACCCATTATTATGTACTTGCGTATCTTAGAGTCAAAGAGTTTATAGGTGTGCTTAGAAATAGAAATGATTAACCAAAAATAGATTTTTTAAATTCTCACATATTAGTAATTGAATTAGTAACATGCAAACAAATGTTTATACCACCTTGAGGCACACTGATTTTGTATATTATTATCTAGTTCTTTTTTCATGGAGTTCTTTTCTGTTCCATTTAAATTTTAGCAAAAATACATGTTGGCTAATTGGGAGTAGGTAGGAATGCATTCGATGATGAATTCACAGAGATATATAGGAGAGTTACCCAGGTGGAAAGTTGCCAACCAGAGTGTACTTTATTATAAAGTTGCTAAGGGCAACATGGCCATATTGAAGGAAGAAATGAAGATACACAATAGTTATTTTTCAAAAGCAGTGGCGCTATAAAGTGATTTGATAATAAAGTATGAAAATTTCCTGCAGCAATAAAAGCACTAGGCATTTCCCATACCAAGATGTGTCAGTCTAGGAATGAAAAAAAATCTCTTTTTCCCATAGTCACTCTTTCAGAAAATATATTCAAGACCTCCGGAAAAAGGCTGTGTAAAATACTGTTTTCTTGGGGACTTCCCTGGTGGCGCAGTGGTTAAGAATCCGCCTGCCAATGCAGGGGACATGGGTTTGAGCTCTGGTCCAGGAAGATCCCACATGCTGCGGAGGAACTAAGCCCGTGCGCCACAACTACTGAGCCTGCACTCTACAGCCTGTGAGCCACAACTACTGACCCCTCGTGCTACAACTACTGAAGCCCACGAGCCTAGAGCCCGTGCTCTGCAACAAAGAGAAGCCACCGCAATGAGAAGCCCATGCACCGCAACAAAGAGTAGCCCCTGCTTGCTGAGACTAGAGAAAGCCCGTGTGCAGCAACGAAGACCCAACACAGCCAAAAATAAATAAATAAATATTTAAAAAAAATACTGTCGTCCTCATTATACCTCTATAAAATACTCAAACAAAACACACAGTGCAGATATCAAAAAAGGAGTTTAAAGTCATTAAAAGCCTAGTAGCAAATGAGATGTAGTAACTTTCTAAATACCAAACTTCCCAGATACCGACTGTAATCTTATTTGACTGGCCCACATGACTAAAAGAAAAGGAAATGCCAAATAATAACATCAACCAAACTTCTTGGCTGGATTTAGGCATCATCCTAAAGGCTTTTTGAAACACAGATTCCTATATTTTTAAGTACAGGAGTACCCAGGTACTAACATGCGTAGGACCAAGCACAGGCTGGGGCTGGGGCTGGCGGGCAGAAGTGCAAGGACAATGGGGGTGTGGGGGGCGGGGAGTGACGCCTAACTAGTATTTGGTGGGGATCAAGTCCCAAATTAACATGCCCACATTTTAGGGATTTCTCTACCTTTTGCAGTATGCTCAATAGTGTTTCCATCACAAACTGAATAGATGGGGCTTTGCTTCTATTATGTTTAATATTTTTAAATCATAGATTTAATCATGATGTGTTATCACATTACCTTGTAAAACATTTTTCAAAAGTTATGCTTTTAGAAATTGTGCTCACCTCCTCCACAGCGACTGTCTTTAGGGTCAATACTTTCATAGCATATATCTTCATCATTTTCAAACTTTGTATGTAGCGGTGGATACATCCCATACATAAATATGGTGTATACAGGCCATGTACAAATATAGCGCATGTTGAAAAAATATATATATATATTATATATTCCTATTTTACTACTAATGAACTAAATATATTGCCAAATACACAAAATTAGAAATTTTTAAAATGAGATAAAAATAGACACAGGAGTCCTAGAATTTTTTCCTAGGCCATACCAATCACTGGAGGTCCACTGCCCCAGATATTCTGCAGTTTGAATATTTTTCACATACATTTCAGGTGACAGTAGATAAGACAGAAAACTTTTACTGACTGGTAGTTAGGTTTTGTCCGCCAACCCCCTTCTGGAGTCAAACACTTGCTATAATCACCACATGTTAAAGTCGCCACATGACGGCTGATGTCTACATGATGTAACACACAGAGGAGAAAGGAGACTGTTGTTGGTTGAGATTTTCATACAATGTCCTCATTTTATCATTGTAAACCATCCACATGAAAGCTAGAACAACTTTACACATCAACTGTGTTTTTGTTTTAAAAATAAATTCTTTCATTCTTTGGCTCCATGAATAATCCTGAATACCAGGCCCAGTGATCCATACGAGAGACATAACAGTGTACAAGACAACAAGGTCCCTGATACATTCGGGTGAGGGGAGATAGAAAAATACAAGCAATTTTTTAAAAAGTGAAGTGGTGAGTGCTATAAAGAAAACAAGGTAATGGGGGAGGGGAGAGGAAGTTTTAGATATGGTGGCAGGGAAGGGCCCTGAACAGGTAGGGTGCAAGCCTGAACCTGGATGTCAATGACAAGACATTCTGAAGAAGACCTTTCCAGGCCAAGGGGCAGACCACCCAGGGCAGAGGCTTGGAGGCGGGACTGAGCTTGGTGTTTCTGGAGCCCAGGGAGCCAGGCTGAGAGAAGGATGCATAGGCTGGGAAATCAAGATGGACCCAGATTGCACAGGGCCTGCAGGCTACACTGCAGAAATTGGATTTCATCTGCAATGCAATGGGAAGGCAATGGAGGCCTTTATACTATGGAGTGGCATGGTCTGATTTATATTTAGACAACTTCTCCAGTGGTTGTGTGTCAATGGTTTTAAAAATGTAAATCTCTCTCTACCACCCGCCCTGCCCCACGTCTCTGTAGAGACTTCCAATCCATTTATTTGGACATAGCCATTGTACTGTGTTGTAAAGTCTTTGACCCTTTATGAAAATTTCCCAGTTTCATTTTCAAGGATCCTATGGCAGTCTCCCCTTCCTAAACGCTATTTAAAACCATCAGAGAGAATGTGTTGCTTTTTCATGTTTTAAATTGTTTTCTGTTCCCATATAATAACAGACCCTAGGAAACCAAATGAATTTTCTTCTTTGTCCCAGTGCTCCCCACTGGAGAATTTTAACATACTAGAAATTTTACTTGAAAAGTAAAGTGTCTGACGCTAGTTCTCATTTGCATTCCTAAAAACTAGAGGAAGAAAAAAATTTGCTTTCATGTACAAAGAAACGGTGGGCACACCGGATCTCCGTGGTCACACTTTTAAATCTGTGATTCAGAAAAGGCTTTCTACACATACTTTAGGATAAAAAAGTTTCTTAAGTTTGCTACATCAAAGTCTTGTTTTGACCCTTTCAAGCCTTGCAATGTTAGCACTGATACTAATACTAGCACAGTGGCATTCAGACTATTAGAAAACACAGCCTTTCCAATAATTGAAAAATCTTTTCTTCCAGGATTTAGAAGCCAGGTCCCACTGTGAGTCAATTGCTGGCTAGCTTCCCAAATTACCTTTTCACTCTTAGTTATCTTTTACACTTCATCCCTTAGTCTTCACTCCAGGATTTCCTCCATTATTAAAGCAAGGCTTTTAACACCCCAACATGAGGTCATTTAAGTCCTTACTTTTTCTTATTAGTTACCTAAAGAAGCTGGAAACTGCCAGTATTTAATGTCTGGCTTAAAAACACAACACAGAGTACTATAGTTTGTCATATGGAGGGTGTAGAAGGTGACCCAAAAAAGCCACCTTCTTAAGCATCTCAAGAGAAGGAGTCTATCCCCCGCTGGTTAGCCTCATCACTCACCTTGGCCAACAGAACAGGGGAGAAGCAACACTGTGTGCATTGACCCTGAGCCTCAAGAAGCCCAAGAAACTTCAGGAAGCAGCTTTGCAGGCTCTCTTCCACTTGCTGATCTTGAGTCCCCTGTCACCGTCACCATTTGAATAAGCCAAAGCTAGTCTGGTGGAGGATGAGAGATCACGTGGAACAAAGACAAGCCACCCAGCTGAGCTATCTTAGACCAGTCATTCCCCACAGGACCTGGCAGCAGACTACAGACTCATGAGCAAGCCCAGCACGACCTACAGCAGCAGAACCACCTAGCTGAACCCAGTCCAAACTGCCAACCCAGAGTATTGTGAAATAAATAAATGGATGCTGGATTAAGCTACTAAGTTTTGCGATGGTTTGGTATATAGCAAAAGCTAATGACATCAAGGGGTTAAATATTTATCACATCTACTCTCAAAGATTTTTTTTTTTAATGTGTGTTCTGTTCAGTACTTCACCACACTTTACATACAGGTAGGCAACTTGGCTTCTTTTGGCGACAACTGATTTATTTTGGTCCTCTTCTGACAGCAATCAACTAGTAAAATCACTGTCATTAGCTTTCAGATTTTTTACGTAGTATATTGTTCCGAGATTTAGGAAAATTAGTAAATTGGAACTATTTGTACCTCTTTGCCCCTTCTTCCAATTGTAAATATTTTCTGCCACATAGCTTAGAGGGAGCAAAACTGTTTTAAAATGCCTTTAACCACTGGCTAAAACCCCATGGCATGACGTTCCTTCCTGGTGATATAATTGAAGTGACGTATGTGTCTGAGATCTCAATTGATCTTACCAAGTGTACTGACAAGTAGTATTTAGCATAATTTCATCTCCATAGAAGCTATTTTCCTTAAGCAATTTCTGCTCAGGGATGAAGCCCACAATTCAAGTTAGGTTAACAAGTGAAATTTTCATTCAAGTTCTTTAAAGGAATGACATTTTAAACAGTCAGTGTGTGTTCCTCAGGCCAGTTTCTGACTGCATACTGGATATGTCTGTCCTGGGATAAGAACTAGTCAACTTTACTAGTTACCATCAATAGAATGTATAAAAAGTGAGGAGACATGATGAATATTAAAAATAATAAAAGAATTTAGCAAGGCTGCTGAATATGTGGTCACTATAAAAAATCAGCTGTATTATATACTCACAATTAGAAAATAAACATTTAAAAATATGCCATGTACAACAGCATCAAAAATATTTTTAAAATGTAGAAATAAATGTAAGAAAAGTTGACAAGATTTCTATGCAGAAAATTACATAGCATTAGTAATCAATAAGATGATTTAAATAAATGGACAATCATAATATGGTTTGAAAGACTCATTATTGTAAAGATGTTATTTTTTTCCAAGTTGATCAATGAATTCAATGAAATCCCAATACAAATTTCAACATGCTTTTCTTAAGAAATAGAAAAATTGATTTCAGAATTTATAAGAAAGTGCAAAGAACCAAGAATAGGCAAGGCAATCTGTTAGACGAACAAATGTTGAGGGACTACCTATCGAAGGTAATCATACCAGTTACTTATTAAAAGACTTATTACAAAGCCACAGAAATTAAGACAGTGAAGTATTGGCTCAAGGACAAAGGGACCAGTGAAGCAGAATAATAACTCTAGAAACATATCCACCTGCATTCAGGCAATTGACTTATAAACAACTGTGTCCCTGTAATGCAGTGGCAAAGAATAATCTTTTCAGTTCATAGAACTGAGTCAGGTGATTATCTATATGAATAATAACATATATTGATCCCCTACCTCACACCATATACAAAATCAACTCCACATAGATTAGAGACCTAAATGTGAAAGATAAACAGTAATTCTTATGGAAAATAACACAGAAAAATATCTTTGTAACCCTGGCATAGGCAAAAATTACTGAAACAAGGCAAAGTAATAACAATAAAGATTAATAAGTTGAAATTAATTAATTAAAGATGTGTGTTCATCTAAAGACATTATTAGGAAAGGTCATTCCACAGAGTGGAAGAAGATATTTGCAAAACACATATCCACCATAGGTCTGATACTATCTATTCATTTTTCATTCTACTATCTGTCTTTTGGGGGGAGACGGTGGAGGTAAAAGCCTTGAACAGACAATTGACAAAGAAAAAAGTCAAATAGCCACAAAACATACAAAAAGATGCTCAACAATGTTAGTCATTGGAGAAACACAAATTAATATCACAGTGAGAAACCACAACACACTCACCAGAATATTTAAAGTTAGAAATTGAACACATGTTGGCAAGGTAGTGGAACAAATGAGCACTCATATACTGCAGATGGGAATGCAAACTGGTAGAACCCCTCTGAAAAAGTATTTTGTAGTACTTAATAAATCTAAATGTACACCCATGCGGAGAAAGCAGAATGGCTCCTAGGTCCAGGAGAAGCAGTATAGCCCAAAGACTGGGGCAGAGACAGTCAAGGGACCAGAGTTCTAGACATGCTTTAGTCCTCACTTTCACATTCACCTTGGCCAAATCATTCCCTTTCTCTGCCTCAGTTTCCTTAGTTGCTTTATTTTATAGCCTGTATTACCTTCAACATAACATATAATGTACTTATTATGTTAATTACTTATTGTCCTCATCCTCAATAGTATCCACAAGAATAAGGTTTTTAAAACCATGTTAAATATTCATGACTTGTGTGAAAGTACATATATGAAATATGTTCAGGATAAGCTTATTTTGCAAGAAACATCAAAAAAAAACAGCAAACCCATCTGCAGCTTTTCCCAGCTCACAGGGTGATGGTGATGGAAGTGACTATGGTAGAGGCACTGGCTCTTTGTTTGGTAGCTGTACTGACTCTTTGTTCTTTGACGGACACAGTACTGGGTTACTCAAAGGTAGGTTTTACAAAGCCCTAGAGTTGTAGTCTTAATCAGAAATTACTGTCCAGACTTCAGGCTTACTCTGTATTTAGGTCCTTCCAAAGCATGTACATATAAACAGGTAAAAGGAAGTAAAAATCCTCAGAATAATAACCTGATTTCAGAGCACATGCTTTCTTTCTTTTCCTTATATATAATAGTTAGGAAGAAACTTGTTTAATGATAAAGTCAATGAGTTAAAATATGGTTCTGAAGAATCTATAAACAAATATTTATTCACTGTCAACTCTCTGTATCTGACATCCTGCTAATACATGTCAGACGTAAAGAAGATTAGACAAGGGTAATGCCTCTTAAAACTGTACTGTTTGTTTGGAAATATAGGAATGTAAAAATTAGAAAAGCATGATAATATGTTAAAAACCAAATAAATGGTTTGAATAACAAATACCCATATATGTTTACAGGAGTGATGCATATGATCTCAGTGGTCAGGAAATATTAAGTTGGTGATAGTTGACAGATCTTGAAGAATATGTAGAATCTTGATTTGAGAGGAATACAAGGCACTACAATAATAAGCATAAGATTTAGAGGTTGATATGTTCAAAATATTTTTAGGAACCAATAAATTGGCCATTGTATATACTGACCATAGCTTTGGTATGACAAGGAATCAAGATATGGGTAAAGCCAGTTTATTGTAGGATTTTAAGGCAAGCAGAGTTGATCCTGCATGGCAGTAAACCTCAACCCTCAGCAGAAAGAGTAGAGACAAAGTTGGAGTTATTTTCTCTCAGAGTGTGCATATAAACCTCAAATGTGTTAAAGGCAACAAGTTAGAACTCTGCTGATAGCAATGGCTGCCTTTCGGATATTAGTGAATGAGGTAAAAAATCAATCATAATACTGCATTCCAAAACTACTTATTCAAGTAACACTACCGCCATGATAACATAATCCCAATTTTGTCCTAAATGGCATTAGACATTTCTGATTTCCTGGGGAATGATATCCATATAAAACACATGACATCCATTTTACAGTTTGAAATCTTGATCCCACAGAAGCAGTCTAGTGCTTGGGCTAAGCGGGTGTTACTTTCCTCACTTTGTCATTATCTTATTTCAGGAAGGCTCTAGAGACAATCCCTGACATCTCCATGCTTTGACTTCCATCTGTGTGAAATGAAATAATGACTGTCTCCATCCTACCTCATCAAAATCAATGAGCAACAAAAGCACATTAAAATCAGGGACGCAGGAAGGATTTGAAGGAAAAAGCTTCTGCCCACTGTCATTAAAAACAAAACAAAATTTAGCCAGCCTTTCTCAACTGGGGTTCCATGAGATAATTATGCCCTACAGACTGTAAGTTGAATGATTCTTTTTCAATTCTCCCAAGGATGTTGTAAAGCTGGTACAATTCTGAATGCACAGGCCAGGAATTAATTCATTATATAACGGTAGATGCCTTAGATCATTAGCGCTGAATTTTCTTGTGAACTCAGGATAAGAAGAGCTGACACTGTATGTTATACACAAATTAAGTTAGGGTATTTGATGTTGTTTTATTTAAGAAAAAAATGCTCTATGTTTTTGGCCCTGTAGATCCAAAGCTTCACCATATTCTAAAGAAAAATAAAATAACCTGGAGTAATGCTAAAATGAATGGCCCATACATTTAGGGATGTTACATAGAAGTAACAAAGAAGGAAGAAAGAGTAAATGCTGCCATACTTTACTGTTTACAAAATGTTTTTTGAAGAGAATTTCTGACTTAATACCTAATATTTATGTAGCTTATTTAAAATTCTACAAAATGTGCTTCTGCAAGACAAACATTCTTCTTCCTGATTTAGAGATGAGGACAATGAGACCCAGGAAAAATAACCTTCCTAACATCTAAAGCTGGTGTGAAGCAGAGGCTCAATTTCAAGTAAGTTTAATTACAAGAGAAAGCGGCTCCTTTTGTAGCCATTTAATTTCACAAAAGCCCCTCAAAGTAGGATTAATGTTCATGGCACATGAGAAAATGATTTCAGGGGAGTAACCAGTGTCTGGCCCCAAAGCTCAGTGCTATCAAGTTTCTGACTACAAATCTTATATAACCTGCCAAGCCATGGCTAAGAGAAAAAGCACAAAGTAGACCAAAGTGGCTGCTCTGGGTTGAAGTGTGTTCTTGGGAAAGTTTACAATCTCCCAAATTTCAGAATGTGACCTAATTTGTAGATGGGGGTCTTTACAGAGGTCATTAGGTGGCCTCTAATCCAATAGAACTGGCATCCGTATAAGAAGAGGAAATTTGGATACAGACACACACAGAGGGAAGACAATGTAAAGACAGAGAGAAGATGACGATCTACAAGCCAAGGAGAGAGGCCTGGAACAGATCCTTCCTTAACAGCCCTCAGAAGAAACCAGCCTTGCTGACACCTTGGACTTCCAGCCTCTAGAACTTTGAGACAATTTCTGTTGTTTAAGCCATTTGGTTTGTGGTACTATGTCATGGCAGCCCTAGAAAACTGACCAAAACAGAATTAAAATTAAAAAGTTATTGGTTTGCCAACTTCCAAGGTATGCCTGGGCAAGTCACATGATGAAAGTTATGTTTATACAGCAGAAACTAACACAACCTTGTAAATCAGCTATACTCCAATAAAAATTAATTTAAAAAAAAGCCTTCTCAATTAAAAAGAAGTTATGTTTACACTGTGCTGTGGTCTATTGGGCATGCAATAGCATTATGTCTAAAAAATGTATATACCTTAGTTTAAAAATACTTTATTGACAAAAAATGCCAACCACCAAAAAAAAAAAAAAAAAAGTTATTGGTTCAAAATCCAAAAACCAGTTTAAGTGCAAAATAAATTTTTCTGTAAATCTGTAACATAGGTGCTTCTGAGGCTATTAAAGCTTAAAAATGCACTAAGTCTTTTAGAACACCTTTTCTAAGGAAATAAAATCTCATTATTGTTTTGGTAAAAAAAAATGGATCTACACTATCTATTATAGGGTTAAGTGTTTTGACGTATTCACTCTACAGTAAATGCTAACATACATGTTTTAGAGTGATATTCTGATTCTTCAAAAATTATAATTACACATCATATGAGTAACTAAATATGTGTAATATTATGGAATGCCTATATATTTAAATTTTAGCAGGTTCTCATTAGTTTATTAATCAATACATATCCCTTTAGGGAGATACATTAAACAGTTCTATTTTCAAATTGTCTACATAATTCCACAAAGGTAATTCTACATACTGTATCAAGAATCTAACATAGTGATTATTTATAATTTTAAAACTTAAATAAACTGAACATTCTCTTTTTTCCAAGTAACTGTATATTTTTTAGCAAGAAGATACTATCTTTTAACCTCATTATATTCTGAGTTCCATGGTACCTTTTAATTGATAAGAGCACAATACAGTTATTTTTGAAGGACAGGACGATCACAAAATGATAATAATAAGATCTATTTCATTTGATGTTTTTGGGCTGGTCTTTCCATAGGTTCATTAATAAAAGAGACACATGGGAAAATGCCCAATAAATGTTAGGTAATGCAATTATTATTATTAAATCAATTTGTTAAAGTAGCTCATGTTCAAGTTAGTATTAAATATAAAAAGACTAAGAATTATACTATTCAGTGGATTGTACACTATTTTTAATTAATTATATTTGGTTTTTTCTGTCCAAATGTTTGAAAATTATATATGTACTTGAAAATATGTCCTAGGTATGAGTCCCTTAATTAATTTTGCCAAGGAGGTGATAGCTTTTTCAACCAATATGTCCAAGTACATCTTTTTTAATTCACCTATTTCATTCATCCTCCTCACCCCTCTCCTCTCTAGCAACCACCTGTATGTTCTCATAGCTATGCTTCTTATGAATGTTAGTATTCCAAAATGCTGAACCTGAGAAATCCTTAGTGCGTGTGCGTATGTTTCATGGGGGGTGCTTAGACTGGCTGGTGGAGTGATCACTGCAATACTTAATGGCAATACACATCTCCCTTTGATGTTTGTGTGAGCTTGAAAAACGCAATGGCTTTTCAGGTGATTGTTCTTGGTGGTCCGGCTTCCCACTAGAAAAAAATGATTTTATTTCGTACAAATAAAATAGAAAATGGTACTATACTTTCTTGCTAACAGAACTAGGAAATTATAAATTTTGAAAATGTGACTAGCTTCACTTTTATTTCTAGTGAGTAACACATAGTTTTTTTTTATGTTTTACTTCATGAATGAATCATTTAATATTTAGTCCTTCTTCACTAAAAGGGTTTATAATTTGGAAAAACAAAGGCATCAAGCTTTTACATCTCCTGTGTCAGCAGTTGCTTGTAGGATGAAACTTCAGGTAGGAAAGTAAAAAAGAAAAGACAGAAGCTGATTTCATTTATTTGCCGAAGAAGCAAGTGATCTTAGATTTAAAGGATTTAAGCTATACACTCTTAATAAATGGAGATAAATATAGCTGTTCTTTCTATCCCAATAAGGCAAATATGCAATTATCAAGTTATTGAATATATGTGGATAGGAAACAGTAACTTTAAGATGCTAGCTGTAAAAAGTGTCCAAGAAACTTTAGCAGAATTAAAAGAAAAAAAAAAAAACAAGAAACACTAGTGGTTAAAGAATAGTCTAGTGAGGCATATTGTCACTGACAAACTTAAAATTGTAAGACTTCTATCTTTTTCACCATCAATGACATTTCTTTGTATAACTCTTTTCATAAAGCTATGTGTCACATGATATTGTTACTGCTTGTAATGACTATGGATGGAGAGGTCAATCAAACTATAGGAGAAGGGAGATCAATCAAGATGCTGGAGTAAGAGGACCTGGAGCTCACCTCCTCCCATGAACACAACAAAAATATATCTACATGTGGAACCATTCTCACTGAAAACAAACTGGAAACTGGCAGAAGGACTTCTATACAACAAAGGCTGTATGAAAGATATACATGTAATTGGGTAGGAAGGAAAGGAAAGCGATTGGGTTGCCCTGGGAGAGGACTCAGAGGAAAAGGAGGATTCACGGGTGGACATGTGCCCTGGGTAGTGAGGGGTGAGAGCCACAGAATGGGTACCCCAGTCCTGGCATCCTATGCGGGTAGTCAAGCCCCACTGGTGGGTTGGAGGACCGCTGCAGCTAACAAGGGTCTATGGGAAGCCAGGGCTCTGCTCATGAGTTGCACACATGCACAGTCTTGACCGTGAGGCAGGGTGGACAGAGGCCTGCTCTACTGGCTGCCAGGTTTCCAGCTACTGCCTCAGTACACCCCCAGTCCAATCCAAATGAACACTCCATTCCTGCTCATGCCACATCACAGGGCAGCACAGGATCTGAGAGCCATGACCAGGGAGGAGACTCCACTGTGGGATGCAAACAGGATTTGATCCCAGGACAGAGTCTGAAGGAGGAGGTGGTCAGCAGCTGTTGCTGGTGCTTATTCAAGCAGCACATTAGAAGCAGACCAGCTCTCTGATGACAGCCACTCCACCACAGCTCATCTGCTGATAAATGAGGAGAGTCCATGTGGACCACACCTGCCCTGTGGTGTGGCTCCACAATAGGACAGGGATAGCAGAGGCTGGGGGAAGTGATCAGCTGTAAGGGACAAAGGAGACCTGAACCTGCGGCTGTGTCTGAACAGAGCAAGGAAACAGTTTCCTTCCTGAAGAAGGAAATAGATACCCAGGTACAGGAAACACAGAGGGTCCCAAACAAGATGAACCCAAATGGACGCACACCAAGACATATCATAATTAAAATGGTAATGCTTAAGTTAAAGAGAGAATTCTAAAGGCAGCAAGAGGAAAACAGAGTCATATACAAGGAACTCCCATAACATTATCAACTGATTTCTCTGCAGAAACTCTGTAGGCCAGAAGGGAGTGTCACGATATATTCAAAGTGCTGAGAGGGAAAAATTTTCAACCTAGGATACTCTACCCAGTGAGATTACCACTTAGAATAGAAAGAGAAATAAAGAACTTCTCAGAAAAGCAAAATCTAAGAGTTCATCAATATTAAACCTACCCTCAAAGAAGTGTTAAAGGATCTTCTCTAATTGGAAAAAGAGTAAGAATCTATAGAAAGGGAAAGTCCCACTAGGAAAGGCAAATAACATATTATATAGACTGAGGATCAACATAGGCAGAACACTCTTTGACAAAATCGTAGCAATACATTTTTTTGGATCTGTCTCCTAAGGCAAAGGAAACAAAAGCAAAAATATACAAATGGGACCTAATTAAACTTAAAAGCTTTTGCACAGCAAAGGAAACCATCAACAAAACAAAAAGACAACCTATGGAATGGGAGAAAATATTTGCAAATAATATGACCAACAAGGGGTTAATATTCAAAACGTATAAAGAGCTCATACAACTCATTATCAAAAAACCAAACAACCCAATGAAAATATGGGCAAAAGACCTGAATAGACATTTTTCCAGAGACATACAGATGACAACAGGTACATGAAAAGATGTTCTACATCGCTAATTATAAGAAAAATGCAAATCAAAACTACAATGAGATACCAACTCACATGTCAGAATGGCTATCATCAAAAAGTTTACAAATAACACATGTTGGCGAGGATGTGGAGAAAAGGGAACCTTTGTACGCTGTTGGTGGGAATGTACATTGGTGCAGCCACTATGAAAAACAGTATGGAGTTTCCTCAAAAAGCTAAAAATAGAGTTACCATATTATACAGCAATTCCACTCCTGAGTATATATCCAGGAAAAAAACTAATTTGAAAAGATAAATGCACCCCAATGTTCATACCAACGCTATTTATAATAGCCAAGATATGGAAGCAACTCAAATGTCTATCAACAGACAAGTGAATAAAGAAGATACACACAAACACACACAAACACAGAGGAATATTACTCAGCTATAAGAAAGAATGAGATTCTGCCATTTCCAGCAACATGGATGTACCTAGAGAATATTATGTTTAGTGGAATAAGTCAGACAGAGAAAGACAAATACTCTGTTATATCACTTATATGTAGAATATAAAAAATAAAACAAATGAATGTATATGCAAAATAGAAACAGAATTACAGATACAGAAAAAAAAACTAGTGATTACCAGTGAGGCGAGGGAAGGGGGGAGGGGCAAGATAGGGGTGTGGGATAAAGAGATACAAATTACTATGTATAAAACAGGTAAGCAACAATGATATATTGTACAGCACAAGGAAATTATACCATTATCTTATAATAACTTTTAATTGAGTATAATCTGTAAAAATACTGAATCACTATGCTGCACACCTGAAATTAATATAATACTGTAAACGAACTATACTTCAACAGAACAAAAGAATTATAGGAGAAATGCTCCTTCATAGGATTTTAAACCCCAAAGTTACTATACAAAAATTGGTAGGTGCAAGGTTAGCTGAAAAGAGCTAAAATAGATCTCCTAAGGATTTACAATCCTAAGAACATATAGCTAATCACTCACTGCAAATCTCATTTACACAGAATTATACAGACAAGTAATAATACTATTAACAATAATCATGGTACAAGGAAAATAAATGAAAAGATAAAGGTTTCTCAAAAAAAGATGGAAAAAGGAAACCTAAGGACAAAATAATTTTAAAGATCACTAAATTCTGCCACTGTAGTGGAAGAAGAGAGAAGCAATTACAAAGTTTGAGTTTTAAATATCTTTACAAAGTAGCATAAGATTGGGATTATTTTCCATTTATCCCTTTCTTCTCTAGTTAGCTATAAAACATGGTCCCAGATGCACCATTAACAAACGAATCAGAGGGTCAAATAAACCCAGATGCACAATTTAAGTACCAGGGGCAAAAAGTGAGTAGGAAGAATAAGACTGAAGACTATATCCAACTGTTTTAATGTCCTAAACTATAGAAGTTTAGGGAACATCTATGTCTGCCTGCCTGCCTGCCTGCCTGCCTGCCTGTCTGTCTGTCTGTCTATCTATCTATCTATCTATCTGTAACTCTATAGTAAAATCTCTGAGGAAAGCTTTCCCAAACTGAATTAAATATATCAGTGTGTTCACAGTTACACTTTTTTGGCATTCACTAGAACTTTATCACCTCAAATCTTCATTGAGGCAAGAGAGATTTAGGTTTAAACACTAAAATGAGATTGACTTTTTGGAATTTTATTTTCCTGCTGAGAGTACAAAATGAGCACCATTACTGTTGGGACTATCAGTAAAACTGTATATATTACTTTCATGGGAATTCTTAAACCCTTAGAGAAATCAGCTATGTTGACAGATATATATTTACTATCAAAATAATAACTGCTCCTTAGCATAAGTCATTTATTATTTTTCTAATTTAATCCAATTCCTTGCATTTTCCTTAAATATACTATTAAATAAATAATTTGCTCCTCAACAGCATTTCTCTGGCATGGAGGAAAGAAAGCAATACAGACTAACCTATCATGTCTCCAGATGAACAAGCTCCTTCAATAGAAAACCTCTTTCAAAATTAATGGCCTGCTACAGCATGATGAGTGTTCAGGAAAGGAAATATTTATGGTTTTTCTCCTAACTTTTGACCCTTGAAATTAAGAGCACTTTCTCCACCTCCTCTGTTCCAGTTAACCCATAGGAAAAATGTCTCTCTTTATGGCAGGGAGAAATTTTTATGATACCCAGACATAACAGCTATATATAAGTGATCCAATACAAAGCTTCCCCTAAAGAGCTGCGTCCCAATGGTGAGAAAAATCACAGAATGCCTTGGGACAAAGGGTCATTGGACTTTGCCACATACACTTATGCCCAAGCATAAAACAAAGGTACTTTCCAGAGTGACACTGAAATGCCCAGAAAAGTCGGCTGTCCAATGGGCCTTCATTGTTAATAACCAGCCTAAGGGTTCCGGAATGCTCAAGATCCTGGCCCAGATAGATACACAGATGCCAGCAGTAGGCACCAATCAAATCAGGCTTCCTAGACATTCTGCCAAATAAAGATGGTTCCAGCTAGGTAAGATCTACAGGAGAAAAACATTCTTTCTCTCTGTTTTTACTCGTTATCTTCAAGACAGTAGAGCGGACTGTACCACAATCAAATCACAGAACTCCAGTCATAAATAATAGTGGCAATAACAATGCATTGGTATACTACTATATATTATACATAGTATAAATGCAATATAATAGACAATACAATGCATTGCTATAAATATCATTTTTGTTATAAAGTTAAAAAAGACAGTACACTTGAGAGAGAGAGAGAGGTGTTCTCAAAAAAAAAAAAAAAGATGGCAGGCCAGTGAAACTGATTTCAGACTCTGGCCTCTAGAACTGTGGGAGAATAATTTTCTGTTGTTTTAAGCCCCCAAGTTTATAGTAATTTGTAACAACAGCCACGGGTAATTAATACCTCATACTTAAATCCTCACTGCTATGGCTATATATTGTTTCCAAGCTGCAAATTAAAAAACTGTTTGCAGGCTTCCCTGGTGGCACAGTGGTTAAGAGTCCACCTGCCGATGCAGAGGACACGGGTTCAAGCCCTGGTCTGGGAAGATCCCCCATGCCGCGGAGCAACTAAGCCCACGAGCCACAGCTACTGAGCCCATGCACCACAACTACTGAAGCCTGTGCGCCTAGAGCCCACGCTCTGCAACAAGAGAAGCCACCACCATGAGAAGCCCGCGCACCACAGCGAAGAGTAGACCCCATTCACCGCAACTAGAGAGCCGGCACGCAGCAACGAAGACACAACACAGCCAAAAAATAAATTAAAACAAACAAACAAAAATACTGTTTTCATTAAGTATATAAACAGTGGTTACAGAAAAAACAACCAAATTAACTTCATTTTAAAGACCAAAAAGATTAGGCACCATCTTTTTACAGAATTTTTATGCTTTTGAAAGCATTCCTTTTTTTACTAGGGTATGATCATAAGTTACCACTCTCTAATATGTCAAAGAAAAATTTCTCATCAAAAATGAGACCATAAGCACAAAGACAAATAATCATACACGTTTCATAAAATGCCACAAAACACATTTTCTTTTCTTAAATTCCTTCTTTTTTTTTTTTTTTTTTTTAGCTAATTGGGCCTCTCACTGTTGTGGCCTCTCCCGTTGCGGAGCACAGGCTCCGGGCGCGCAGGCTCAGCGGCCATGGCTCACAGGCCCAGCCGCTCCACGGCATGTGGGATCTTCCCGGACCGGGGCACGAACCCGCGTCCCCCGCATCGGCAGGCGGACTCCCAACCACTGCGCCACCAGGGAAGCCCAAATTCCTTCTTTTAAGTTCACCTATATACAGTAAATTCAAGGCTGAATTATTTTCTCTTGATAATCTATTGTGGGAAAGCTAATGCTTTCTAAATGTCACAGTTTGAGGATTCATTAAAAATTATTGAGGGATTGTTTTTTTAATAATAAAATGTAAATATTAAAAGTGAAGGGAGTGTTAATTACTTGAAAATGTGAAATCATTTGCAGTATTTAAAACAAAATTAAGAACACTCTATAACTAATTATTTCAGGAATGAAGTCAAAATCTTAGTCCTCCATATTTGCTGGGCATATGGCATTACATTAGACATGGCACATATGTGAAACATGTTTTTTCTTCTTCCGACTCTACATATTTTACTGTGATGTAAGCCATATGTTTCATTACAAAGGGTGGTATGAAAAGGCTATTGCAAGAGAGGCAAACTCTTGATTCAGAGATCAGTAATATAGAAAGGCCTCTTCATTAAAAACACATCATTGTTTTGCTTCAAGGCATTTACCTTATGTTCCCAGTAACACCCTGACAGTTTAGAGATTAAAAACATCTGGATTTAGGCATTAAGATTTTAGGGATCATGGGTCTGATGCTAAAAATACAGACCATTATGGAATACTCAAAATAATGGGCTGTTTGGTGAAGAGAGAGATCATGTGGTGAATAAATTAATATATAATCATTTCATGATTAAACACATCTCATGATTGAGCATAAGGACACACAGGTTAAAAATTTCAGTGCCTAGGGGCTTCCCTGGTGGCGCAGTGGTTGAGAGTCCGCCTGCTGATGCAGGGGACACAGGTTCATGCCCCAGTCCGGGAAGATCCCACATGCCACAGAGCGGCTGGGCCCGTGAACCATGGCCGCTGAGCCTGCGCATCCGGAGCCTGTGCTCCGCAATGGGAGAGGCCACAATAGTGAGAGGCCCATGTACTGCAAAAAAAAAAAAAAAAAAAAAAAAAATTCAGTGCCTATATTAGCCCTTGTAAACTAGGCAACCTCTAAGATATTGTTAAGCTACTATGTTAATTTTACAAGTTAATTTTAGTCGTGTGGTGATGATCAAATAATTATCTAGCTTCCTTTTAGGGCCAAGAGGTAAAAGAAAATGCCCTTTGAGCTAAAATTATGAATCTCATGCTCACCAAATGCTAAATAAAGTTTAAACGCATGTGTGGGGGGTTAAAGATATCCACAAACTCTTTTCTACTCCTCCCCTCAAGAGACGGGGCACAATTCTACTCCCTTTGAGAGTGGGCTGGACTTAGTTACTCACTTCTAGCAAACAGATTATAGAAGAGGTGATGGGATGACACTTCCAAGATAAAGGTATATAAAGACTATGACTTCGAACTTGGGTGTACGTTCAAGTGCTTGCTCTAACTGTCTCTTTCTCTTTCTCTCTCAAATCACCCTCTCTAGAGGAAGCCAGTCACCATGTTCCGAGGACTCACAGGCAGCCTTTGGAGAGACCCACATGATGAGGAACCAAGGTTTGTTAGCAACACTGCGTGTGAGCTTGGAAGCAGATATTCTTAGTACCACCAAAGGCCATGTGAACGAACCTCGAAGCAAATATTCTTCCAGCGAAGCCTTGAGATAGTTGCAGCTCTAAAGTTGCCTTGACTGCAACCTCATGACAGATCTTAAGTCAGAAATACCCAGTTAAGTAATTCCTGATTCACAAAAACTGTGAAATGATAAACGTTGTTTTAAACTATTAAATTTGGGATGATCTGTTACACAGCTGTAACTAACTACTACAACATCTAATAAGAATAAGTTGCAGTTGGGCAGAGGCAGGGCCAGAGAATGAGTCTGGATCTCCAAACCAAGGACTATGACTTTTCAGTTGTAGGATATTGAACAGAATCACATTGCTCCTCAAGGCCTCATTTCTCATCTATACAAGAAAGATGTTAACAAAAATGATTTCTAAGATTCCTTCTGGCCATGAAAATGCAGGACTCTATGCTATAAAGAGGCAACTCTAATCTCCATATAAGAAAAGATGACCATTGGAACTGCTCCGCATTGGCAGCTAGCTGCCTTCCAGGTCCTCTTCGTAGAGAAGAGGCAGGATTATCATTGGTGTTGACCATACCAAGACTTTTCCTGTACTGGATGGGAAATGTAGGTAGATAACACATATTATTTCTTTCAACTCAGGTCTGCTATATTTCTGACCTAGCTTTCAGAACACAGGAAAGAGATAATGCCCCTTACCAAACTAAACCAAAACTATCATGTAAATAAGGAAGTTAGGTAAAATATTTCTCTATACTTTTTGAACTGATAATTTCCCTTATGGGACTCTACCCACAGGTAATTTACATAAAACCCCAAAGATACTTGTACATTTACTGCAGCATTTTTCTAACTGCAAAATTATTTTAAAATGAGAATGGCCATCAGTGAGGGTATACTCACGGAAGGTGAGTAAATATTTACTCATGATTCATCTTAAATGAAAATAAAAAATTGCAAAAGCTATGTTAGAGATCTCAAACTTAGTCACACATCACCAGAGACTTTAAATTTCTTCTTCTTATTATTATTCTTTTTCTTTTTAAAATTCTGATGCTCAGGCCGCTCCAGGCTAATTAAGTCAGAATCTCTAAAGGTGAGACCCAGGCATCAGTATATTTTTAAAGGCTACCAGGTGATTTCAACATACAACCAAAACTGAGAACCACTTGAGAATGGTCTCATTTGAGTTACTAAAAATAGAGAAAGAAAATTCCACTGTTGTATGTATATTTATCCACATATGTGTGTGTATATTTGTCCATGTATAGAAAGAGATCCAAAAGGAAATACATATAACTAAAGATAGTGAGGATTAGGGTGAAAAAACATTTTACCCCTTAATTTTTTTTTACAATGACTATATATCACTATAATTTAAAAGGTCAGGAGGAAAGAAATACAAATTTCTCAAATAGTTACAGAGTCTGGAGGAACAAAGACAGTTATTACTATATGGCTTCAATTTGCATCTTTAAAAGTTACTGAAACCTTAAGCTACAAAATGACAAAACATCCAGTTGAAAGGGTGAAAAAATTGTTTAATTAACACTATAAAAGACTAGTCTCTCTGATTTTTTCTTTATAAATTATTTTTCCCTTAGTTCTGATGACGTGAAAGTATCATCTAAAGCCCTGCACTGGAACAGAAAAAAAAATGCATAGAATTTAGAATCTGGAATAGATATTAGAGATAAGGTATTCTAGCTCTTCTCTTAAGATACATATAAGGAAACTAACATCCACAGAATAAAATAGTTGCTTAATAGTTTGTAAGAGACTAGTACATTGACTTATTCATACTAGTCCAATACTATTCCACCTGTGTAATAATACTGTATAAGAATGATGTGCTGCCCATGTTTCAAGGATGTATACATAGCAGGGAGGCACAGGGGAGGTGTTCGTTCAAAAGAAACCAACCTAATCCTTTGCACTAGAATAGGGCCAAATTTTGTCAATGATTTGTGAATCATCCAAGGATAATATATTATGTAATAGCTGAAATATTTAAATCTCCAACACCAGGGAAATTCCTAAAGGTGACAAAGTAGGTCTATGTTACAACGTTTACTAAAAATTATATTAGGAAATATTTCTGTGTCTAATATCTGTTTGAGTTCATTCAGAATTTCTCTACTCATCCACTACGTATATACATTTTTTAGTTTCCCCACAATGCTACAGTTGTATAAACAGTAGTCGTGAGAACTAAATGGAAATTGCAGAAATGTAATTAAAGCTGGATGAGAATATTAAGTGCTCACTCAGAGTTTTAACCTGAGAGTGTTTGGGATGAATAGCATCATCAATCAATATTTATAGAACATTTGCAGGGTACAAGATTTGGCCTAGGCAGTGACAGTAAAGGCATCTGTAGTTGTGTGGATTTCCCTTCTCAAATGTAATGGAAAACTGCCAAAAATCTAACGTGATAGGTAAAAAAAAAAAAAAAGTGTCCCCCAGAGCTCATTTGAATACAAACTTTAATGGAATAGGTTTTCTTCTAAAAATTAGCTTTCAGTGTGAAAATGAAATAGCTCTACTGTGAGAATACTGATGTCAGAAGGAAAGTAATAGTTTTCTTAAGTTGGTATTCCATCTTAGAAAAGGTTATGGTTTACTTTTTCTTAAAAAAAAAATTAAAGAACTTTTCCTTATAAATGGTTGAAATTCATATTTTTTATCTTGAAAAATATATAGATATACAATCCTAATCCCCCACTCCCAGTCCAAGGATGCCAGTAATGACAAGCTGGTGGATATCCAAAGTGTTAAAAAAATTAACATTCAGATAAATAGAAAACAAGAAGTGGTCTGCAAAATAATGTGCTAAGTTATCTATGATTAAAGCATCTTCAAAGTATCTTCTTAATCTGTCATGATGGTTTAAGAAGAGAAAGAGGACCCACTGTCTATTCTAACCCAGCAAAATAATTAGAAAAAAATGAGATGATTTCCTCAAAGAATAAAGAAATAAGTGCAATGAATTATGTCTATTTTCTATTCAAGGGCAATTCATTTTCCTATCATAAAATATGATCTCTCTGAACTGTATAATGTGGAAGATTTAATGATTATTAGACATCAATCCCCCACTCTAGGAAACTGATGGAGAAGCTTTCACCAAATATAAAATCTTACACTTTAAACTCAAAGAAAACCCAAAGAAAGATATATTTGAATATTTGGTTGATTTTTTTTAAGTTGAATATTTTCATGGAAATATATATTGTACTTTTTAAATAGTGTATATTCCACTAATTATTTTGATGTAGTCTTTTCCTAAAAAATGTTCATATGTTAATGGGCTAAAACTTTAAATAAACTCAATTAAAAGGCAAAACAATAGAAATCTGAAAACTATAAGATCTAATCAGTATTCACTGAACTGAATAAAAATTAAATTGTACACTTCCTTTCATAAGTCTTTATTCTTTAAAAACTCTCCATTTCAGCTAGATGCATTGATTTGTATAATGTCTCTTTTCATCAATATTTTCCTACGTTTTTTGCAAAATATTTCCCATTATAGGAAAAAAACCAAGAATATACACATATCTGTGTGTGTGTGTACACATAATACTAAAGACCATCACTGTACTTTTTGAAAGTTTCAGAATGTATAATCAAGTGTTTATTCTTTTAATATATCAACTAGCAGTGCTTTACCTGTCATGATAAAACATGAAATCTATCTTTTCCCACTACTGACAGGTGAGAAGTTTAAGCCAGAGTAGTAAAGTTATACATAAACTTAAAATAAATATTCAGTAAGAGTTAAAGAACTTATGAAATTCCAGTGTAAATCTTGACCCTTATTTGTCACTGGGGAATTTGTGGGGTGGGTCCAGGGATTGGGTATTTGTTTTCCTGTGAAAAATTAATCAAAGTTCCAAGGTCCAAAAGGAGAAAAATAATATCTAGGAGATAATTATGATAGAACACTCTTCTCAAGTAGCACGTACACATACATATGTTCAATGACAAGCATTCGACCTTTGTTCAGATGGTAAAACTAGTACCCACAGCTGTGAGCTGTGGAAAACTAACAATTCAGGCATCAGTCATTTCCTACCATCTCCTCATGGATCAGCCCAGCCCTGAGCACCTTGTTCAGAACACCAGCATCTCAGTTTACCAAAACAAGCAAAGCTGGATCATAAACCACATAAATGGGTTGTTCTTCACAGAGTTTCATCAGTTATACCACATTAGGAAATGTCAGAATGTAAGAATTATTAACCACTGAAAAAAAATATTTATTCCTTCTTGGAAAAACGAACTACAACAACAACTCAATATGATGCAAGAAGTATTTCGTTATTCTTTTTCTTATTGTTTCTTTTTTGGATGGTTTATATTACTATGTCTTCAAGTTCACTAATCTTTTCTTCAACCATGTCTTGTCATATGTTTACCCCACACACTATATTTTCATCTCAGACACTGTAGTTTTCAACTCAAGAAGTCCCATCTTGTCTTCTTAATATTTACATGTTTCTACTTACCTTTCTGAATAAAGAATACAGTTTAAAAAAAGTTTTAATGTGCTTATCTGCTAACTCTAACATCTGTGTCAATTCTAGCTCGGTTTCAATTGATTGACTGATTTTTCTCCTTATCATTATGAGTATTATTTTTCTGCTTTTTATGCCTGATAATTTTTATTGGATATCTGATATCATTAATTTCATTTTGGGGGTGTTGGATATTTTTGTATTCCTATAAAGATTCTGGCTCTTGGTTCTGGGATGTGGTTAAACTTCTTGGAGATATTTTGATCCTTTTAGGTCTTGCTTTTATGATTCATTAGATGGGATCAGCTCAGGATTTAATGTAGAGACAATGTTTCCCTGTTTCTGAAGCAGAATCTTTCTGAGTACTATACCGGGTACCTCATGAGTGATGGGGCTTTCCTCTCTGGTTGGTAGAAATAGGCACCATTTGCAGTCTTGTGCCAGCTGTGGGGATTGTTTCTTTTAATCTTTTTTGAGTGGTTTTCTCTCCAGCCTCCCAAAGTTTCCTCACATGCATTAGCTGGTCACCACTCTGCTGAATACTCAACAGGCAACCTCTGAAGATCTCCAGACTTCTCTCTGTGCAGCTATCTCATCTCTGGTCCCTTGTGCTACAAACTCTAGCTGCTTTAGTCTCCTTGGATTCTCAACCCCACTCCCTCAACTCAGGGAATTTGCCAGGTTTCAACAGGGTTCCCTTCTCCCTATGCCATTTCCTAGAAACCCTCTCTCTCAAGGCAGTCAGCTGGAGCACTCAGGGATCATTCTCCTTCACTACCTGACATCCACTGTCTTAAAGACCATTGTTTCATATAGTCTGTGTGTTTTTTGGCTTGTTTTGGGTGGGAGAATAAATTGGTCCCTTATCCCACTTGCCCAAAGTGAAAATCAGAATTATCTTCTCACAACTCAATGTAACTCCTCTACCTAAAACACTTCATTAAATTTCCATCATTAAATTAAATTCCAAGCTCCTGACCTAGACTTTGAAAATAACTTCATAATTTCAACCATGTCTACTCTTCTAGCTAATCTTCTGTCATGTGCTTTCAACAACCATACTTCACAAAATAATTTACAGTCTCACATATACATGATATTCTTTTAGTACATTTGTATATGCTGCTCCCTCTGCCTGGAACTCTCTTCTCTGCCTTGGTAGCTGAGAAAGCCCTATTCATTCAGGAATAATCAACACAAATGCAACCTCTGTGTGAATTCTTCCTTCCCTGACTTCACTTGGAGCCACTGTCTTCCCTCTCCTTTGCTCCCACCCAAAGAGGAGTTAGTCAGCCCTCCTCAATGCTCAGAGAAACTCAGCATCCCTGTTCCTACTAGCTGCCCATTACTTTGTACCATAGCTCTATTTTAAACACCTATTTCCCCAGCTATGACCTTGGACGAGCTCCCCAGATACTCAAGTTTTCTTATCTGTAAAGTGGAAATAATACAGGGTATCAAAAATTTGGGGCACGTAGGATAAATTTATTTCAACTAGTATGTTAGTTACATCTTCAACTGCTATTTCTGATCTGTTTTCCTTTGTCTTACAGATACCTTTTTCAGATTAAGGTATGTTAATACCTTAAAAGCAATTGGGTCTAACTGCTCTTCTGAAAAGTCCTATAATAAAAATACTACAGGCAATGTCCTAAAACAGGAGAGACCTCAGTGCCTTCAGAATGGTGGGAGAATAGAGACCACAGTACAGAGTTGACAAAATCAAGCTGCAGGGAGCCTTAGAGACCATGTAAAGGATTTCGTCATTCAACATAAATCCAAGAAGACTACACAAGAGTGAATGTGAAAAATAACTTTAAAGGGCAAAAAATATATTAGAGGTGAGCAATAATTGGGCTATTGATTACAGAGATGCTTATTTACATGGTGGTATATTATCAATCGGAAATACAGTGAGCCTAAAGGGAAAATTCCCCCACTCACTGTGTACTGGGGGGTAGGGAATGGAGGGGAACCTTTGGTAGTGAGTCATGGACAAAAAATTATCAGCACATCTCCATTAGTTGCTATATCCACTGATGCCTTAAATGAAGCAGACACTCTAATGTCTTTAAAAGGAACTTCTCATCAATTGAATATATTGGTCTTTAAAATACATAGCTAGAAAAAAGTCTCTACTACGTCACAGCAAACAGCAGAAGGTGAAGCACGATTTTTTAAAAAAAACATTTAAGGCAAGAGGCTTTTTTTCCTGAGAGGGTCTGTTTAAGCTTTGTTTACTTTCTCAGCAAGAATAAAGGCCTTGGGTGATATTTAATTAAAATGCTCCCTAAGCTTTCATGCTTCCTGAGGCAGTAAGACTGGGGACACTAAGATAGTCTTCTTGCTGTGGACTGTGATGGGAACAAGGATGGATAACTTTGAACTCCCTACACGATATGTAGAGGAAAGCCATACCCCCGGAAAGGCCAATTAGGTAAGGCACCGTACATAATAGAACAGATGAACTCTTTGGATTAGGAACAAAAAATCAGAAAGGCCTCAACCACATACTCTTTCTATTAACTCAATTATAAACCATTAATTTCTAAAATGCAATCATCTGTAGGAGTGAAGGACTGTATGAGTGGCATTAACTTTTATGCACACAAATAGCACGTCATTTAGACGGCACAATTCCCAATCCCGGTAGTAGCCAAAATTCATGGAGACTGAATTTGAAAATGATTGAAATGTTGAAAATTATGGGTTAAAACAAAAGAAATGAAGTTATGGTTTTGTGAGAGTTCTGTCTTGTTTCCTTTTATTTATTTAAAGGCAGACAATAGCAAATGTTTACAGAGACCATCACAGGGTTTCCTTCGTTCACCAACTACAGAACTAAAGAAGCTCTGATGGAAGATTAGAAGGACTGCATCTTGATTTGGGGACAGTGTTATAGTAAGATCACACCCTGGGTGAGCCATGAAACTACGCTGAGGCTCAGTTTTCTATGGGTAAAATGGGATGTTGCTAAAATTCAATGAGATACTACAGGCCACAAGCATTCAACAAAACAGTAACAATGATGGTGATGGTCCAAGGTGCTCTGTAAGACTATTCTAGCAGCAGTATATGCAATATCCACAAAACAGAACACATGGGAGGCAGGGACCCCAGTTAGGGAGAGAGGTGTTTAAAATGTTAGAACAGGCTTTTATTTTTTTTTAAATAAGTCCTACCCTTTAAATTATCATTTCAACTTTCTTGTTAAATTAATATGTTTAAGAATTAAATTTAAACAGAAGTATTGCCCAACTGGCTAACAAATTAACACATTTGTCCTTTATATTTCCTTCTGGGGAAAAACAGGCATTAAAGGGAAAATGACTTCAGTGCAGAATAGTAGTAATTAACTAACAGCAAGACATTTTTACGAAACCTTGCAAACAGTTGACATGCCTCCTTCCCCAAATGTGTAAAGAAAGATGATTTTGTTGATTTTGTTTTCTGTGGAAAGAAATTCTATAACTCAGAAAAGATACCAGAGCTGGTGTTTTTGTTTTTTAATATACCTAAAACTGCCCTGAGAACGTGTTTCCTGTTGTGAGCATGCCATACTTTGATTTTTGTAAGTCATTTCAGCGCTCAGAAATCTTACATAAACTATGCATCTATAATCATCAGTAGTATAAATATCAGTGGTAAAAGAGGAATGATCATAAATTAAATTTTATTGCAATCCTATTCACTACACTTCCTGATTTATGTAGTCCTACATCCATTTAACCTAAGATACAGTCTGACAGGACCTAATTTTAATGACTGGATTCAAGGATAGTATATAACTCTTACTTTTTATTCAATCGTCATCTTGTATAAAATACTTCCCACAACTTATCATGAAAACATCCTCAACGTGGACTACAATAGAAAAGAGAACTCTGAGGCTATCCTGAAGTACTGACCAGTCCACAGAGGATCTTATAGAACAAAGCTTTCAAAATAAAAGATGATGACTCTGATTTGGTTACTTGCTTTCTCAGAAGAAGTAATTCAGATAGGCTCTCAGATTTGAAACCACTATATCCTCTGTGGTAACACCTTGCATTTCCCTCTTAAAGTTTCATTCCACTTTTTAGTGTTTACATGCTTTTGTTTCTATTCACATATATACACATACACACATATACACACACACTCTAGTTCTAGGCCAGCTTGACAGGCACAGGCTAAACCACTCAAGCTGATGTTCATTGTGTAACATTTTTGGCTACAATAAGCCAAATCAGTAACAAAAAGTATTCCCTGCTTAAAACCTGAGATAATTTGCCTTTTTATTATATCTTTGAAACATCAAGTTCCTTTCCATTTTTAGCCTGGCCAATATCTGTTACATTCCACATAGCTCATTCCCCTTTGACTGCTGAGGTGTTCCCCTCCCCTTTGGATAATACAGTGACAGTAACTGGACAGGTTGCTAACCCCAAATCTGCCCAACACTGAAGCAGCCTCCATGCTGCAAGATCACTGGTCTCCTTTTATTCTCACCCTCACCCTAGATCCTGCGCCATGATTTCCCAGCCCCAAAGGGCCAACTCTGCTTTGTAAATGAAAGTACCATAGAACACCTAGAAGATGTCTATTCCATTGTTCACCTGAGTTTATACTTCAGCCCGTTCCACTGGAAACAGAAAGAAAATCTGTGCTTAGAAAGAAGACCAGCAATACTACAGCTGGGAGGCCATGGCATGTAGTGGCTACACAGACTCACCCAGCCTGGGTTTATGCCACTAACCACTCTGGGACCTTGGGTTCAATACTCATCCTTTCTGAGGCTCAGATTTATCACAGAAAAGTGGAGATAATACAATACAGAGCTCAGAGAGTTGCTCAGTGGATCAAAAGAGGTAATGCAGGTAAAGAATTTACCACAGTGCTTGGCCCATGGCAAAAGCTATTTTATTACCACCACCACCAACAAAAATACTTCTTTTCAAGACCAAGGTAAAAAGCAACAGATGTGATTCTTTACACACCTTCACTCCAAATTCTTTAAAAATATATGTATGATCCACTCTGAAATGGAAAACTAAAGGAGAAGGAAGGTCCAAGGTAAAGGTATTAAGTAAGAGGAGAACTAGCCCCTTTATACCCAGACTCAAAGCAATCCACCCACATTTCACAATAGCAGATAGATAGATAGATAGATAGATAGGAGGGAGGGAGAGAGGGAGGGAGGGAGGGAGGGAGAGAGGAATTATGGGGAACTACTTAAGTACTGCTTCACTACTTAAAGTGAAGCAACTTTAATTCACTCTGCCTTTTCTTTACACACAGTGTCTAGTGCTGTTCTTTTTTGAGCCTCTTGTACCTTCAACCAAGGCAACCATGGCCTTCCTCAACCACTCCTCTGGGAACTAACACATCTCCTCCCAGCCATCTCTCAGCCCTTCCAGCTTCACAGGTCTTCAGGGCAGATTAGCATGCTAAAAGGGGAGAAGACAGGGGGCAAAAAGAGCCAAAAAAGAATGTACATTCCCAGGGTAAACTTTCCTTCTCTATTTAGGGATAATCTAGAGCTAGCATTCACCAACCAAGGAGTGCCAAACACATCATTACAACTACAAGTGACACCACCAAGCCCCTCCTCGCCACACACACACATACACACATCTCAAGATGCCACTCTCTCCTCAGTTACTTCAAGCTTTCCATTTAATCAGCACAGTAAACAAGCTTCTGTGCCTCAGGCTGGCATTCCACAAACTCAGCCAGATCCCAGGGTTTTGTGAAGGCTGCAGTCAGCAGGGCCTGAGAAGGCATATTTGCTAGCATATTATGTTGATGATTCTTTTTGTCCTAGGGATACTACTTGGACAGTGGGTACGATCAACAAGAGATGCCATTTATCTCATAAACACTTTCATTTCATTGGATTCTGATTAGTTGTGGTAACCAGGTGAACCAGTAACTACATTATTAACTGGAACATTCTTTGAATCTCACCCCCCAACGTAACATCAAAAGCCTAGTGGGAGAGAGTTCAAGTGTCAAATATTCCATCTTAAGCCTCCCGTGCTCCAGTTCTGGGAGTATCTAGAAAATATCTTCCTTCTGGGGGAAAAACTAAAACAGCATCTCCCAAACAAATGGAAATAAAACTACTCTAAATTCACTAGGTCATAATTGTCGACATAAAATTATAAAGTATAATACTCGGTGTTCAGTAAAAATTCTAGACGATTATTCCACCACACCAGATCAGACCATCTATTCAAGAGGATCTCATTTGATAACTTTAGGGACTGTTTCAAATCCATCCTTATCCCCTTGAGATGACAGGCAAACATGTAAAAACACTCCTTAGGCATCAATTCTGAGCACCACGTTGTGCTAGGCACGGTAGAGGACAGCAAAGAATTAGAATATTGTTGCTGGACTCGGGTTTACAGTCTAGTCAGGAGCCTCCTGACCTGCCTTGGGACTGGGTGAGGGCCCCCTCAGACACTGAGGGGATTAACTTTTGCAACACTGGACGAAGAAGGTCCTGGAGGTGTCCCAAGATGACATGTCCACGGCAGCTACTACTGATCCAGGGTGCTTTTTTTCTTTCCAGGAGGTACCTACAGTTACCTCATAGTCAGGTGAGCACCTCAGTGTCAATCCCTAGAAAGACTTACTAGAATCTTGGGCAAGGCCTTATGATCCACCTTGAATGAGCATGAATAATCATGTCTCACCGTTAAGGCCAAGAAATACTGTATTCCCAAGAAGCCTGAGGTAAGTAAATAGAAACAAGTAAAGCATCCCTAAAACCCAGTTGATGGATGCCAGAAAAGGCAGGAGACCATGCCAAAACTAAGCTCGGAAGTGGCTGGATACATATCAATTCCTGAGCTACGTTTGCTTACAGGAGCTCCCCGCTCGGTCCTGCACATCACAGACTTGTTATTGATCCGCTGTGGTCAGATATTGTAAGTATAAATTAACCTGCTCCAGTGAAAAATGCCCACGGGAGCCATTTCACTCTGAAGAAATCTTCTCTTCAGGTTTAACTGTACTTACTAGAAGAATTCAATGGGAGGGTGCAGGGTGGTTAGCTCTGATTTCCCCAATCACTTTTTACAGTCCCTGATTAAAAGATTCTGTAGTATATGGCCAGCCCAATGTTTTGCCTTGGCATACCTTCAGACTGAAGGAACGGCACAGGAAGTACAATTTACTGTCAGCAGCTGGCAATCAGCTGTCAAGAGGGGCATTGCTTATCTAAAGAATCTCAGGGGTTAAGGGGCTGCTTTTTTTTTTTTTAAGGAAGAAATGGAAAATTTTATGCGAGTCCGATTTGAGGATTATAACCTGGGAAGAACATCTCCGAAAGCTCTGAGGATTCTTCCACTCATTAGAAGTCAAGGCACAGTCAAGTTTTTTGAGACAGAGGGCTGTATATCAAATGACATTATTTATTTATTTATTTATTTATTTTATTTCACTTGGCTGCCCTGCGCGGCTTGCAAGATCTTCCCGACCAGGGATCGAACCCAGGCCCCTGCTGTGAAAATGTGAAGTCCTAACCACTGGAACTCCAGAGAATTTCCTTCCAATGACGTATCATTGACAGTTTACATAATCCAGATCTAAGCACAGTCCTGGTGGGCCATGTGAGGGCTTACAAGATCAAGAAGGAATGTTATCTTTTAAGGAGTTGTCTTGTTGATGCTGGGAGAATGTTACTCTTTATGGTCGAGCAGGTATTTCTGCTGATGGGGAGCTTTGGTGGATGCCTAATGCAGATACACAATGCACAGTGAGAGGAGAGAGGAGGCCAAAGGGCAGAAAAGATTTTTTTATGTTTACATTTTTGTCTTGCCATAAAATATGAATTTTATTGCACACTGGTAAACAATCATGATGATCTCTTTCTCATTAAATATTGCATTGCTGATACATTTACTTATTTTGTCATCTGCCAGCGCCCACTTGCACACAGCCTACGGCAAGAGCCTAAATGTTATTACCAGTTTATGGAGAATCCTGAAACTGATGATGTTTTATCCTAAGTTTTTCTGAAATTGCAAAAAGAACAGATTTTGACTGTTTGTGATCTAGTTCTTTAATCCACTTTACACAACTTCAGTGTTTAGCAGAAACGAGATAACTATTTGGCATATCGTATTTTAAGGATTTTTTTTTGATGTGGACCATTTTTAAAGTCTTTATTGAATTTATTACAGTACTGCTTCTGTTTTATGCCTTGATCCCTCAGTCCCAAGGCATGTGGGATCCCAGCTCCTGGACCTGGGATCAAACCCTCATCCCCTGCACTGGAAGGCAAAGTCTCAACCATTGGACCACCAGGGAAGTCCCTCAAATATTAATCGTTTATTTTTCAATGATCCGACCTTGTCAAGTGGTGGGTGAGGACGTTTTACCCACTGCTCACCAGTGGAGCCACAGGGCACATCCTGAGAGGGAGGTGAACCTGGACTGGACTGTCTGACCCTGTCTGAGCTGAGGAAGAAATGGAGATGGCGGGGGGGACAGTGGAAACCAAAAGGAAAGACGGGTGGTTCTCATTCTAAGGGGCTGCTTTTTAATTGACTTTGGCGATTACTCTGGAAGGCTTAGAGGTAGTCTCTGAAGCCCAGGGTGAGGTATCTGTTTTCATCCATATAAGTTAAATTTATCAGTTCCAAGGAAACTATCCTTAGGAGATAAAGGTATTAAGTGAAAGAAGGGAGACGTGGTCAGGAGATCTGCATCTTAGCTGAGAAAAAGATATGTCAAAATATTTACCATGAATGAAAGGCATGTTTTTAAAATGAGAGTACAACTAATTAGTATAGGAAAATAGAGGAAAACTATTACACAAAGCACTAAAAGGAAGGAATAGTTAACCTCTATATTTTGCTACCAATTTCTAAACTTTTAAAGGTCACACAGAGCACTATGCTAATATTTTGCAATAATGGACTCCAGGGCAGTGCTTTAATTAAATGAATTCCAGAGCTCTCTGAATCTTAATCAGACTGTGCAGGGGATGTGGGAAGGTCAGGCTGTAGAGCAAATGATGCAAACTATACTTACACATTACACCGAGCACCCTTTCCCAAAGACGTTTAGTGCTCTATCTTTAATGTCCTAAGAATTCCTGACAAGGTGAAAGGACTTTCCACTTCACTGTGTGTGTCTAACAGGCCCAGCAAGTATGTCAGGCCCATGGTCAGTCCAGGAGACTTTCCACTAAGTCATTTTATTTAAAAGTATGGTGTTTGCAGCCAACATTCTGGATTTCTTTTAATAATATGGCCAAGGCAAACCCAATATACTCCTTTCAAGGACAAATATGAAGAGAACCCTCAACCTGTCGAGCGCTGAGACGAGGATGCAAAAAACAGAAAGACTTTACACTTCCCTTCATATGAAATCCAATAGCCCATATAGTCAGGAAATAATCTCCAAATCTGTAAACAGTGGCATTTTACCTCAAAATAAGTTTCCCCTCTAACCCTTGCATATTTTTCTCTAGCCAAGCGAATCTTACCAATCCTAACAACAAATGGAAATGTTCATAAAGGAATCCCTTTTAAAATCAGGACACAAAAAAGTACTTACAAAATGATTGTAGTTATGTATTTAAAAAGTACATTTGTACTCTGACATTCAGAAATGAATGTAGAATGACGTAAGTAGAGCATAATCATGTATTATATTAATTATTCCCCACAAAGTTAAAGACTTTTCCTAGTGTTAGTAATCTTCTGGATATCATAAGGCCACTGGTGTCTCCAGTGAAGATCCAACTGAGAGTTGCTACTGCTTATTTTGCTATGTTCTAGGTTCTGTGTTAAAACTTGATGTGCACTCTTTCATTTTATCTCCTAGGAACTACTCTGTGAGGTAAGTACTATTATTTAGCCCCACTTTACAGATTCGGAAACTAAGGCTTGCTGAAGTTAATTTGCCTAGGATGACACAATGGCAGAGCTGGGAATTCAGTCTCACCACATCAGAGTCATTCCGACACTGCCTCAAGGTGAAGTCTACTACTGCTTGAGAGTGGCCACTGGCTTGGTTTCTTACACTGTTAAGGTGACAAATGACTCCACGCCATTTTAATGCTGCATTACTGGTCTGATGACTGGGTTATACTGCCATAGGCTTTTCACTTATATTTTATCCTCTAGAAATTCTCAGGGCAGGAGGGCAGGTAAAGGAGACATATTACTCTCCAAAAAAAGAAAAAGAAAAATCTCAAGAATCAAGACACTTCAATATTTATGCTAAACCATCAGTGTTATACAGCCTAATATACTTTAAGGTTTTGATTTTATTCACATGTCCTGCTGCCTTGGTATTTCACGAAAGGTTTGTGTGCCTGACCTCTAATGATGATTCTTCATATATTCTCATGCTTTCTTATTGGGGCTGTAAAACACTGAATTAGCGACAAATCCCCGACTCTTTGCCCCTTCAGCCCTTGGAGTTTAACTCCTCTCACATTACAGTATTTATTGAATTTCCCAGCCAAACGGTGTTCTGCTCCATAAAATTCTGACAAGTGGCCTCTGCCAAGCTAATAATGGCTTCATTCTGCTGAAATAAACTTATTTCACTGCGGCAAACAAAACGACAGGACCTGGAAAGGTTATTTTTAACTGGGTAATGACTCAGTCCCAACCAAGCATTTCTCTCAAGGTTCCCCATTTTAAATAAGTTACTTTTCTTAAATATAAATCTATGCTATGATGTGTGCTCTTGTCTGTCAATCTTTCACAGTGAAGGAAAAGCAGATGTTGTCATTGCTTGAGGTATTTGATTCCATCATTCAACAATTTGGTCCACTTATTAAACTATCCCCAAGGATCCTAGCATAGAAAAATCTCCCAGAGTGACAAGATGGCATAAAGAAGCAAAGTCCCTTTAAAGCTGAATCTGGTCTTACTGGATTTTTTTCTTTTAATTAAACAGCATCACAAACTTCTCATTCTGCAAAACTTTCAGAGTGTGCCTCTGAGAAATAGTTAGCTTTCTTATCTCCCTGTTTTTAAAGCGTGAGTAAATTTTGCCAAGATTGCTTAGCCCGTTTACCAAATAAAGGTATGGCAAGATAAATTTATCTATAGCCATATTAGTTAACATTTCCCTCCAGTATCTTAAACGTTCCATACCAAAAATGTCTACTTCTAAAAAAGTCTGAAAAGCAAAACAGACTTAAATTTTTCTCCATCCGGCCTCAATGTTTTATAGCTATCATCCACATCTCTTTATCTTGCACTGCAAGCCTCTCAAAAATAAACAAATGAACACACAGAAACAACTGCTACGATAAGGTCAAATTTTTCTTCAAGTTTCAAATGATCAGGGACTCCGAGAGCACCATTACAACAGCTGGGATCTTGTACCAACATGCTACACCCTGCCAGTCCTGCCTTCTGAGACTAATAAAAGAGAAAACCCTTGACAGCTAACAGCTGGACTCTTTATGAAGCTGTTCAATAGAAACAACTAGCCTCCCACAGCCCACCAAAAATAAGGGCTGGGTGCGTAGACGCAGAAATGCACAGGAAAAGAGCTTTGGTAAGGGGGAGTACATATTTCAAAGAGAATGAAATGAGAGGACAATGAATAACAGGAAAAAGCCTAATCAATGGAAGAGACACCCTGTCATATTCAAATCTGGCATAGCCACCAAAGATGTAGGAGTTTCAGAGCTGACTGTATTGTCACTTTGATTAGCGCAAAAGGAATCACGCACGCGTTTTAATCCAGCCGGGATTGCTGACTTATATTACACACTGTTAGCTACAAATGGAGGCAAACAACAGCCTCTTCAGTAAATTCACGTAGTCATGGCTCTGTCCAAACCACAAGAAGCATCCTGAATACCTTTCTAATGACCTATAGTTTGTATTCACACTTACAGTAAAAGGAACTAATCTGAATGGACTTACCACTGCTTCCTGCAACCTTGTCTGCCTCCATATTAAAGTCCTTCATCTGCTGGGCTCTGGCTACCAGCGTCAACTCCCCCAGTCAAAGCCCTGTCACAGTATTATTGTCATTTGGCTTAATGAATGAAGTGGCATAAGATAAAACCTCACTGAAACAGGATAAGGTTAAGAAAAATACACAAGGGGTGGTCATGCTGGAATTCGATTAAATTATTGACAAGCCCTTCAAGTTCAGAGCGTTAAGGTAAAGTTTCCCACTAGGTTAGTCGAGGTTATAGTCAATATAGGGATGATACAAACAGAAACTAGCAAAAACGTAAGGGACACAAAAACTCTCCTGCAATGTATTGCCAGGTTAAAAAAATACAGTTTCTATTGCTTCTAGTAAGGAAACAAAGGCTGTTAAATCTTTTTCCTGAAATAACATGTGCAGTTTAGATTGTAAAACAAAGCCATTTCTAATTGCTGCAGATGAATGGCAAACACCAGACAGGAAAGAGTCTGAGAAGCCTCTTAATTTGTTGTGAATGCACGTGTGTGTATGTGTGTGTGTGTGTGCACCTCATATACATGTTCATCACACGTGGCAATTCAGATACTCACCTAGGATATGAAGGGAAGAAATATGACATTTTAGTATTACTGTAGCAAATCACCATGGCAGAATTCATAAATCAAGGACTCAGAGATAACTGTATTAGTTCCTGCTTTGAGTATGAGTTTAGCTTTATTAGTCAACTTGGAAATTTTCCCCCAGAATCCTATAAATTCACCTAAAATAATTATGGAAGTTTGGTCAATACTGTAGTCATTTCTATTTTTGCAAGTGTTAGGCACTATCTACTTTTGAGATTTGTCCCAGAAAGACAAAAAAAGAAAAGTCTGGAGTTGTGTACCTGAATCCCCAGAAAAAAAGTGGATGTATTTTCATTAACAGCTGGAAAATGATTCCCAGTGTCGGAACCCAATATCTATCTTAAGTATATCCACATAAAAATACTTATTTCAACTGTGATACCCAGGTTTCTGCTGAAGAGAGATATAAGGCATGGTAAGAAAACCATTTTAAACAGCCTAGAACTTACACATTCCTATAGCTTTTGAACCCTTTACCATAGTTACCTTCGGAAGCTAGACATTCAGGCTGCTTAATGATAATTGTTCTAATAATTCACAACACTGCCAGTTGAGAACAATCATTGGCCAGCTTTATTCAGCTTCCGGTTTCTCTCCTTGAGCCACAGCGATATGGAGTCAAAGATGCTTCGCTTCTTCAATATTAGAAATGGATACTAACCTCCCAAACATTCTGCACTTTCCTACTTATTAAAAATGATAACATGTTCCCCCTTTCACCTCAAAAAAGTTCTGCCTTCACATTTCGTCAGTTGACATGTACAGTTTGTGTACGTGCATTTTTCTAGTCTATTAATGTCCAGAACGGGCTGTGCACAGTAATGCATATTGCTACAAAAGATGCTGAAGATAGCCTAGATCCATCTGGAAATCTCTCAATCCTCATAAAAAGGTATCTAAAATACCTAAAGCTAAGAATGGTAAAGAAGAGGAACAGAAAAAGAAGAGTAGAGTGGAGTAGAGAACAGTGGAGAAAAGAGGGGAGCAGCCTGGAGAGGAGGGAAGGATAAGACAAGACAGGAGCAAACAGGAGGGGACAGGAGAGGGGCACCTGCTAGGTACTCCTGAGGCTTTCCCTCACCTTTGCAAGTATTTCTACCAATTCTGTCCTTTATGATTCGAGTCCCCAGGCAACCCAGCACAAGCTGCCTCAACCCCCTGGCATCTCCCAACCAAATACATGGCTGATATTTTAGTTTTAAGTTCATTCTATAGAAAGAAAGCTTTTTGCCCCATAGCTATAGTCTTTCCCTTTTTTATTCTTTTTAAATTCTACCTACAACACCATTCCCATTTAAAAGTGGTATTTTGCTAACTTTGAAAAGCAAACGGATGTACTTTAGTGACTGTCGCGAAAATACTTCATTATGCCAAAATAAGCAGAATTTTCCTTTCTTAATAAGAGAACATATTGAAAACATTCTGTGCTTGATCACATCTGTTATTCTGCACTGAAAATTCATTTAGGACAATTACATTAACAAGAAAAAAACGGTTATGAGTAGCAACAGTTACGATGGAAAAAAGTAGTTCACCTAAGATAATATTCTTGAATTTAACCTAAAGATATTGCTCTTAAAACAATAAAATTGTTTTGATGGAGCGAAGTAGAACAAATACCTACAGTGATGACATTTCTTATCATTCAAATTAGCTATAATTGTTTTCAAATGCAAAATCAAATAAAAAATTATCGGGAAACATAGCCTGAGTCAAACCCATTGCTTTAACGTATTAAACCCACCTTCAAAGGACAGAATTTATTTAGTGACCAACTACTTACTCAGAAGTTGATGCAATATGCCGTACAACTTGGGAAGTTTATGGGAATTCTAATCGAGTACATGTAAAATGCCTCACATATTACAATGTGCTTCTATCACCAATTTGATATTTATTGAACATTATCAGTGTCACAAAAATAATTCTATCTAGCTACATATGCCCCGTAACTAGCTAAAAGAGACCCAGAAGTGAGTCATTTCAATTACTATAGGCAGTTCCCAGAGGCCTCTGTAGCAGAGGAAGTCAATTGACTGCCTTCAGAACGACTAAGAAAGCTCTACCAAAGATGCCATTTTAAGGGCAGAATCTCAATCAGGGGCTCCACGGGTAAAAGCACCCAGTGGCATGGACATATTCCATGCCTCACCTAATGAACTGTTCATCCAGTTCATTGACCCAGAAGCTGCTCTCTTCTCCCCATCACCCACATTTTACAGAAGAAGCTTCCATAGTTGATCAGCACAGAAGTGATCACTTGACCCAAAATGTGCCAGTGAAAATGTGGGACATATATGGAAATAGATTCCCCACAGTAGTTGTATATGTGATGCGTAAAGCTCAAGAACTATTAGTAGGGGCTTCCCTGGTGGTGCAGTGGTTGAGAGTCCGCCTGCCAATGCAGGGGACATGGGTTCGTGTCCTGATCTGGGAGGATCCCACATGCCGCAGAGCGGCTGGGCCCGTGGGCCATAGCCGCAGAGCCTGTGCGTCCGGAGCCTGTGCTCTGCAACGGGAGAGGCCACAACAGTGAGAGGTCTGCGTACCGCAAAAAAAAAAAAAAAAAAAAAGAACTATTAGTAGCCATAACTCCCATTAACCTGCTCTGCAGAGAAACACATGTGAATCAGATGTGCAGACAGCAGTAGAATTCCAATCTATTCTTAAGGCTGTATCCCTGCCTCAAGGTTCTGTGAGCTACATAAGCACCCCTGTCTTCTGTTTTATTTGCCCTTTTGTTTTTAGATAGTTCAGATTGAGATTCTGTTTATAACTGATTCCATCGAGCATTTTAAGAGGTGGCTAGGTAAAACTAGAGCAGCCTCATTATTAGTGAGACATGAAATAAATTTAATGAGTCACAATCAGAAACGTTGTTAAAGAAGTAGAATAGCACAGAATTGGCAATCCATACTAAGAAAAAAATTAAACACCTTCCTCACACCATATACAAAAATCAATTCCAGGTGAATTGAAGACCTAAATGTGAAAATTAACACTATACAGCTTTTAGAAGAGAATATAGACTATCTTTGGAGCCGGAGAATAGAAAAGGATCTCTTAAACAAGATACAAAAAGAACTAACAATAAAGGAAAACGCTGATAAATTCTACTACATTACAATTTAAAATTCCCTTCATCCAAAGACATTATTAAAAGAGTGAAATAACAAGCTACGTATTGTGAGACTATACATGCAATACACAAAGCTGACAAAGAACAGTACACAGAAACTATAAAGAACTTGCACAAATCAATCAGAAATGGTGACAACCAAATAGAAAAACAGACAAAGAAACAGGCATTTCAAAAAAGATGAAATCCAATGACAATAAACACATGAAAAGGTATTCAACTCCATTAACAGAAATACAAAGGAAAACCTCAAGGAGATACTACCATTCATTGGTCAAACTGACAAAAATTTAAAAGTCTGACAATCTCAGGTATTGGTCAAGGATGTAGGACAACAAGGATTCTCATACATGGAAATATGTAAAACCATCTTGGAAAACAGTGGTACTATCTAATGAGGTTGAATGAATACTGCATATCCGATCCTATCACTCAGAATTTAGTAATTCAGTGCACATCATAGAGATATGCATGCTTATGAACTCCAAAATAAAGATAAGAATGCTCAGAGCAGCACTATTCATAAATATCTGAAACTGAATACAACATAAATGTCTATCAATAGTAGAATAGATAAATTGTGGGATATTCATACAATGGAATAGTATATACCCACGAGAATGAATAAACTGTAGGTAAATACAAAAACATCAATATATCTTATCAACATAATGTTGAGAAAACAAAGTTACAAAAAGGAATGCATACAAATATCATTCCATGTATATAAATTTATTTAGGGATGCATCTATAGCCAATAAACTGATGAAGAAAAGCAAGAATGAGATTACTACAAGAACAGGGATGGTGGCTCCCTCTGGGGGAAGGGAGAGAATTCTGATGAAGAAAACAGACACAATTTCTAGAGTGCCTGTAATAGTAGATACATGTGGTCAAGCATTCTAAAAATATTCTCACTATTTCTAGTGCTCCAACTCTGGTCCACGTCCACCCGTGCCAACCCTAGCCACTCCTCCCACTGCCGCCCCCCACCACCATCTAGCCACCCTCCTTCCTTGGTGTTCCCTGCACAAGTCAGGTGCATTCCTGACTAGGGCCTTTGCTCTGGCCCCTCCCTCTGTGTGGAATGAATAAGTCCCCTCTAGACATCTGCTAACTAACTCCACTTCCTTCAGGTCTTTGCTTCTCCTCAGGTAGGCTTACCCTGACCACCCTCTTTAATACTGATACTACAACCTGCTCCCCACCTTCACCAGCAGTCTTGATTCCCTCCATCCTATTCTGCTTTTTCTCTTTTCCATCACCCTCTAACACACTACACTATTTACTTTCATTACTCTTATTATTTATGGTACACGGGTTCTCACCAAAAAGTGTTAGACTCAGAAGAGCAGGGAATCTTGTCTGTCTTCTTCATAGATATATTTACAATGCTTTACATATAATAGGTGCCCAAATATTTGTTGGGTATTCACGGCTATCTAAGCTCATCTTAATCACAACAGATTCTTAGTGTGGACTGAGGTAGAAAGGTTGCAAGCTCCACATTAGAACATAAAACTGGTATATATGCTTAGTGTGTGGAAAGGGAAAAATGTGATTCAACTAGGAAGGTTATACTTTATCCTATAGACCTACCATATGGCGGCCATTGGCCACACACAGCCATTTAATTTTTAAAAATGAGAGTGAAAATCCAGTTCCTTAGTTTTACTAACCAAATTTTAAATGCTCAGTAGCCACATGTGGTGAGAAGCTACTGTACTGGGCAGCACACATATAGAATATTTCCATCATCACAGAATGTTTTAGTGGGCAGTGCTGATGTAGACAATCAAAAGTTATCACTGTATCTTAAGCTGGGAAATAACGACATCACATCAGTGTTTTCTGAAGGCAACTGGCAGCTATGGAGAGAATGGATTAAAGAGAGGAGAAAGAGGAAGGCTTGGGGAGGCCAATTCCAGGACTATTAAAAAGGCAAACAGGTGAGAGACAAGGACAACGTAGTAGGAGGTGGAAGAAGGGGCAAACTTAAAGGAATTGTGGAGTTAGCATCATCAGGAACTGTTGACCAGAGAGCTGAGAGGGAAGGAAGAAATGTGAGGTGACTGAGGATATGAGCTGCTAAGTAGGCCGTTGGTAAGAAACAGCTGTTTTTACTGATGGAAGCTGGGCAGGCTGAGGTAGCTCTTTTGACTTAGGTGTACTGACTTAGAAGACATTTCAAAAAGGTCAAATCAAAATGCAAAAATGAGTTTTAAGGCCAGGGAATGCCTGCAGTAGACAGCCAGATCCTCATCCTTTCCCTAATACATATCTCAGGTATGAGATAGAGTGAAGGTCAGGGACCGAGTCAGTAAAGAAGCAAGAGACGGGCAAGGGCAGACAATGTGTGAATTATCTGTTGTAATTATTTCTTGAGGGGAAAAAGGAAAGGTAAAATGGTCCATTTTTAGACCAATGTCTAAATGACTTCTTCAAATAACTTTGTCAATATAGCACGTATATGTAGGGGGTAGATTGAGAGGATAATACATTCAAGCTTTGGACACACAGATTTGAAGTCCTTATGACTCCACTTGGTAAATGGCCTCCAGTCACCAATTACCATGAGGGAACAGCAATTGTTACCTTGATTCTAAAAGTAAGATGATGTCTCCACAAATTGGATGCCAAAATGAAGCTGAAAGTCAACCACAGAGAAAATGAGTTCCAGAAAACACATTAAAAATGATAATAAATACAGCCACTTCCTAGATTCTAGTTTATACTGAGCCAAGGTCAGTGGCTTATGGAAATACTAATGGCTATCTTAGCTGTCCTTTCCTAATGGACGGCACAGCATTTATAATGGAGGTCAGCATTCAATTCTGGTTTTGACGAAAGCAATGAGGGAGTACAGCCACTGGTGATTTAAATCTAGCCTTTTTGACTACTGATTTACATTCATTTGATTTTAATCAAACCTGACCCAGCTGAGAAGAGCTCATAATAGCTTTTCTTTGTTTAACCCTAAAAAAAAAAAAAAGATGGGGTTATAAATTTGAGGACATAAGCACCCATTCTGTGTGCAAATTTAACTACTGATAAGGAGTAGCAAAAACAGGGTAAAGACCTCTTCTGGCCCCTGCTAAGTGAGGAGGTGTTTTCTTGTCTCATTCCTCACTCCCTCTTCTTTCTTCCTTTTCTCCATTTCTCTCCATTCCTCACTCTCTCATGTTTTTACTTTTTCTTTCCTTTTATTACTCCTAAAAATAAATATAGTTCCTTAATTAACCCTCATATTTACAGAGTGCTTTTGCATCCATCATCTAAGATCCTCACATTTCAGCTGATCAGTAGAAAAGATGAGGAAACTGAAGCTCACAAAGTTGGTGACTTATTTAAGGTCATGTATTTAGCAGCAAGTAGATGATTCTCGACTATGATAGCCAGCCTCCAAGTTGGCCCTTAATTATCCCTGCATCCTGGTATTCACATACTTTGTGTAGTCCCCTCCTTATTATAACTGGGTTGCTCCAACAGCATGCAGTACAATGATGTTATGTCACTTCCACAAACAGGTTATAAAAGAAACAGCAGCTTCCATCTTAGTCTCTCTCTCTCTCTCTCTCTCTCTCTCTCTCTCTCTCTCTCTCTCATATCATTCACTTTTGGAGGAAGCCAGTGACATAAACCACTCACTTGGAATTGAGGGTTCTTTCAGCCAGCAAGGTACTAAAGACTCTTATCAACAAGCATGTGGGTGAGTCATATTGGAATCAGACCCTACAGTACCAGTCAAACCTTCAGATGCCTGCAGCCCCACCTAACATCTTGAGTAGAGTTTCATGAGAGACCCTGAGCCAGAACCACTCAGCTAAACCACTCCCAGACTCCTGACCCTCAGAGACTATATGAGCTAAAAAATATGAGCTGTTTTAAGATGCTAAGTTTGGGGTAATTTTTATGCATCAGTGGATAACTATTAATCTAAGTTTCCTCTTCTGACACTATCAAACTACACCTGCATTCAGAGCACAATTTTCATTGCAGAGGTTTGCCAAATATTCTGTTAGGTACCATGTTCTAGAAAGACAACGATATGCACATGTAATTTGTAAAAATGCAGGTGTTTTATTTGGATCCTAGAGCAGAAAAAAAATTACGCCAAAAGCACCTGTGCTAAAAATACACTCCCCGTGTGTGTGTGTGTGTGTGTGTGTGTATGTCTTTGTATTTCTGAGTTCATTTAGAAGCCTGTTACTTGTCTATCCTCAGGCTTGAAACAGAAGACTAGCAGAGAAGGAGAGGTTTGGTTGGAGTCAGTGTTTTGCCCAAGAATCCTAGGGGGAATTACCAAGAGCTGAAGCAGTTCTTCAAATCCCAGCAGCATAGCTGGGATATTGATATCAAATACTAGGAAGCTAAGGAACGGTCTTGCTTGACTGCAATTGTCACATTATCATGCATTACAGTGCAGCAGGCCAAATCAAAGAGATATGCAAAATTCACGGAGGACAGGAGCAATGGATTTTCCCCTGTGTATGCGGAAAGGCATGAGGAATAGGAAGGCGGGTACAAATGCAAAAACATCTGCTCCCTAAACCCATTTGAAAAATATCCCTGCAAAAATAAATGTGAATCAACTATAGTGCACAGCAGATGGAAGTGCAATATGTTTAATTTAAGGGGGAAAAGGATGCAACTGAGGAACCAGAGAGTACAGAAGTAAAATAATACTTAAGCCCATTTCACATACTGCTGCCCATTAGGTTACACTCTACTTGATAAGAAGATACATAGAAAATCGGCTTTTAACTGTATCAAACTACTCTGAAAGAATTCCAAATAATCACAGTAGACTCTCTAATGGTATTTAGTTTATAAATTATTATTATAAAGCCAAATTTCAGGACAGCAACATACTTTTCCCCTAAAATGAGAAATAAATTCTAGAGTTGTCTTTTGGTATCGGAGAGATCTTAACTTCACTGACCCGCCTCATAGGGACTTAACGAGAAAGAGTAAATAAAGGAATGAAATATCTTAGATAATAGGCAGCGAACAATGCAATGGCTCAGGATTTGGGAACAATGCCATGTAATCTTTTTTTTTTTTTTTTTTTTTTTTCCGGTGCGCGGGGCCTCTCACTGTTGTGGCCTCTCCGTTGCGGAGTACAGGCTCCGGACGCACAGGCTCAGCGGCCATGGTTCACGGGCCCAGCCGCTCCACGGCATGTGGGATCTTCCCGGACCGGGGCACGAACCCGCGTCCCCTGAATCGGCAGGCGGACTCTCAACCACTGCGCCACCAGGGAAGCCCCATGTAATCTTATGATTATGTAAAAAACAAAAATCATCAACTAGTCCAAGTGCTTTTGAAAAAATGGCCAATGACTGACAGTATACAAAGAAGTAACTTTTCTATTGCAGATGACTTACTTTTGGCCCAATCTTAAAATAAAGTTGATTATCAGCATATACTTAAGTCTCCTTAATTCATAACATCATTTGCCCTAAAGGATGGAAACTTTTTTACATTTTCAGAAGGCATTTAAAGATTTCTTTAGATTTTGTTGGGCACAACCAAAATAGGAAGATATTACAATTACCCAGAACTGTTTATTTATTTTATATGATAAAATAGCATACTTAAAAACTACAGCAAATAAAGAATGACTGTGAATTAATTTTACACATTTGCTAATACAACCAATTTATGAGTCACTGGACTGATCAACGAAAACTTTCATTGAATGAATAATGAATAATACCATTCATTTTAATGTTTATCACTATCTCAGTAATATTTTAATGAGTTCACCTTAGAATAGATGGTAAGGTCCTTTGAGGACAGTCCAAACATTTCAGTGGTAGAAAATTGTTACAAAATCTGTTTCTTGAAGGGAAAATGCATGACATCCCAAAGTCAAAGCATGTACAGCTGTTTCTGCTACTGTTCACCATGTTAATATGTAAGACCTAAAGAATAGGGATATATCTTCTTAATGCACTGTCATTTTGAAAACTAAATTCAAACAAAATGTACAGAAAGAATTCACCAAATTGCACATTAAAAAAAAAAATCCAAAGGCACTTTTTATCTCATATAGTTTACATGAGGTAGCAGAGCCTTTAACACGGATCAGGAAACACACCTGAATTTTAAGTGCCAAATGATGAAATACAATAAGAACCCGTCACCTTTAGGTTTCTGATAAAAAGCAAAGCATATTAGGCCTTTTAAAAATAATCTATGCACACTGTTGGTAGCGATGGCAGAAAGCGTTACAGGTCAATAGGTGTTTTATGAACATATTAACGAGTAGAGGTGAATTGCCTGAATTCTTAATTGCCAAGATATAAATAAATGTTAATAATACTGGAATGGAATATTTTAAACTTTCTGGGGAGGGTATTTAACTAGATAAGAATGAACAGTATTCTATAATGGAGACTAGTGAAGGTCAGTGGAACAGCTGAACTATAATATTAATACAAAATGTTCTTCATCAGGCTGACACTCTTATAGGAATGGTCTCACTAAATTACAATGACCCTCACTTACCAATACCTTAGAGAAAGTGAATACTGCACTGCATGGAATATTTATTAGTCACCCCAGTACTTGCAGCTATGAAGTAGAAATATGGACTCAACTACCCCCCTGCCATATTTAATTTTTCAAAAATTCCATAGAATTTTTGGCTTCTTGATTTTGGCTACATTAACTTAAGAGCTGTATTTATCACATCAAATCATCATGTGCTTGCTAATTCAAAGCTTTACAAAATAGTGTAATTCATATAACAGATTTATGCAGGAGCCTAAAACTAGAAGCTCTGATCTTATGGTTGAGAAATTCAAGTTTCATTAATCCAGAATTGAAATTATCAGAAAACCCAAATGGCCATGATTTATTTCCTAGAAAATAAGGATTAACAACCGCTACTTCTATTGGTAAATTAGAACACCTGTAGAATTTGAAAGAGCTTTCTGAAAAACTAAGAAATTAAATTCAAACTATGTTCATAATATTTTAATGTTAAATATTTTATTCTTATTTAGGGAATTGAATAACCTATGTAAAATATTTCTGTAGTCTCCTATCTACCATAATGTTAGATGAACTGCAACATTCCATTTCCCAACCATTTGAAATAAACTGAAATTTGCCATAACATGTTATTCCTTAGTATTAGTCCACATTCAAGAGACTTAAGGCACACGAAATTTGATTATGTTATAAAATAAATTCAAGTTGCCAGTGAAGGTGAACCCTAATATGATTGTGCTATGGCCAAGAGATTTACTCCCACCTGCCCTAACTACAGCTGTAATGTGCAATCACACAAAAACCTCAGTTAGGCATGAGTTCCAAACTCTTTCACCACGGATTCATTTTCTAAAGTTATCAAATAAATAGATTGCTTAGTTTTGAGTTAAGTTTATTCTGTGTCAACACAAGTCCCATAATTAGTGAAACAGCCTAAAAGGAAGCTAGATGTGAGGCAGTTGCAAAGAAGGGCACCTCCCAGTACAGGGGTTTCTAACTTTCTTGTCAAACGCCCCACTACCCTGCAGACTCCATGGGACTATCTCAAACACCACCACATTGGGGAAACTCAATCTCATCCGCCGCTGTATGTGATTTCCTTCTCGCTGATCTCACGTGGATCAAAAGCTGAGTCACTGATCCCACTGTGCGTTGTACTAAAGATATTTATGTTTTGGCTTCTGCTCTCTGATAGACTGTGAGGTCCTTGAGAATGTAGAATATGACTTTCCATATTTCCATTTATTCTCTTTGGTGTCTGGAACAGTGCAGATTCTCAAAAAATAAATTTCATAGAATCATTCTTTCAAGAAGGATGGCAACTAGGCTCAGGACTCACAAACCAAAGTTGCATAAAATACCCCATGCTGGGTTTACATGGAATATCACACTTTATATACTTTACAGACTGGAATTCTCCCCTTTTTGGTTTCATTAATATGATAATTAAACATTTTATGTATCTGAGGAAGTATTCATCTGTGTGTCAAATTTTCCTTCTGTTCTTTGGTATCTCCTTTTCCAGTCAAGTTATAATACATTAAGCCTTTAAGTAAAATAACTGAACACCTTAATGATGTAGAGTAGATCCTAGGATCATTAAGCCCAATTCTCCATATGTTTTTTTAAGAAATATCAATATAATAATCACTTTAAAGACTTTTTAAAGTTTAAATCATACCAAAGCACCATCCTATCATTCCCCGTACCAGTAATGTGGGTAATATGGCTTTCAAACAGAGATTATTTAGGGAATGCAAAACCAAACAATTCTGGGTTTGCTGGTCTAAGCATAGTAAATCAGCAGAGTTCTGATATTTACTAACAGGAAACAGATTAAAAATGGAAGATGTTTAAATCTACCAAAATCATGCTGAATCGTCTTTAATAAAGAGTAGCTTCCTGTTGCATTCTAAAGCTAGCACAGCAAGTCATCTAAAAGCTGTGACTTTTATTACTCATCCATTCATTTAACACATATTTATTGAGCACTTACTCTATTGAGCACTTATGCATTGCTTGTGGGGGCAGCAATTCAGGAGTTAATACAGCAAGCTGTGCCCTCTTCAAGTTTACAGGTAGTTAAATATATTTTATCAATAATACTGGCTCCCAGTAGGCTTCACTGATCGTATACAAAATACAGTTATTTCAGTCACAGACCTCTCATTGATATAAATTTATACTTTAGGTACAATGAGCTATAAGTCTATGAGCATCTAGGTTCTAGCTCATTTCTGCAGTTTAAGTACCTTTGAGAAGCTGCATAACAACTCACAGCCTCAGTTTTGTGTGTAACGTTGGATGAATAAGTTCCATTCTGCATTCCTTACAGGGTGTTTATGAGGGTTAATAAAAAGATCTTATGAAGTGATAATGCAATAAACATATATGTATATACAAGATACAGTACTAACTTTACATGCATTACTTTATTCAGTACTAATAATAGTCCTATGGTATTATAATAAAATACTCTTATTGTCTACATGTCAGAGCACATAGGTATCTGGAAGAAACTTACTTTTTGAATTTCTGTTTGTTTTCAAATGAATGCATTTGTTTATTTGCACATATTATTACCAATAGTCTGGTAGCAAACACAGCAAAAGTTCATCTTCCTTAAAGGCTTTGTTCAAGAAACCCCCGTGTAGGTGATGCTGGAATGTGTTTCAGTTTAGTTGTGGTTGGTATGAGAAATAATCCCTGGAGCCATCACAGAATTCATTAAACAGAACTTACCCAGGGTGGTCCCTGAGGTACTTTAAAGTTTCGCTGGAGGAGACCAAGAATAGTCTAGTTTCGAAGACATAAGCACTAACCATATCACCCCAATGAAAAGAAAAGGAAGGCAATTGATTGAAACATAGTGGGGGAGAGGGAAGAAGGGCTACCTTGCAAACCCTTAATATCTTTAATATTAGCAAAGTCAAAACTTGCTTGTATCTCTTCCCAGAAATGAAATTCAACAGTTGACCCAGCTCAAAGACTAAGAAACCAGCTGAAAATCCCAGCTGTCTTCCCAACTTCTGCCCTCCTCAATAAAGATGGTGTAGCAGAGGCAGACAGCTTCAATTAACATTTAACCTTTATTTTTTTATGTTTAGATGCACTCTGTAATGAATACCCATCACTGTGATTTGCTCTACCAGTTCTTCACAGAGAAATCCTCCTTCCACATTTACACATTTAATGTTTGTCTCTCCCTAACTCAACACACACATACACACAAAGTTTTCTTTTTTCCAAGCTGGTATGTCACTCTAGTCAATCCAAGGCAGATTTTTCTAGACTCAGTCCTTTATTGTTATTTATTTATTGCCACTTTTTCCCAGGCAAATAAAAATATCAATAGGATTCTGTTGGAAATTAAGAATATAGTACTGCACCATAATCTCTTATGAGATGGTTAAAAAAAAATGTTCATATACATGAGTTTACAAGAAAAAAGTACACAAGATTAGGGTGATATTCCTATTATTTTTCAGAGGCACAGGCATATAACCAAAGAGCAATCATTACTTACTTCATCCTCTTCCCCCTTCTATATATATGTAAAAATGTTTGTATGCATGCCTGTATTTCTAATGACTGCTAGACATCAAAAAGTTTTAATGAGTTTAATTTTTTAATGAATATAATAATAATTTAATTATTGGCTTATTTTTTTAATGTATGCCTATTTTTTGTGTGTGTGTGTGTGTGTGTGTTACGTGGGCCTCTCACTGTTGTGGCCTCTCCCGTTGCTGAGCACAGGCTCCAGACGCGCAGGCTCAGAGGCCATGGCTCACGGGCCCAAACGTTCCGCGGCATGTGGGATCTTCCCGGACCAGGGCACGAACCCGTGTCCCCTGCATCGGCAGGCGGACTCTCAACCACTGCGCCACCAGGGAAGCCCTATGCTTATTTTTTTTATTTATTTTTTTGTTTTTTTAGTTATCTTCTAACTTTATTGAGGTATAATTACATAGAATATTGTGTAAGTTTAAGGTGCATGGTGTGATGACTTCATACATGTTCTTATTGCAACATGATTACCACAATAAGGCTAGTTAACAGCTCCATCACCTCACATAATTACCTTTTTTATTTTTGTGATCGTAACATTTAAGATCTGCTCTTTCATAAAATGTCAAGTATATAATACATATAATACTGTGTTGCTACTCTAGTCACCATGCCGTACATAAGATCCCTAGAACTTATCATCTTATAACTGGACGTCTGTAGCCTGTGACCCATTTCCCCCACCCCACCCCCATTCTCTATTTCTACAAGTTCCACTCTATTTTTACAAGCTCAACTCTTTTAGATTCCACACGTTAAGGGAGAACACAGAGAATATTTCTTTCTCTGACTTATTTCAATTCGCATAATGTACTCAAGGTCCATCCATGTTGTTACAAAAGGCAGGATTTTCTTCTTTTTTAAAGCTGAATAATATTCTGTTGTATATATTATGTGCATATTTTTAAATTGATTTCTGTTATACATCATACAAACCATTCAATTCTTTTTCTGAAATGATCAAAAGATATCTGATAGGAAATAATATTAGTAAAAACTATATGAAGGATATCACAAATGAATGAGCTGGAAATTCTAAGTCAGACAGACCTGGATTTGAACTTCAGTGCTATGGGGCCATGACATAAATACTTAAATCTCTCTGAGCACTAGTTTCCTCATCTGTAAAGTAGAAGCAATAATAACTAGGCTTATTTTGCAAGGGATAGACATTATATATATGGCATAACACCTGGCTTTTAAACAAATATTTCCTCCCTTACCAATTTCTCTCTTGCTGGGGTCACAAGATCATGAAGGTGGTATTAGGCACTCAGTACTTTTCAAAGGGTCACAAATGTAAGAACAAATCCAGGAATAAAAATGCACTAGAGGGCTTCCCTGGTGGCGCAGTGGTTGAGAGTCCGCCTGCCAATGCAGGGGACACGGGTTCGTGCCCAGGTCCAGGAGGATCCCACATGCTGTGGAGCGGCTGGGCCCGTGAGCCATGGCTGCTGAGCCTGCGCGTCCGGAGCCTGTGCTCCACAGCGTGAGAGGCCACAACAGTGAGAGGCCCGCATACTGCAAAAAAAAAAAAAAAAAAAAAAAAAAGCACTAGAGGCTATTATTAACTTATGTAGTAATTACTAATTCTCAAAGTTTGCTATATTTAATAAATCCCCTCTCTCATACTGATCATTTTGGTATTCTTTTTGAGAGCATTAACAATGGTGCTTGGATAATTATTTCACTGATGTTTAAGAAACATTTGAAGCACTCCGAATATATTTCATTCATTTTGATGGTGTGAAGTAAGAGTGCCTGGCTGCTAGTGTTGCTTATTCCATTGTGTATCATGTTGCTTGACCTCTCCTGAATCTACATTTCAACCCTTAATGGTATTAACACAGTTCTTTGCACACTACAGATATTAACGAACATAAGAAAGAAAGAAGAGGGGATGGCAAGGAAACCTGATCTGAGATAATTTTCCCCTTACTTTACCTCTCAAAAGAGATAAGGGAAAGGGTTATGAAAATCCTAAAATATTATTTATTACTGCCAATCTGAAACTTTTAGTCTATACCATAACTGGAACCAGATTGCATTAGTGGTTAAATCACTGCCTTATTATACTCTTATTATAACTTAGGGTCTTTCAGAGCCCTGGACCTTACAGACATTCATACTCACAGATACATAATGTCTTACTGTAGAAAGAGATGCGAGGATTATTTAAGTCAACATTCCCCAACACCCTGTTGTAGATGAGTCCACTGAAGTTACTTGCTGAAAAGATTATAGGTATGAGTTTGAGTACAGAAAGCAGTATGGAACCCTCCGCTTCAGACACAAGTGCTCACAAATTGAGATTTGCCTGAAAACTGGCCACACCCTGCCAGCAGGATGTTCTCAAAAGTGGCAATTATTTCCAGTCACAAATTCTACTTTTTTTCCTTCTAGGTGAATTTGTACTTCTAAGGACATTCACTATTACTCATAAAAGGTCCCGACAACCCAGAGCTGACATTCAGCAGTTACATGGTCTTGGGGAAATTATTTAACTTCTTTCAGCCTCAGTTCCCTCATCCTAAAAATGGAGATAATAATTATACTTACCTCATAGGACAGTTCAGAGAATTAAACAACAGAATACATGTTAAGCAAGTGACATATAGTGGCCATTCAGCAATGTTAGCTATTACTTTTATTTACAAATGGGTACATACATTTGTGAAGTATTTGTGAAAAAATTTACCTTCTTTTCTCTGATCTGAAAAAATGCATACCCTAGATAACATGAATAACAACGTACATCATAGTTATTAGGTTACCCTATAGTTTCATTACGTGAAGGAATAAACAGCTTATAACAACTTCTAAAATCTATTTGAATTGGCTTTGCCAACGAGAAAACCAAACTCAACTGGAAGATCTGACACTCTCCTCAATAATGTACTCTTTCCAGATCCTGTTACCAATTATATCTTAAAATATTGTTACCTTTAACCCTTGAATTCTTTACATCCATATTTGTATTATAAAAATTATGAAATTATTTTTGGTAGGCCTATACATAACAACACTTTTGGCCAAAAAAAGAGAAAAAAGCCTACAGCCAAAAAACCGTGTCAAAAACCCATTTATTGTAAAAAAATATATATATATATTCTAAAACATACACCAAAGCTTGCTGTTCTTTCTTTCTTTCTTTCTTTCTTTCTTTCTTTCTTTCTTTCTTTCTTTCTTTCTTTCTTTCTTTTTTTTGTGGTATGCGGTCCTCTCACTGCTGTGGCCTCTCCCGCTGCAGAGCACAGCCTCCGGACGCACAGGCTCAGTGGCCATGGCTCACGGGCCCAGCCGCTCCACGGCATGTGGGACCCTCCCGGACCGGGGCACGAACCCGTGTCCCCTGCATCGGCAGGCGGACTCTCAACCACTGCGCCACCAGGGAAGCCCCTTGCTGTTCTTTTAATATTTATTTATTTATTTATTTTTCTTTATGTTTGAAGTCCACCAATTTATCTTAAAAGCACAAACTCCAGGCACTTTAAAACCAGCTAACCAGACTGGAGAAAAACATGTGGCATGAACTTTCTCTTAATCAGAATACCGCACTACTCCCTCCACTTTTTTCTAATTCCATAGACTTTGCACAGTGGCTGCCTCGCAGTATCCAGGAGAAATAAGAGTGACTAAGGCATGATCCTTGGCCACAGGAAGCTTGAAGCCTATTAGAAAAGACGGACAGGTAAGCCTATAAAAATAGGCTGTGTTGGCCAATGAGATGTTTTAATACCTCCCAGATCATATAACAACATGGGCCTTCTAAATTTGAAAGAGAATCCTGATGACAATATCTAATTAGAGATTTGTTTTTGGTTCTGGTGTAAGAGGAGGAAAAGAAAGGAAGACTCAGAAGGGACTATAATACCCTGATGGTAGAAACTTCCACTGGACTTCTGTTCAATTAATAAGAGACGTGCTTATCAGATCAAAGTCATGGGATCAGAACCTGTCCACTACAGATATTATCTGGGAATATAAGAAGAGTGAAATAAAAATCAACCAACATCATCTTCCTTTGGCGCCTAGCCCCATTTAATTTCACAATAATTCTATAAGGTTGGTATGATCCAAATTATCATAGGGAAACTAAGCTCAGAAAAGCTGACCAGTTCAAATCCACAAAGTAAGGTAGAGCTGGGATTAAAATTCATATTTTCCCCACTTGAAAGTTCAGGCCAAGTGGTCTCACTCTAAAAGCTACATATCCTTGAAGGTAGCATGGACATCAGAGTAATCTAACCCCAATATCAGAAATGAAAATCTTATGCAAGCCATCTTTATACAATAATCATGGTAAGAAAGCCAGTAGTTTGTCATTTTTTAAAAAATGGCTATAAACCTCAATTGCAATATTAAGCAATAGAAATATAAATAGAGACAGAGTCGGAAAATCTTCTGGATGTCAATGCTATGAATGCATGCACTGTTTTGATATCTTAGAAGATAACTGAACCATTTTAATGTGCACACAAATATCACACTTTCATTTTCAAAGATTTATAAAACCCTGACATCACTACCAGTAAGTTAGTTTTTAAAAACTACAAACATGATTCTTTTTAGACACAGAACCTATATTCATGTGTAATGAACGGATTCAAACCTACCTCTCATCAGAGCATGTCTAAAGATTAAAACAGGACTTTCCACACACAAAATCACCTCATTCCTTTTTACATTAACTTCTATGAGTCATGTAGTTTAAAGAGTACATGCTCGGGCTTCCCTGGTGGCGCAGTGGTTGAGAGTCCGCCTGCCGAAGCAGGGGACACGGGTTCGTGCCCCGGTCCGGGAAGATCCCACATGCCGCGGAGCTGCTGAGATTACCCATAAATAACAAGCAAGTATTGACAAAGTCTTCCTGAAATTAATTGTATACGTTTAAGGCAATATAATGCTTTAATTTCACATTTTGGCCGACTTAAGAGATGGTATGATCACTCTGCTGTAACTAACACACTGAGATTCTATTCAGACTTTTTTATGCATTCCATCTGATTAAAAGGGTTTTGATACAAGAGATATTTGGATTACTAATAAAAACATATTTTTAAAACCCCTTTGTTCAAATTAAGTATTCAGGCATGCTCCCTCCATTTGGCTGCTGTACTGAGATCTACTATATTGGTGCCAGAAATAAATTTGTACTGATAAAACTTAGTGGATGGAAATAAAACCTAATTCTGTCACAGGAGTAACTAGGGCAACTGAAATGCAGCAACACCCATGAATTGCCTTTGTTCCATCACAATTACAGTGACAAAAATATTTATGTTGAGAAAATAGCTGCTGACACTGAAAGAAGTGGGAAGTACGGTTTTAAAGATGAAAATAGAAGCTGTGAGCATTCACTTGACTACAGTTTATTTGAAGATATGAACCACTGCACCTACCCAGTCAGTACTAATGAACACTGTAATCACTATAATCAAACAAACAAAGCAACTACACATTAGGAGACAACTGAACTATTATTTAGAACTATTATTTATTATTTAGAAAGTTTCACTCCATTTCTGTATGGGTAATTTTATTTGTGAATGGTTAATGAGTTTAGAGTAGCTTTGTTTTTTTGAAGGATTTGGCTTATCAATATGGATTTGGTCAGACCTCATTTCATACCTTCATTAACTCCCTGTAAGTTTACAAAATAAAACACAAAGTCCATCACAGTCCCTCAGAACTTGATCTTAAGTCCAGCAAGTGATCTGCTACTTTGTTGAATTGCATTTCTTACCTACAGTCCTTGCATTTTACCTTAGAGGGGCACCTCCCTTAATGAAATATACAACGGGAGTGGGCAGGAGTGGTGTGGGGATGCAGGGAGGCCACATGGATCTAAATGGAGTCTGGATTCACTCTAGTATATAAAGTGCTACATAAATTAGAAACCTAAATTTCAAACAGCGCTTAGAGACACATTTGCTCTACAAAATGAAAATCAGACACTGCACAAAGCGGTGAAAGTCCCCAATTGCTCTCCCTCTGCTCTTCATCTCAGACATGACTTTCAACCCAACAGCATCAAACAGTTTGCCTCTTTTTCTTTCATCAACATCCCGCTTGCAGCTCTAACTGAACTGGGATTTGGAAGTTCAAAAGGGTCAAGTAGAGTATGCCACCATAAAGCTGAGGAGTTTCTTAAATGGAGGGGAATGGTGTGAGAGCTAACCAAAAGCAGCCACAGTCTGGCCCCCACTCCCTCCCTCACCATAATCCTACTCTTTGCAGACAAGGCATCACCATCTTTTTTCATGGTAAGCAGTTCTGGGAAAGCACTAAACCAATTCCACACTGACTCACTCTAAAATGACTATAATGAAACACCAAACACACACACACAAAATTCATGTGCCAGTAGAATTTTAAAAGCATACATTGGTTTCATGGGTTTTTTTTTCCTGCTTTCATGGTGGAAACATTAAGATTATAACTAAGCGTACAAACCCTTAGTATGCTACAGTAAACCCCAGAGACACTTGATAATCTTGTTAACCAGCTGGCCCACTGTATTTATGTAAAGTCAATTCAGTGATGCAAGTAAACCAGTAGACTCAATTCAAAATAGCAAATAGTCAAAATCATATCTTTTTGACTTTGCAAATCATAACTTTTTATAAAATATGTAATATATATGTAAAATATGTAATATATGTTCTTGACCAATGTTTTCCAAAGGACCACCTGCATCAGATTCAAATGGGATGCTTATAAAAATTTAGATTCCTGGGACCCAGACTGGACTCACAGAATCAGACTTTATGGATATGGAGCCCTGGAATATGCATTTTCAAAGAGCTCCCCAGAGGCTTCATATGCAAGCAAGTACCACTGACTTCAGCTTTAGCAGAATGTTTGCACTTCATGATCACAAAGAGAAGAAGTAACACTGAGAGATGGAAGAGAAGTGCCCAGGTAGCCAGGTTAGCAAAAGGAGCCACTAGCCATAGAACAACAACAAAAAAAAAACGGAAAAAAAGTCAGAGACCACAGTCCAAGTAGGCTAAGGAAGACCAAAGTTAACAGGTCCAAGGTCACCAAACTAGTTGTTACACTGCTTGAACTTGAAACCAGATCTCCTGACTCAGGTTGATGCCCACTGCAGCTGCCTACGCTCCATCTGTCCCTACAAAATAAAAGTTTGAAAACACTAGTTGTTTAAACTTCACTCTTCAATTATTTTAATATTTGCATATTCAAATTACTAAAACAATACTACCATTTTACTAACCTAAAAATTTTTCCAAGTTTCTTTTTTTTTATACATTTATTTATTTTATTTTATTTATTTTTGGCTGTGCTGGGTCTTTGTTGCTGTGCGTGGGCTTTCTCTAGTTGCGGCGAGCAGGGGCTGCTCTCTGTTGCGGTGCACAGGCTTCTCATTTGTGGTGGCTTCTCTTGTTGTGGAGCACAGGCTCTAGGCACACCAGCTTCAGTAGTTGTGGTGCAGGCTCAGTAGTTGTGGTGCACAGGCTTAGTTGCTCTGCGGCATGTGGGATCCTCCCGGACCAGGGCTCGGACCCGTGTCCCCTGCATTGGCAAGCAGATTCTTAACCACTGCACCACCAGGGTAGTCCCCCAAGTTTCGTATAGTTCCCTGATGCAGCAGCGTAAGATAGCCAGGGTACGTATTAGCATCTCCACATTAGGTATGGGAAAACTGAGGTTTCCAAAGGTTTAGTGACTTCCCTAAAGTCTCATAGTCCTAAAACCAGAGTCAGTAATCCAATTTTGACCATGTTTCTCAAAGTTCAGTCTTCCTTCTACTTACACTACCCTGAAATTTATACAAACGCTCAGCTGGACGTCTTCTCACCTTTTAGATTTCAAGATTTAGTTCTCAAGGATCTCTTCCTGAAACAGATGTTACTCTCCAGAGCCAGAGTCTCTGTGCACATACTTGAAACTGTGGGTGGTGATTACACATGATCTCAATGGATTTCTATAAGAGAGTTCGGGGAAGGTTTCATGTGTGTACAAATCCAGCAGATATCACACCGCTGATGAGAAGCAGTGTTCATTGTATTATCAGTTTCTGCCTGATAATTTGATATGACGGGTATGAGGCACAAGCTGCAAGTCTCTCCTTCTTAAAACGGTAATTGTGAGCCTTTATTATTCACCAGGAATATCAAGGTTATTGTCTGGATCAAACCTAAAAGGGAGCTTCCATCAACAGATGTCATAAAAGATAAGCACCAATTTGACATGCTCTTGCAGAACTATCACCTGCTATCAGAGCTGCTATGACAGCTGTGCAGTAAGACAATGTGGGCCAATTCATCAGTCCTCTGGGCCCCAAGTGCTCCCCTAATGGGTATGACAAACAGATGCCTCACTGCTACACGATGGGTGTTTATTACTGTAGGGCTGTTTGTATAACAATCCAATTAATCAGGGTTGATAGTCATGTTTTTTGAAACTGATGGAAAGCCAGAATGACATAAATCTATTGAATGACTACATCCATTGCCGTAGTGTCAGACTTTGAAAAGAAAAAGGTAGACTGTTTCACACACAAACACACACACACAGAATCCTGCCAAGATATAAATAATATACAGGTATAACTAATTTTATTTGCACTTCACTTTATTGTGCTTTGCAGATATTACTTTTTCTTTTTTCTCTTTTTTTTTTTTTTTTTTTTTTTTACAAATTGAAGGTTTGTGGCAACCTTTGTCAAGCAAGTCTATCAGCCCCATTTTTCCAACGGCATTTGCTCACTTTGTGTCTCTGTGTCCCACTTTGGTAATTCTCGCAATATTTCAAACTTTTTCCCTATTGTCGTATTTGTTATGGTAATCTCTGAGGAGTGACCTTTGATGTTACTCAAGCAAAAAGATTATGACTTGCTGAAGGCTCATATGATAGCATTTTTTAGCAGTACAGTATTTTTAAATTAAGGTTTGTACTTTTTTAGCTATAACACTATTGCCACTTAATAGGTTACAGTATAGTGAAAAGATAACCTTTACATGCACTGGGAAAGAAAAAACTTCATGTGACTTGCTTCACTGGGATATATGCTTTATTGCAGTGGTCTGGAACAGAACCCACGGTATCTTCGAGGTGTGCCTGTACCATCTTGGTGCTGACATGATGTTATCTTCACCATGCAGGGCCTGCTCCCTCTTGCCTGGCCAAATCCTACTTCCTTTGAAAGACTCAGTGTAAGTGGTATCCTGGATCTAACGCTTCCCTGCTTCCAGAGCTTAGGCAGGATTTGAAAGAGGGACTTGCTGGAGGAAGATTAGGGTGGACCAAAGAGGTCAGACTACCTCATCTTAATCAAGAGCCATTCCCCTGCTCTAGCTGGCTGTTGCCACAGGGAACCTGTTCTCAGGGTTACTAGGTCTTCCTTGTTTCAAGAGACATGAGAAAACTGAATTTTTACTTGCTACGCTCCATTTTTTTTAATTTTGACAACTGTTTTCCCTTAAAATTAGAGCTTGAGACAAGGACTTGCAAGTCGTTTAATCTGGAAATGATTCCAAGAAGCAGGAGAGAGAAAGGTGAAGCATGGGAGGTCTAAACACCAACCAAGGGGGTGTCAGAGACATGCCACGTAATGGCTCCCAGAATCTTCCCTGCGGATGATGGAAAGCAGGGGCATTGATCCCCCAGCTCCTGTCCTCTCTTGATAAAGGACTGTTCCTCAGAGCCACAACTCCCCTATACTTCCCAATTGTACCTGCCATAGTGTTGAGCAGCTTCCTCAGTTTGAAAGAAAGTCCTGACAAGACGGTCAATGGTTGTGCCTGAGGTCGGCTGCAGTCAGCATTCATGGAATCACAGCTGTGACTGAAATCAGAGGTGACTGAGGGGATGACTTAAGGCACCAAAAGCAACAACTACAGCAACTAATAAAATTGTAAACGTAGTGCAGGTCAGACAGTTAATGGGTGCAGTCCTGATTAGGCTCATGGACTCCATCTTCTTTTCATCTTGAGGAACGCCTCCCTGACCACCGCCTGGAGCAAAGCCCATTGGAGTGACGCTCCCCCACTCTTCACACTGTCAGCATCTACACCACTGAGCTGTAGCACCTATGGTCACGTCTAGTGACCTCCTAGACTATGAGCAGCCTGAGGAGAGACTCCTTACTCTGTTCATTATTCCCAGTACCTGTTCAATAAAAATCTACTGACTGAATTAGTTCACAGAAAAGGCCTACTAGTGTTTGTGGGACTGAATAAACAGATAACATTTTTAATACTTGACTAGCTAGAACTAAAACCCAAACTCAATGAGGAGAAACAGTCCGAAGGTCACTAAGGAATGAAACAATCATTTCTTAACTCCTGCACCAAAGGGCCTTATGACTCAAAACCATTAATCACTGACAAAGATGAACTTTGTTTTCTGAAAAGACTATACTGCTTCAACTATTAAAATTATATATGTTCTCAACATATGTACTTTTTCATATTAATAAAAAATCTAGAAAAATTCTTTGCCTCTAAAAAAACAAATCAGTTACAATTCAGTTTCATCATCTTCTACCACTGAAACTGAATTTTCTTTACATGTGACCTAGAAATTCACCTTCTTTCCCATACAAACTCTATCTTAATACTTGTACCTTTCTCTAAGGCTCTGACAGCGTTTTCTTTGAAAGACATCTGGTCTGGCTGGAAACTGAAGGGAGAAGCCTGAGTGACAGATCTGCATAGGGAAGCGTCAGAGAGATCAACACAGGTGAGGGAATTCTGGAACATTCCATACAAATAGAGGATCTCCTTATACCAACTGAGTGGGTACCTCAACATAAATAGCAGAACAGGCTGAATGTTCCTATCTTACTTTTTACATATGGGGCAAACAAAACAGAAAACTAAGTACTTATTAGAGAAAGCCTAATACACAATAAAAATATGCCCAACAGACTTTCATCCTTGAAAAAAGTATAGAAAGACTTTCTGCATTACAGACCTGCTGCACTGTTTCTAGCAACTATATATATGTGTGTGTGTGTGTGTGTGTGTGTGTATACATACACACACACACACAGTTAGAGAAAACAAAGTAGGTCATTCTTAGATAAAAGTAACATTTATAGAACTAGGAAGATTTGGGTAAAGTTTCCCTGTAATTGCTTTAAAAAATTAACAACCCCCTGCTTTGCTAAACGTATGTCCATTAGTTCCTACACATTATTTTTACTCTTGTAGGAAGACATAATTTCTGTTGATAATAAAACTCCCTAATAGATTTTAAAAGAAACATGTGCAACTCCTTCAGAAAGATCAATCAAGAGAGGCAGAGGGTGTAAAGAAGTTTGATGAGAATTCAATAAACCAACTTCACTCTAATCATCCAGTCTTGACTCCACATTGACCTTCCACCCAATGTTAAAGGAATTAGCCAATGCCATTGCAAGGTGATAAACATTATAAACTCTTTGGCAGAGGGGGAGGGGCTGAAAGGCTAATAAAATATGGAAACATTTTTTTAAGGTTATGATCTTGGAATTACCTCAGAAACATCGTTTAAAAAAACTCTAGTTGTAGACATCTTCAAGAAAACAGAGTATTGAGTAATAACAGATAACCCAGTCTTGTCAAAAGAACCTGATCTCCTCTGATGGAGTGACTAGCCCAGTAGATCAAGGGGAAGAAACCAGAGACTGTTTATACTTGGATTTTAACAGAGCTTTTGATTCTGTTCCTCATGACATAATCATCAATAAACTGAGAAAATAGGATCCACGCTGTGTAGCTCTGACACGGCAGGAAGGTCCTGCCTGGAGAGAAGCTATCGATGCAAAAGTGTCAGCCTCGGGCCTCCCTGGTGGCGCAGTGGTTGAGAGTCCGCCTGCCGATGCAGGGGATACGGGTTCGTGCCCCGGTCTGGGAGGATCCCATATGCCGCGGAGCGGCTGGGCCCGTGAGCCATGGCCGCTGGGCCTGCGCATCCGGAGCCTGTGCTCCGCAACGGGAGAGGCCACAACAGTGAGAGGCCCGCATACCGCAAAAAGAAAAAAAAAAAAAAAAAAAGTGTCAGCCTCAGAGGGAGCATAACAAATGGGGTTCCAGTGCGGTCAATTCTGGGCAGCGCTCTGGGGGATATTTTTCATTAATGACCTGGGACGCAGAAGAATTAGCACCATCATTAAATCTGCATATGAGACCAGACTAGAAGGAAGGGCCAGGGAAGGGAGGGGAAGAGGCAGGAGCAAGTCACCAGCCGCTGAGGAATATAGAATCAGAATTCAAAACGACCTTGAGAGTTTGAAGAAGCAGCACAAGCACAGTGCATTTCAGGGAACAAGGGCAATGTATGCTCTTCTCTCTCCCAACATTTTCAGTTCATGGGCTCTGAGGCCCATTCTTCTCAAACAGCCACTTTAATTCATTTGGCAAATACACATGAGATGCCGTGATGAGACTTGGTTGAACGAGACAGGTTCTGGTTCCCAACGTTAGAGAAATGACTGGCTTATTGAGGAAAACAATAAAAAGGAAGTGACAAAACAGACTGTGGAATATAACAATAGGGAGAGTACTTTGTCTGGAAGACTTTCTTGACAATCCTTTTCCCCCTTTCCCAGTATGAGTCAGTTGCTTCTCTTAGGTGCTTTCCTATTTCTCTCAGCCTTCCTCTGTCACAGAACACTGTAGTGTAATCAGATTTACTTCTTTGTCTGCCTCTAAACTGCTTATCTCTGAAAGGGCATGGGTCATGGATTATGCACCTTATAATCCTCAGAGCACGTCACCTGACACATAATAGGTACTCAATAAATGTTTATTGATTCAGAACTGAAAATAAACTACACACATGCAAAGTAGGCTTCATGAAAGTCTAAACAAACCTAGGGGTGCTGCCCTGAAACTCAAGAGTTAATGCCATCAATACAGCCAGAAAGCCAAGGTTAAAAGTATACAGCAGGGTATCTTCTATGTGTGTGGTAATTTTTTTTTTTTTCTTTTTGCTGTATGCGGGCCTCTCACTGTTGTGGCCTCTCCCATTGCGGAGCACAGGCTCCGGATGCGCAGGCCCAGCGGCCATGGCTCACGGGCCCAGCCGCTCCGCGGCATATGGGATCCTCCCAGACCGGGGCACGAACCCGTATCCCCTGCATCAGCAGGCGGACTCTCAACCACTGCGCCACCAGGGAGGCCATGTGTGGTAATTTTATACGCAGGTAAGTGGAGAAATACTCCATAGAACAGTGAGGACAGATGGTGAAGACAAACAGAGATGATTTGAGGGAGAACTGCTTTAAGTGGAGAAAAGAATAGAGGGTGGGAAGATAGAGAAGAATCTAAAGAAGGAATGTTCAGGAAGCCAGGAGAACTAGGGGAGGCTGACAACCTGAAGCTGAGGCCAATAAGAGTGTCCCAGAAAGAGTGAGATCAGCAATGTAAAAGGCAGCAAAGAAATTAAGAAAGAAGAAAAACCTGGGGAGTAAACTCAGGATGACATGAGGAAGACAAAAGATATTTAAACTGTGAGTGAAAAGAGAAGACAGACATCCAAGGACAGGGACAAGACACGGGAATGGGCTTGGAGAACACCAAACCAACTGTGGCACACATTGGTCCAAGTAACCATAAATAACAAAGATTAAGAAGAGAAGTTCTTAACTGGAGGAATGGTGTCCATATGCAGACACATGCATTCATACACAGCATGGATTATGCAACTAGTAAGAGAACACGTTGAGGTTACAAAAATAACCTCAAGTTAGAAGAGAAATTCTTAACCTTAATAGGAGGGGAGGGCTTCCACGACTGAACTTAAAGTTCTGTTTGTATGTGCATCTATGTCATTTTCTGGAAAGAGTGCTCATTTCAACAGACAGTAACTCTGAGCAAATGTGTAAATTTTGTCTGAAACTACTACTTCTTATTCAATAAACTCTGCTCTCAAATATGGCCAAATCTGTCTCAGCTTTCTCGTGGTTCCAATTCTGGTGAAATATGGGAATTGTCACATGCCCCATTTAAAGGTGACATCACTTTACAGAATTTGGCTTTTTTCTCCCAATGTCCTCTTCATTTTTCTTGAGGGAAGGAGCAGTAGGAGAACAACATGGAAAGAAGAGATGGAGCAAACTGCTCGTTTGAAAACTCCACATCTGGTATAATTTGTTTCCCAGGCTTCAAACCATGTTTCTGTTACTTCTGCTGTCAGAAACTTAACTAGCTTACCTTTAATCACAGAGAATGACATGCTACTGCAACATATATTTTCCAAGATAATCCACGCAGTCCAAAATAGACAATAATAAATATCTGAGGTGAGTTAGACAAATGTGATTCACTCTTTCCCATTAGCTTAAGTGCCAGAGGCACTTCAGATAACTCAGATAAAAGTATTGGTTTAGAAACTGAAAATGAACATCCAAAAGTCATTACAAAAACTTGAGTTCTTACATTTACTCATCAAAACAAAACAGTAACTCTAATATAATCACCTCATATTACTGTATATGAATTTTGCTTCCAATCATACCAATTTTGTTACCAATTTTGTTTGAAGCTATGTATTACCATCTTTAAAATATTTATATCAGTATGAGGTTATATATTTTTTTTCCTCACCCCCTGCACAAAATTACTCCTAAGCAACTTTTAAGTCACTGTATTACTAGCACCAACAGTAATGATACAATTCTTTAGTTAAAAACCATTAAGTCTATTTTCGAGTATCTGATTCCAAGGACCTAAACCAAGGGGTAAAAATGAAAAATTACAAAATCTAGCTGATTAGAAAAATAGTTATAATAGGCCTTACAGCTGTTCTTATTGAGTGTACAAGAGAAATAACCATTAACCTGTTTTAACCACTGGAAAACACCTTATGGTGGTACTTGACTGATTCGATGCATTTCTGTACACAATCGCTGTGCTAATGGAGCAGACATTTACCCTAGAACAAAGGAAATCTCAGATGTAAGCCTTAGGGTTTACAGTAATTCCAGAATACCAACCACTACTAAAAGATTTTAAATGAAGGTCTTGCTGATCTATTTGTTGGTTAAACCCTTTTGTCTCCTCAAAACGGTAACATCACTCACAGGACAAATTATTGATAAATTGCAGAATTGCAAACAAAGATAAGTGGGGAGTTAGAAATCCATAACATCAGCTCTAGGAAATGCGTTTAACAGCGCATGATCCTTGGTCTAGATTCAGTTTTCCTTTTGTGTATTCTAAGACATAAAGGTCTGTTCAAGACTCCTATTATCACAGTATACTGAAGAACAGAATTGGTGCAGCAATGGGAAGAATGAGATGAGCCAGGCACCCTTCTGATGGCTGAGGATAATCTATAAACAGGAGGCACCATGTTGACCCTTGAAGTGATCTCTTCTCACCTCCTCACAAGGGATGGCAAGCCAGCAATATCCTTATAGGGTACAAAACAGCATTTAGGAAAGGTTCCTAAAGGAAATCATTCTTCCATTCAACTGTGTTGCTATGGTAACCAAACCAATCAAGCATCTTCACAAAGGCTTTTATGTCAAGTTCTGTTAGCAGCAAACTCATACAGAAAGTATAACTCAACTAAATTAACACTACCTTTGTTTCCTTATTAGAGATAGGTGAAAGGCACAAATCCTTTTAAAAATTAGAGAAATATGTACTCCTTCCATGTCAACATCTTAAATTAGTCAAGTTCAGTCTATTTAAATAAATAAAAGCCTCTTGAAGGCACTCGTTCTGGAATAGGAGAAAAAGAAAAGAAATCTACCTGGCGGTACTTGCTCTTTTAAAAATGGATTCTTTCCCCATATTCTAGGGAACACAACAAGAGAATTCTGGCATCTTGCTGAATCTTTTATGACCATTTCTTTGCAAATACAAATGTGTGCTTCAAATACATATAGACTATAGGTATAACTCACATAGAAAAGAATGGTAGCATTTACCACCTAGCATTTTTAAGACAATCAGAACAGATGCAGAAGCAACACAGATCCATTTTATTAAAGGATATTTTCCTTCAGTATGGCTTAATGAAACTGTAATATTAATTATAGTCTAAATTTGAAGGCTGTTTTATATTAGTGACATGGTTTCACACTAGAGTAACTCCATTTCTATTGGACACTCCTCCTGTTAGTTAAATTCACTTATTAAAAGCAAAACGAAACTCTAAGCAACAGCTTTAGTGAATTTAATAATTTGACACTTAGCTTGAAAGCCAATGAATTTTATAAGAAAATATTATTTTACTGTATTGAGAAAAATGATTCATATTCCTATCTTTAATTTTATTCAGAAATACTAAAAGAAGGCCTATACCCTCATTCTATATTTTGTTTACAGAAAGTATACCCTATACTATTTGCACAGAATATAAATGATGGAATTCTTAAGGTCCCCAACAAGGAAACTGATTATGGAAGTGGACAGTTATTGGGGCCAGCCTCTGCCCTAATATCCACCTTCAATTTTAAATAAGCACTGTCTTTTTTCCTGGACTCAGTGGTAGAATTGAAAGATTTCTGATAACCAGACCTTGCTCCAAAACACTTGATAACTGTGACCAGGTAGGAAATAATAACCAGGATAAGGGTTTGGACCAAGTAAAACTCAAATTAATTGCTCAGAGGTTTTTAAAAGGCTAAACATCCTGAATACCATTAAATGTAATAGTATATCCCTCTTATCCCTCTTCCAAACTAATTGTCTGGCTATGATCTGAGGCACTGACAGTTTAGTAGAAATATTAGCATGAGTTAAACTGTGACTCTGAATTACAATTTTAAAAATCTGAAACACTGCATAAATTAAGATAGTCCATTTTAATTTCTAGGCTTTTAATATCAATAAGCTAAATGTCAGTTTAAAACTTTAGAAAATATCACTTTGACTATTTTTAAATATAAAATTATACACCTAATATTAAATAACGATAGCACTTTACATTTGTGTGGTCACTCAAAATTTTATAATGTATACTCTATGTCTCATTTTATTTGATTCTCTCTACAGTTGCAGGAGATAGGTAGGGAGATAACAGGGGAAGAAAATGAGGCTTAATTAGGTCTAGTAACTCATTTATTTATGATGTTATCTTTTATAATAATAATTTTAAAGAGCAACTATTTAAGTAAGCACCTATTATCGGCCAGATACTATCATAAGAGCTTTTCTATTCATTGTTAATATATATTGTCACGTTATCATATCATGATAATGTGTGTGTGTATATTGTGAGTATATGCACACACACTCATGTCTTCAATTCTCACAATAACTTTGAGAAGTAGTTATTTTCATTTTACAAATAAGAAAACTGAGGTTCAGAGACATTACATAACCTGCCAAAAGCCACACAGCCAATAAACCCCATTGCGAGAATTCTAAGTCAGATCCACTGAACTGGTGTTACATTCATCTGTTCTAAGAACAGATTAAATACTCAGATGTGCTCCCTAAAACATCACTACCTCTTATACATATGATATTTAATTGTTGCTAATAAAACTTTTATGAAATTTATAAAATTTCAGACAAATTGTTAATTTGGCTCTGATAACTGCAATTTTACCTTTCAGGGATACATTTGGCCATTTTTAGAGCAATATAAATGTAGCCATTCTAAACAGAGCTGGTTGCTCTCACAACAGATTTAAACAATTATTCCTGAAGGGTTCCCCTGTTTACATTTAGGAACATAGAGTACCCTGTAACAAACGAGGAGGAGGACACAGCTGACCAACTGCAATGTTGACTGCTGTCTTAAATATGAAATATCACTACACCAGAACAAGGCATGCAATGCTAGGGAGTGATAGTTTAACAAGAGCTGAACTTTCAAAATGAAAAGACACAAGAGCGTATTTATTACCCTTAACCCTGTTAGGAATAAAAGAAATCACTAGTTTTGTATAAAACACCAAGCTTTCTGAGTCCTGACCATCTCATTGCTAGGTAGAAACAGTATCTATCAAAGTTTGCCATATAGTTGACTCTGTTTGAATAAATAAAACATATAAAAATCTCTTTCCAATGAAACATTTTATATATTTTATATTGATATATTTTACTATTAATGTATTAATTTATATTTTGTATTAATATATCTTTCTAATATAAAAGTTCTTTGGGAAACTTGGAACAAATATTAACCTTCTACATTACATTTTTTTTTTTTTTTTTGCGGTACGCGGGCCTCTCACTGTTGTGGCCTCTCCCGTTGCGGAGCACAGGCTCCGGACGCGCAGGCTCAGCGGCCATGGCTCACGGGCCCAGCCGCTCCACGGCATGTGGGATCTTCCCGGACCGGGGCATGAACCCGTGTCCCCTGCATCGGCAGGCGGACTCTCAACCACTGCGCCACCACGGAAGCCCTACATTACATTTTAATCGTTTCCAATAAAATTATCTGGGAAAATCTTAGTTAAGGCCAGATTCCTCTGTGACCTGACACTGTGAAGTTCTTGATAACTGGAATTACCAGATAATTCTTTCCCCTGATATATAATCAGAGAGCACAAAATGAGAAGATCACATGTGGGCTCTCCTGTGTCTTGTTCTCCTGATCCACACAATGATACACTCTGAAAACTAGCTTATTATAAAAGTATAACAGGGCTTCCCTGGTGGCGCAGTGGTTGAAAGTCTGCCTGCCGATGCAGGGAACACGGGTTCGTGCCCCGGTCCGGGAAGATCCCACATGCCGCGGAGCGGCTGGGCCCGTGAGCCATGGCCACTGAGCCTGCGCGTCCAGAGCCTGTGCTCCGCAACGGGAGAGGCCACAACAGTGAGAGGCCCGCGTATCACACACACACACACAAAAAAGTATAACAGTAACAACTGTCAATCCCATGACAGTGGAGTTGAGTGCCCCTGATTCAAGATTCTTAAAGTAGTCATTTCACAGAAGACAATGTTACTTTTGAGGAAACATTTTATATATTCTGAAATTCCATTCTTTCTCCCTGTACTAACAGAGAAAAAGATATAAATCAATAAATTTAATAATAACAACATAGGCAACAACATTTGCTAATACTTTATATATATTTATATTTTGATATGTACATATATTTAATACAACCTCCTATAATGCAGATGCAGTTATTATGCCCATTGTTCAGATGTAGAAACTGAAGCACAAATAAAGTAATTTGATCAAAGGTTTCTCAGCTAGTAAGTGGTAGAGCTAGGATTCTATCCTAAGCAATGCAGTTCCATAACCCATTCTTTAAACCTCAGCATTTAAGATGAAGGCAGAGTCCTTGTCCTGAATCCAGCTTTTGATTTGACGAAAGGACAAACAGAATATATCTTTACTGTAACAGAATATCATATTCATTAGCTCATTAGAAGATGTCAGGATTTAAATGAAGCATTCTATTTCTCAGTGAATGCTTCATTGACGTTAAAATACATACACAATATACACCAAGCACACACACACTTGTGTACATAGACAGTAGGCCCTTTGTATCTGTGGGTTCCAAATCCACAAATTTAACCAGTTGGGGATTCAACCAACCTTGAATAGAAAATATTTTTTTAAAAAATTATGGAAAGGGGGCTTCCCTGGTGGCGCAGTGGTTAAGAATCCACCTGCCAGTGCAGGGGACACGGGTTTGAGCCCTGGTCCGGGAAGATCCCACATGCTACGGGGCAGCTAACACCGTGCGCCACAACTACTGAGCCTGTGCTCTAGAGCCCGTGAACCACAGCTACTGAAGCCCACGCACGTAGACCCCGTGCTCAGCAACAAAGAGAAGCTACCACAATGAGAAGCTCGCGCAGGGCAACAAAGAGTAGCCCCCGCTCACCTCAACTAGAGAAAGCTCGTGCACAGCAACGAAGAGCCTACGCAGCCAAAAAACAAATAAATAAATAAATAAATCTATTAAAAAAAAAAATCGTGGAAAGTTTCGAAAAGTAACTTGAATGAATTTCCCAGGCTCTGGCAATTATTTACATAGCATTTACATTGTATTAGGTATTATAAGTAATCTAGTGATGATTTAAAGTGTACAGGAGGATATACATAGGTTATATGCAAATACTATTCCATTTTATATAAGGGACTTAAGCATCCAAGGGTTTTGGTATGTGGGGGAGTCCTGGAGCCAAGCCCCCAAAGATACTGAGGAATGACTGCGTATGCCTCTGGATCCATGCAAGACTCATGGAGTATAACCACAAAATGCCTTGGTTTTTACCTTCCACTATTCCTTTAAAATTTACTCAATGGGGAAAGTTCTTCTCTGTCCTTACATAAATATTCAAGCAGTCCAATAATTTTTCTAACCGTTGAATAACATGATGACCTACAATTACTTTACCTAACCAAATACATTCCCAATTCAGAAATGAGAGTGCTCAGTTAAATCTACTATCCATGGTTGAAACATCCCAGTTATAGCTAGTTTCCTTTCCCAGCTAGGGTCGGCTGTAGACCAGGACCCAGCAGAAAAGGATGTGGTCAGTCCCTTCTTTTCCTTGTTTTTTTTTTTTTTTTTACTCTCTTCTGATTTCTCTACTCCTCCAATGGATAGCTACATTTTCTGAACCATCAGGCTGAAGCAGTGAGAAGGGGGAAACTTAATGGGAGTACAAATATTCTGATGTGGCTGCAGTTGGCAGATGACCACACGTCCTCAGGTTCTGGCTAATGTTTACAGCTCTCTCTCAGTTGGTAAGTTCACGGCTTCTTCACAGGGCACTCACTCCTGGGAGCCTGTCACCTGTTATATTTAACATGGGCGCTATAATCTCCCCTACCCATCACTTCCTCCTTCCACAGCCCCTAGGAATCCAGGGTAACTTTTGTTGAGGTTTGTACCTTTCTCTTGGCAACAATCTGAATAGGGCCTAAGAAGGCCTCATCTCTCTTATACATGGCCCACATCTTGTCCATAGAAAACAAATGGAGGGGAGATCAATCCTCAGAGTTAGCTCTTCTTTCCCCTACTTTGTGATAAACAGCTAGCAGGCCTGTTCTTAATCCTTTCAGATCTAAGCAGGAATAAGGATACCCATTCACTAGATCCCTTAAACTTCAGGAAACACATACAGCTTTAAAGGTGCTCCCTCGACTGTTTCTTTCCCAATTGGTTTAGACAAGGAGGTGGAAAAGGCACTCGCAGAGTATCTCTTATCAAAAAACTTGTCTTTGTGAATTCTCTCCTTAAAGCCTAGCCCCTAAAACAAATTTCCAATATTTCTTTTGAAAATTTGTCTCTCCGTTTGGAATTTGAATTTGGTATCTAGTATCCTTCTACTCTGGGTCACAGCCAAGCTACTATTTTAATATTATTACCTATATTATTATTACTTATAATTAATCCTATGGCAATTGTGACATTATCTGAATTAAGTTTGAAATCAATTTCAAACCAGGGGTTAATTTTAAATTTTTTAGACACTGGTACTATTGTTTTAAGAAATATATTAAATGCCAATTATGAATATGTCATTATAAAGGAAATCTCTGAGACTACTCCTAATTTGATAGTTTACATTTTTACTATTTGTCCATTAAGAAAACTGTGTTTCCTTACGGATGTACCAGATATTCAATAATCACCACAATGGGTTATTTTTAAAGAGTATTGGAGAATACGTATTCTCATCATTAATTTTAGAATAAGATACATTTCTTTTGCAAAATAATGACCCATTATTATAGAAAAATTATTAATTATATGACAAATTACTGCACAGATACATAATCATCCTCAAACATGTGCTGTATTTCCCTTAATCTCCTAAGAAAGCTAAGTAAGAAATAACGCAAGAGTCTTTAAATATTCTGTGATCACATGTACTGAAGGCTTGGTTGCCGCCACTTTGGTAAACATGAAAGTCATTGTAAAAGTGGTAAACATGCTTTTTAGTTGTTTTTGTTTTGTCCTGTTTTTGTTTTGCTTAGTAAGCATTTTCCAGCTTCCATTATTCCTTAAATGCACAAAGGGCTACACCCCTCTTATGTTCTGTACTCTGTACCAAGCAACGTCACTGCCAGCTTCCCCAATGATTTAGGACATCCGTCCTCTTTGACTTTGCCCTTGAAACATTTATCTATGCCCTGGTAATGTCTGTGTTAGCCAGGGTTCTAGCACTCTAACGGCTATAAAAGCAAACACAAACCAAGAAATAAAGGCTGTAAGAAATGGGAATAAAATGTTAAAAATGTGAACCAATATAAACACATGTTCTGACAAAGTGCGCTTTAAATTGTGCACAGCAAGGTGCTCATTACAATTTGGAAATTCTTCCAGAGACAGTAGAATTGTTGCATTTATACCTGAGTAGAAGGTTAAAGACAGGGTTATTGAAGGCTAAATTTAAAATACTACCACAAGAAATGGGTGAAATGCAATGATTTACTGAGATAAAATCATTATGAAAGGCATACACTTGCTTCCTAATGCCATATCAATGATAATAAGTGACATTATTGAGGACTTATTCCTACTATACATTAATCCTCATAACTCTCTGTGGGGGGTATTAATATTTTATGCCCCCCAAACACATAAGGAAACAAAAGCTGACAGAGGTTAACCAACTTGCCCAAGGTCCTATGGCTGAGAATGGAAGCGAACTTGAAACTAGTTTCCTTGAACTCCAAAGTTCCCCATCTCCCAAAACCACTACAGATGCTGGGGTCATTTACATTAGGATAAGGCAATTTAACAGGTTAGAGAGCATGAAGGATTTATAGATTTCTGCTTCTCTAAACTAAATCTAATGTTCACACAGCCCACATTATGATCTTTCTAAAATACACTTCTGGTCAGTTCAGTCCTCTGCATGAAATCCTTCAATGTTTTCCCATCTATAGTTGAAGAAAGAACAAATAAATGTCCCAGTAACAATCTCTAACACTCAGAGTTCTGTTTCCATCTTGCTAAACGTAACAGCCCACTCCCCTCAGTCTCCTCTTGAGACCCTCTTCTTTCTTAGTATTCTACCATGCAATACTAACCTAGTTCTCTTTCTACCATTTGGGCTGCTATTTCTCAGTCCCCTTACAACTTGCACTTCCTTTGCCTGACCTCAGTGTCCCACTGACCCTCCCTTCTTGACATCCCTGGGTGATTTCATCCCTTCCCAACTAGCTTTATGTTCCAGTGATTCTCAATTTTTTTCTCTATGGAAACGGTACCTTTGATCTACAGACTCATATAATACACAGTCCCCCCTCTCTCCCTGGATGTTTCATGAGGATCCCAAACCAAAGGTTTCCAAAATGACTTTCCCATCTCCCAACATGTTCATTTGTCAGCTTCCCCCCCTTGGTAAATGACACCATTTCAGGACAAAAGCCTGTATGTATCCTCAATTTCTCTTTGCCCCTCCCCCTCCAACACCCACCCCTAATCCAATCCATCAGAAATCCTGTCTCAACTGCCACCACCATCACTCATCCGGATTGCCTAAAATAGCTTCCTAAATGGCCTTCCTATGTCTACTCCTGTACCTCCCAATCTATTCTTTACACAGCAGCCAGAGTAACCTTTTTAAAACAAAGATCCAATGTGTCACTCCTCTATCTACAACCTTCCCCCAGTTTCCCATTGTGCCTTAAATGAAATCCAATCTCCTTACCAAGGTCCACAGATCCTGAGCCATCAGACCTGTCCAGCTCTCTCCAATCTTAATCAGTTTCACTCTCCACAAGCCCACCACCTTCTAGCCCAGCTGGTCTCCTTTCAGTTCATCAAACAGCTATTTCCTACCTCTTGTCCTTTATACATGCTGATACTCTCTACCAATAACCAGCTGACTACTTCTCAACCTTCAGACCTGCTCACATGTTGCCTCCAAAGAGAGATTTACAAGACCAGGACTCTAAGAGGGCAGGCAACACCTGTCTTTCTTTCTTTTTATTTATTTTTTTCTGTCATAGTCCTTAACCAGTTTATAATTACATATTCATCGATTATTTCACTCTCCTCCTGCTGGTAAGTTCTCCAATTGCAAGGATAATATCTACTTTGATCACCAGTAAATGTCCAGTGCCCAGCACAGTGCCTGATATATAGAAGGCATTCTAATATATAGAAATATTAGAATTCAAAGCCTCGCACTGACACAGAGTGAAGGGGGCAGGGCACAACCATTAACCATGGAGAATACAACAAAAACTGGTTATAACCCGTTAGGCCCAAGATGGCAGAAGACTGGACTTCCGGTAGACCTTGAACCTCCTTATACACTCATTGTAATACATCAACATGCTAAATGACACACCCACAGGCACCATGACAGTTCCATGGCAGACCATAAAAGGCCAAAAAGTGGGCGGTGCCCCAATTCCCAGAAATCTCCACCCCTTCACCAAAATAGTTTGAATAGTCCTTCCACTTGTTAGCCTCTGAAATTACCCAGCCCATAAAAGCTAACCACCCCATATTTCGGGGCCTCTCACCTTCTGAGATGGCCCACACTCTATCTATGGAGTGTGTACCTCCCTGAAGAAATCTGCTTTCACTCTACTTCGGCTCACTCTTGAATTCTTTCCCATGTGAAGCCAAGGACTCTCACTTGGTAACACATCCCAGTGACTCACCCAAGACCTGGGACATGACCATCCTCTCACGCCCCATTTTCCTGCAACAGCATGATCTGGTCCCTGACTAACTCTCCCAACTCTCCAACCCCATACTCATGTTCTCACTATACCTTTAAAAGACTTGAGGGTGACCCAAGGAATGTGATTCCTTGGCATAGGCTGCTCCTTAGGCCTGGAATACTCTTTCTCCCCTTGTTTAAGCTGGCAGATTTCTGCTCAATCCTTGGATCCAATTCTGGCATCTTCTTCTCTCTGCCCCTTCATACAAACACACACCCACCCACCACCCACCCCCACACACACTCAGGGTAGAGTTACTTCCTTCTTCTATAGGTTCACTGTACTTCTATTAAAACATAATCACACTAAATTGCTATACGCTGTTCTTCCTTCCATGTCCTCTAATAGACTAAGCTCAATGAGGTTAAGGATGATTTCCAATTTATATTTCAATTCCCAAAAGGCCAGCAAACTCTATGGTGAAGAAGTAAATGACTCAACTCACCAATCTATTTGGTATTCACCGAATTTTAGTTTTCTACCACAAAAAGTAACCAAATTCCTGTCTTCCTCCCAGTCTCTGCAAGTAAATCAGCTCACAATTTACATTTCAAAACACAGTACAGGGCTTCCCTAGTGGCGCAGTGGTTGAGAGTCCGCCTGCCGATGCAGGGGACATGGGTTCGTGCCCCGGTCCGGGAGGATCCCACATGCCGTGGAGCGGCTGGGCCCGTGGGCCGTGGCCACTGAGCCTGCACGTCCGGAGCCTGTGCTCCGCAATGGGAGAGGCCACAACGGTGAGAGGCCCGCATACTGCAAAAAAAAAACAAAACAAAAAAACACACAGTACACCTTTAACTTACAGGATATTTATCAGGCCCCTTCACCCAAAAATGTACTCTTATTCCCTAGAGGTTATTAAAATTTTGAATTAAACTAAACATGGATCTAATCCAATTAAGGCATATCTAAATGAACTTGAATAGGATCCATTAAAATAATAGGCTTGGGGCTTCCCTGGTGGCGCAGTGGTTGAGAGTCTGCCTGCTGATGCAGGGGACAGGGTTCGTGCCCCAGTCCGGGAAGATCCCACATGCCGCAGAGCGGCTGGGCCTGTGAGCCATAGCCGCTGAGCCTGCGTATCCAGAGACTGTACTCCACAACGGGAGAGGCCACAGCAATAGAGAGGCCCATGTACCGCAAAAAAAATAAATAAATAATAGGCTTGAAATTAGATGGAAGAGTATCTTTTTTAGAAAATCTACTTTTTCCTAATTATTAGTATAATACCCCAAAGCATGTTTTATTAGCACTTATCTCCATCCTCAAAATAATAAGATAATAATAAGATACTAAATAATGTGTTGGGCACTGTTTGATCTATTTTGCCAGTAAGTCCATTATCTAAAAAGGAAGCAAATCCTATGAAAGTCTATTGTATACATAATCTACAGATGATGAACTCAATGCAATGATTAGGAAACACACAGGACTTTAGAAAGAGAACCATTTCTGTCTTCAAAAGTCTTATACTTTGAAACTGGTGGTATTTAAAGAATTGTGTTTAAACATGAGAATGTTAGTAGTACTACAGAACAATCAAATACTCAAAGTTACTGAAGAATATACAGAGTTGCTAAAGAACTGGTAACAATTTCGATGGAAGTTGCAGAATTAGTTGTCAAAAGTGAAAAGGTAACTGAGATTATTGTCCATAAATTTCTAAAACCATAAAAAAAATAAAACACCAAGGGCATGTTTGGTGGGTTCATTGTAAATCTTTAAACCTTGCAAGAGGATACAATGAAATAAACCATATAACATTTCTGAAATGCTACTCCCAAGTAAACTCAAATAACTCAAGACATGGTAAGTTTGTTAGTATTTTAAAATAACTCAGGGTGTTTTCATCTTCTGAGCATACGTGGGCAAGGGTGTTCTGTACAATGTAGTGCTTGCGAAAAAAAAAAAAAATTCTTAGAAAGACTCTATCATACTATACCAACAACGCCATATGTCCTGTGCACCCATTTTACATTTACTGTTGAGAGCTTCCCAAGTTGAATAAATAATTACCACTAACATTTTCTTAATTGTTCAAGTAAATAATTTTTTCCTATCTTTTAGAAATTAAAGCAGAATTCATATAGTGAAATGTATAGATCTTATGTATAATTGGATAAACTGTCACAAATGGGTATGCCCATGTAACCCACATCCTTATCAAGAGGTATAACATTTCCATTACACTAGAAACCTCCCTCATGTCCTTGTCTAGACATCCTCCCCTCCCCCCCAACGCTCTTCTATCCTCTGCCAAGGCAACAATGTCATGATTTTTGCCACTGTAGATTAGTTTTACCTGTTTTAAACTTCACATAATGGGAATCATACAACATGTTCTCTTTTGGGTCTGTCTTCTTTCACACAATATCAAGTTTTCAAGATCTATCTATACATTTTATACACTTATGAGTAGTTCATTGCTCTTTTATTGCTGAGTAGCTTTCCATTGTGGATTTTTAAAATGGCCAGAGGGACATTTTTGAAGATTATAAATCCCATAGGGCCCTTATCATAACATGCATCTCATTGCAGTTTCTTGGTGAACTGTACTTTTTCCATGGTGAGTATCAGGTTGTGCCTGACTTGCCCACTGGCAGATGCCCAGTATCTGACAGAGCATCAATAGCATCTTTTTTTTTTTTTTTAATTAAGGGTACTTTAATTTATTTATTTTTGGCTGTGCTGGGTCTTCGTTTCTGTGTGAGGGCTTTCTCTAGTTGTGGCAAGTGGGGGCCACTCTTCATCGCGGTGCGTGGGCCTCTCTTGCAGCGGAGCACAGGCTCCAGATGCACAGGCTCAGTAGTTGTGGCTCATGGGCCTAGTTGCTCCACGGCATGTGGGATCTTCCCAGACCGGGGCTCGAACCCATGTCCCCTGCATTAGCAGGCAGATTCTCAACCACTACGCCACCAGGGAAGCCCCAACATCAATAGCCCAACATCTTGAAAGCCCAATTACTGGGAAGAGAATGAGCACAACTTGGAATGTGTTTTCCCCTAGAAATATACTTATTTATGATGTATTTTGACAGCACCGAGTAATGAAACAACCATAGAGGCAGAAGATCAGGGCCAGAAAGCCCAGTTTATCACTAACTGGCCACAACCTTCAGCCGGTTCTTGACCCTCCTTGACCTTCACTTTTCTAATCTGTAAAATGGGAATAACAGTAATGCCATAAAAAATTACTAAAAAAGTCAAATGGTATGACTTGTATAAAATCTCTTCATAAACTGTAGACAGTAATTAATTCTGTAAAAAGTTATTATAATGTAGCTGAGACAATTACCCTTCCAGAAAACATTTACTGGGTGAAATTTTAGACATAATTAAAAAATTAAACACGAGCTTGAATTTATTGAGTCCTTATTATATTTGAATTAGGGACTGTTCTAGTCACTTTATACATATTGAATCTTTTAAATTTTTAAATAACCTTATGGAGTAAGATACTATTATTATTCTCATTTTATATACAAGAAAATGAGGCAAAACAGATTAAAGGACCTGCCCAAGGATTTACAGCTTACTTGAGGTGAAGCTGAGATATAGGCTCAGGTCCTTTGGTTCCAGAGCCCAAACTTATAACTACTTTGTTGTGATCTCTTTCGGTAAGTTTGTTTAGTGTAAGTTTATAGAAATTATTTTAAACTTTAGAACTCAAGAAAAAAAATCAAAGGATGAAAAGATATAATGAGAATTTTATGGAGATTCTGAAAGTGACTTCCAGGCACTTTTAAGGGAGTCCAGGGTGGAGGGGAGTAGAGGTGGGGGGAGAGTTTTGATATTAAGAAACCAGAGTTAAATAAGAATAGAAAGTAAAAAATGGGCTGAAATGATTGAATACTGGGCATATGAGAGGGTGTCTCAAGCACAATTAAGAGCTCTGCCCAAGAAGAAAAGTGAGGACTAAAGCCCACTCAGCACTCCTTCAGCTCCTCCAGTGAGCAGAGAGAAAGGTCAAGGTGAAACGACAGAGTGTCTACCCTGATCACGAGGTAGCCACATTCTTTCCAGACAGTGGCTGCTGGAGTACACAGCAAAGGGGAAATGAAAAGGGGGATACAGTGCCAATGGCCGTTCACACGTGAGAATGTTCACAAATCTGTCCATAATTCAAGGAAAGAGCATCCATGGTGCTGAAAATCATTGCTTAAGAAATTCCAAAATCCCACCAGCGTGTATGATGTTGCTTTCTTTCTCCAACAAGTAGTTATTTTCTTTAATTGATTAATTATTAGTGATGTCTTAATAAAGATTAATCAACAAGTGATTGTAGTATTTATTGTAAAATCTACGTTTTGAATAACAAATATGCTTCAGAATGCTGACGATGAACTAGGTTTCCTGAAGAATGTTGATGGTCCAGGCCCACAGTAGGATATGCACTTAGAAAATCTGTGGGTTCAGAAGGGACATTTGATATTGCTGACTCCAACCCCATACTTTGCAGGTAAGAAAACTGAGGCTCAGGAAGTTTTGACGGTTTTGCTGGGATTCACGGGGCTTGATAACGACAAAATCAGCCCCAGAAGCAATGTCTGCAGGTGATAATAATAAAGGTACTATTTGTTGAACACTTTGCTGTGTGCCAAGTACTGGCTAAGCACTTTGGATGCGTTATTTTAATTAATCCTCACAACAAACCTAGGGCGTAGATAGGACACAATTATGTGGGATTAAACTGACTTTCACTGGATAATTATCCATCTCTTCTACATGAAACCTGCGCTGTTTGACGGTCAACTCTGTGTTTCCACAGAAAATGTAACAGTAGCATAGGAGGACAAAATAACATTCAATTGTGAAGAAAACGTTGTCACTATATTTCAGTGACGCGACGATTCCTTTTCATGGTGATAACCATTTTACTAGAGATTCATTGTAACTAAGGAAACACACACTCATTAGCCCAGGTATGAGTGGACAAAGGGTTAGGATGGTTAGGGGAAGCAAACTTTTTCTGTAATAACTTCCTGAACACTGCAAGATACCCACCTAACCAGTATCAATCTATGGATAGCACTTCAGCATATTTTCTACTCACATCCCACAAACATGTAAGGTGGTCCAAAATAAGTTTTCTTGCTGTTTGAAATTAGATTTTGCAAAGGAATACACTTTTATAAGCACTGGAACTGTTTTGCATACACAGTTCACATCCATTAAGCCAAGTTACAATCACATTTTAGAAATGTGTTTGTGTCGTGTACTGCATTGCTACGTGGCTGAGAAGAAAATGGTTCCATGACAAAGTCAACAGTATTCCCAATTGTTTTCACTGGCTCTCCGTGTCCATCCACAGTATACAGTGTGTTCCCAACAAAGCCTGAGGAGAGGGACAGCTTAAACCAAAATAAGTATAGAGGCTCGACCTACACCAACACCCCTGAGGGAAGCAGCAACATGAGTGGGAGCCTGAGTGCTGACATGTGTGCACAGCTTCCTTAAGTCTGCTGAATGTCAGCCTCTCTCACTGTGGCTCTTGGTGGGATCATCACAAGCTCAGAGAGCCATAGGAGGCCAGAACAATTTTTCATAAGGTAAGAACGGAAAGAATAGGGAAAGGAGGGAGGGAGGGAAGGAAAGAGGGAGGAAAAGAAATCTACAGAACCTGCCCCTTAAACTCTGTAAATACATCTCAATCAAGGTAATAAGGCCAGAAGTCTTACACCATTAAACACTCAAAAAGAAAACTTTTGTTTTTGTTGTTCTGATTCTTGACAGTGTGAAGCAGAGGCAGGGAATGGTTTCTGTTAAAGACTCCCTGCCACATTTTGTATGAATTGAATCCTACACTTGTTCCAGATGTTCTCATTTCTGATCCCTGTCTTTGTTGGATCTACCTACTGAATCCTAGGAGGATTTCAGGAAATGTTTAACTCTGAGTTGGTGAAAAAAAAAGATCTTGCTTACTCTGTATCAAAGTACATTTGGCTTGCCTCCATTAGACCTTTATGAAATTGTGTGAGGAGTATGTGATGTGAAGATGCTCAGAGACTGGTCTAGAGATTATAAGGTCCACATACAATTAGAAAACCTCAATCTAACTCGGTAAATCTAGTCATTTCAGAGAGGAGGAGAAATCACAAGGTAAGTAATATTAAAGTTTGCTAAACGTTTTTACAAAGGCACACTAAATCCCTTTTCTAAAATGTAAACTCAAAGTCTAGAATCAGACACATCATCTCCAAATACTAACAAAAAAGAATTCATACAAGATATGTCTTTTTCATCCACTAGAATGAATCCGATCATGGTGAAAACACTCTGCTATTCCTCTCAACACTGAATTACTTTTATGAGCCAACTGTATTGTAAACACTGCAAAACCTCAGAGAAAGTTTCGCACAGTAAAGAACATTTACATATACTAATTTGGCAAAAATTGCTTTCCAAATCACAACATTTTACAAAGGCCATATTCTATTTTTCCCTCAGTGCTTTTTTGACAGTCGGGAATGGATACAAGTTGTAATTTACTTGTATCCATTTCCCACTTTAGTAGTGTCCACTAAAATCATTCAAACAGCATGACAGATAAAAGACAATAATGAAAAGTGTTTGCAATCTTCTGAGAGTTATAATGTGCACTAATAGCAAACAGTAACTGATGATTAGATACATATATATATGATACATACATATACATATATAATCTATACATATGCCTGATGACTACTAAGATAGTGTGTAAATGTATTTAAGGACCCTGCAAAAAAAATGTTATGTAAAATTGTGTGCATTGATCTAGTAATCCCCAAAGCTCCTAATCCGACTTTAATTTACCTTTAATGGAGAATTGCTTAGTGAAAAATCCTGCAAGACAGTGAAATCTGATGTATTTGATCAAGCCGTGTATTTTTGTAGTCATGAAAGCAGAACCACACAAAAAAATGTGGTTTTCATCAAAAACACTCCACAATTTGAAAATTATGGGGAAAATGGGCAATGAATCACAAGGGAGAGGGAAAATCGATTATGGCGATTACCAAAACAGCCACACATTTCAGAAATGCCTGACTGAACAGGGTCACAATACACTTCAAGTTATGTGAAACAGAAAATTAACCAGTGTTTGTGCCCACTATGTGTGTTTTGTTAACAAAGTGTTTTTGATTAAGTTTATGGTCACACTGCAGGATCACAAGACTTAACAAAGAGGATTACTTTAAATATGAAATCTTTCAACTGTAAAAGTAATAATGTCTGAAGGAGGCTGGATATTAAATATTTCTCTAAATTGGAGTTATCACTCTCTCTTTTTCTTTCCCAGGTTGCCTGAGGCTTCATTTTTCCATGAACTGAATAACTACACGTACACCCCCCTCCAAAAACAGAAAATACTACCTTAAATAAAAAGAAATGCAACCCTTCACTTCATATTAGTACTCTCATAAATTTAATATCCACTGTTCATCATCCAGAGAGCTACAAAACGTAAAAGACATTTTCTTTCCTATTCTTATTTTGCACAAGGAAAAAACAATCAGTAATACAATTGACTTGCTATCTTCTCTGTGGGCCCCAGAAATCTTAACAACAGTGATAACACCACCAGTTCATCTAGAGGACACAGCCACATAGCTAATGGTGAGAAAGAAAAAAATAATAATAGCAAGGTTTAAATGTTGAGAAAGGCTGTTTACAGCTTTTTTCTTCTGACTTACTACCTAAGAAGACCTTGCTAAAGAATTAATCTTATTGGACAGTATTCCACTGCCCCTTAGTTCCCAAGAGGTTATTAACATTGATTTGAACATGTGGCCTTTGAAATTTTACAGGATGTCTGAGCATAGCTACTTTTGATGATCTATAAGCCTGATATACATTAAGTGACAGGCAGAAAGATGGAGAAAGAACTGGGTCCAGTAAGTGGAGATAGGTATTGTAAATAATAACATTTCATTATTTCAATTTATTCATTTATCACCTTAGTAGGTGCTACACGAGAATTCTCATTACTCTCTAGACTTTATAAAAAGTTTCAGAGTATAATCATGGTAATTATAGCTAATGATACTGCATCATATACTTGAATGATGCTAAGAGAGTAGACCTTAAATGTTCTCACCCAATAAAGAAATAGTAATTAAGTGACAGGATGGAGGGGTTAGCGAAGGTTTTGATGGTAATCATGCTGCAATATATAAATTTATCAAATTAATAAGTTATATACCTTAAATTTACACAATGTTATATGTCAATTGATCTCAAAAAACAGGGAATTTTGTTTTTAAGTTTCAGGATGTCACAAGATTGCCACTTATTGGATGGATATGCCATCTTAATAATAGGGGCAAAGTTCATATTATATAGTTCATATTATAAAGTTGAATGGAAAATAATTCAGTATATATTTTACATGTCATATAAATGTGAAAATTTAATAATCACGATAGGATATAGTTTATATATAAATAAAAATATATAAGAAATTCAGTAATTATGCAAAATATTTTTGTCAAACATCTAACCATGTTTTATAATCTGTCTGTTCTCATTTACTTCAAAAATAATGTTATTAGTAACTACTCTGTTCATACATCTAATTTCTAAAGCTTTTATACGGAGGGGAATAACAGCAAAGGTACTATAATAGTAGCATCAATACTAACAAACATGGCTTTATTTATTGAATATCCCATGTGTCAGGCGTACTACTCTTTAAAAGCATTATCTCATTTAATGCTCACAGCAATACTAGGAGAGAGGCAGGTGCTCCTATCATTCCTATTTTAGAGATAAGGAAACAGAGGATCAAAAAGGTTACACAGCAGGCATTTAAACTACAGTCCATGCAGAGAAGACACAATGAGCTAACACATGCAAAAACAAAGATTTCTAACAAACATCCCTTTTGGTGCTCCCTCTAGGACTCTGGGCAAGACATTGAAACTTTCCATTTCTCAGATTTTCTGCTATATATAATAATGGCAGAAAAGAAAGTGAATACGGAATAGCTTTAGAGCAGGCAACTTCGTAACTCTTGAATTTATGTGGGGTTATGCAAAGCAAATAACAACTCAGAGCAAGGCTAGTGCTTTCGCCTAAAGGGGTGGGCATGAGTGAACTGAGGAATTCAACTGCGGGGAAAGGGCCAAGCAGATACAATCTAGGTCATGAAAGGACCCCCAGGTTACAGACAGTTAATCAAGAAAGGCCATGGTCTAGGCAAATATTCAACTGAGGCCCAGAGCATCAGATTCAGGTAGTCAGCAAAGCAGAGCGAGAGCACGGGGTGGGTGGAGGGACTGGGTGGCCCTGGCCCTTCTGCCCAGTAAGACATCACCTAGGATCCTGGCAGCTGTAGCAGGGATGAAATCAGAGAGCAAAGAAGGATCTGGCCCTGCACTGGAGGCATGTGGGCACAGGGAATGGGATACATTTCGAATTGTAGCCTCTACAAACAGAGCTAGGAATAAAATTTGCTTTTCAAAAGTGCTGAGGGGGGCTTCCCTGGTGGCTCAGTGGTTGAGAATCTGTCTGCTAATGCAGGGGACACGGGTTCGAGCCCTGGTCTGGGAGGATCCCACATGCTGCGGAGCAACTGGGCCCGTGAGCCACAACTACTGAGCCTGCGCGTCTGGAGCCTGTGCTCCACAACAAGAGAGGCCGCGATAGTGAGAGGCCCGCGCACCGCGATGAAGAGTGGCCCCCGCTTGCCACAACTAGAGAAAGCCCTCGCACAGAAACGAAGACCCAACACAGCAAAAAAAAAAAAAAAAAAAAAAAAATTAATTAATTAATAAACTCCTACCCCCAACATCTTAAAAAAAAAAAAAAAAAGTTCTGAGGACTGCCGTCCCAACGCACACCTGCCTCAGGGTACTTGTCTCTCTGCCGAACTCTTCCTTCCCAGAAAGTCACCTTCTTACATGCCCACCTTCGTTAAAGCAGCCCTGATTGTACCTCACCCCACACAGAGTCACTTTACATTCCCTTCCCCTGCCAAGTTGTTTTCTTCATAGTACTTATCACTCTCTCATTTATTTTACACACTCTTGTCTGTTTATTGACTAATCTCCCTACTGGAATGAAAGTTCCCTCAGAAAACAATCTTGTCTTTGTTGATGCCTGCTGCATCCCTAGTGCGTAGATCCACAGTGCCTGGGACACAGTCGGAACTCGGTAAATATTTGTCTATTTGATATAAGAATAAATTTCAAAGCAACACTGTCCAAATGCCATTTCTCATTTTCTAGAGTTTGGGGTTTTATGTGCTGCCACATGCTTTATTATATAAATTAAGAGCTGGCTAAATCGGTAAATAATAATAAATATAATCAAAGTTAGTGACCTTGAAACTTGTGAAGTAATTCAGCCGTAAATACTGCTCAAAATGCAGAACTTGAATGTTTTGATAGTTTAACAGAACACTGACAAAGCAAACTACAAGATATGCTCTATTTCACAAAGAAAGGGAGCCCTTGGCACTTCTCTAAAAGATCAGAGTTATTGGTTAATCACTGAAAACACACACTCCTCTTGGATTGTTTTTTTCCTGGTTAAAAATAAAAAGGTTTTTAATGTTAGGATATCTACAGAACAACTGATATGTACCACATATATAATCAAAATCACTCCTTATAAAAAAAAGAAATTAATTTTAAAATTCCCATCGTTTACATATAATTCTTAAAGTAATTTTAGGTCCTGAGTTCAGAACTTTAATAAAAACATGTTTTAAAAATAGGATATAGGGGCTTCCCTGGTGGCGCAGTGGTTGAGAGTCCGCCTGCCGATGCAGGGGACACGGGTTCGTGCCCCGGTCTGGGAAGATCCCACATGCCGCAGAGCGGCTAGGCCTGTGAGCCATGGCTGCTGAGCCTGCGCATCCGGAGCCTGTGCTCTGCAAGGGGAGAGGCCACAACAGTGAGAGGCCCGCCTACCGCAAAAAAAAAAAAAAAAAAAAAAAAAAAAAAAAAAAAAAAATAGGATATAGAAAGAAAAGATATGAGAAACTGAGGCATATGCAGGCATATGTTGTTTTTCTTCTCACTATAAACTAACTGAAACAAGATTTTGGAATCATGAAAACTGAATGCTAAGTCAAAATAGGCATTCCCTAGGTAGAAGATTATCTAGTATCTAACTTTAAAATGAAACAAGACTGTGCCATTTAAACCAAACATACTTTTGTTTGTTTGTTTGTTTTATTGTGAGGTTGTAAAGAGAAATGAGAGATTTCAAACTATAATTAAGCATTTGACTACAATTAAATTATATATATAATATGCCCACTTCTCAGAACATAAGTAAGTCCTATGATATTATGTCAAAATCTGATTTAAGGCTTCTTGGTTTCTAACTCAACATTTTAGGGTCAACTAAAGTTCATTTCAAAGAATAAATCAGAGAAGTTACCAAAGAATAAGCTATAAGAAAAACGCAAGGGGAAAGGGTTCAGCCCAACAAACTATAATAGCAGAAAAAAAAAAAAAAACTATAGTAATGAAAGAGTATTAAAACTGACTCAGTCATGGACCCACAGAAAAATAAAACTGAATGACCAAACCAGACACAGCTCTTAAAATGTATAATGATTTCAAATAAGATTTTTTTTTTGGAACATTGCAAATAAACTGGGGAAGGAAGGACTGTTTAGTTTGAGGATAAGTAATTGGCAATTTTGAAAAATAAAATCTACTTAAAACTTGCCTTATACTACAACTACATGGCACTTACAGATAATTTGAAGGCGAGATTATCAAACTATATTCTCCCCCTTGGAAACACCTATATTCTATGAGCTGCTTGGAAATATTTTACTTCTAAAATCAACTAATAATATCCTTTTCAAATTCAACTAAAAATTAGCTCATGTAGATATTTTACTAAACTTAATATTACTTTCTAATAAATTGCTTCAGACAAACTAAAAATGCCAATTTATGAATAGTAACAGAAAACACTGATTAATTGAAGAACTGGCCATTTAGTTTGGCAGCTTTAAAAAAATAATAATCTAGGGACTTCCCTGGTGGCACAGTGACTGAGAATCCACCTGCCAATGCAGGGGACACGGGTTTTATCCCTGGTCCGGGAAGACCCCACATGCTGCAGAGCAACTAAGCCCGTGCGCCACAACTACTGAGCCTGTACTCTAGAGCCCGCAAGCCACAACTACTGAGCCCGTGTGCCACAACTACTGAAGACCGTGCGCCTAGAGCCCATGCTCCAGCCCATGCGCCTAGAGAGAAGCCACTGCAATGAGAAGCCCACGCACCGCAACGAAGAGTAGCCCCTGCTCGCTGGAACTAGAGAAAGCCCACGCGCAGTAACGAAGAACCAACACAGCCAAAAATATAATAAATAAAAATAAATTTGCTAAAAAAATAAATTTAAAAAAATCTGTATTTATGTCAAACCTAACCTCACAATTCATCCCACCCTCCCCTTCCCCCTCTGTGTCCACACATCCGTTCTCTATGTCTGCATCTGTATTCCTGCCCTGCAAACAGGTTCATTTGTACCATTTTTCTAGATTCCATGTATATGCGTTAATATATGATGTTTGTTTTTCTCTTTCTGACTTACTTCACTCTATATGACAGACTCTAGGTCCATCCACATCTCTAGTGGGAACATGTGGTATAGCACAGGGAGCTCAGCTCAACGTTGTGATGACCTAGATGGGTGGGATGGGGTGGGTGGTGGGAGGGAGGCCCAAGAGGGAGGGGATAAATGTATACGTATAGCTGATTCACTTTGTTGTACAGCAGAAACTAACACAACGTTGTAAAGCAATTATACTCCAATTAAAAAAAAATCTGTATACATATTACTCTTTATTGTAAATTTACAACATGCTTTACTTATACTTTCTTCTAGCAAAGCAGTACCTGGTTTGTGTGCTAGAAATAAACATAATGATATTTTCATGGTTATTTAATACTTTCAGGTACTTTTAATAACCACAGAGAAAAGGATCATCAATGACTTTGACTATACAAAATTAAAAATAAATATGTAAAAACAATTACTAAAGACCAATAAGCAGTCTTAAAAGTACACTTGTTACAAACATGACAAAGAGTTAATATGCCTAATATATAAAGAATGTGAACTAATGAATAAAAACCCTTAGGCAAAGGAAATGTAGAGACAATTCATATAAAGTAATAAATGACTTGTAAACAAATATTAGGGAGAAAGTAACACTTCAGTAATTAAAGAAATTCATATTAAAACAATAATGGGGGCTTTCCTGGTGGCACAGTGGTTGAGAGTCCACCTGCCAATGCAGGGGACACAGGTTCGTGTCCCGGTCCAGGAAGACCCCACATATCGTGGAGCGGCTGGGCCCGTGAGCCATGGCCGCTGAGCCTGTGCGTCCAGAGCTTGTGCTCCGCAATGGGAGAGGCCACAACAGTGAGAGGCCCACGTACCGCAAAAAAAAAACAAACAATAAAACCAATAATGAGGTAGTGTTTTGCCTATTAAATCAACAAGATTTAGATGATAATTTTTAAACTGACAAAGGGGAAAAGAAACTGGTATCTTCAGTCATTACTGGTGGCATTATTAGCACATACATCCTCTCTGGAATGCAACTTGGTGATATGTTTCAAAAAGACATAAAACTGTTCATATCCTTTGACCTAGGGATACCACTTCTATGTGTCAATGCTAAGAGAAATAATGTAAAATATAGAAAAACTTATCCCAATTAAAATGTTCCTCAAAACTTTGTATTTGAAATAGTGAGAAAAATGGGGAAAAAACAAAAACAACGGCTACTAACAGGAAAATAGACACATCTAGTCAATGAATTATTGGGCAGCCATTAAAGATGATAGTCATGATGAGGCAAGATGGAAAAAATATATATTTATGCTAAAATGATAATGGACAAAGTACTGAATAGCAAACTCACCATACAGTAAAAAGGACGAGAAAATTCTCTCAAGTCAGAACAGTGGGTTGTTTTCAGGTGATGGGATTATTAGTGACTTTTTGTTTGTTTGTTTCTAAATTTCCTATAATGAGGTTATACTACTTTTATGACTTTAAAATAGATGAATAAAAGTTAGCATATAGAAAGGTGAAAACAATAACACTTGACCACTGTATCAGAGCAAAATATTAGGAAAACTACTTTAGGTTCATGTTCTCTTTCAAATCACTTCATTGTAACCCAAAAAAAAGAGTAAGAAAAGCTTTTCTTACTCTGCTACTTGTCAGACATACCCAAGTGGAATGTTCCACATTTCTGTGCATTTCTGTTCTCTACTCTGAGTGCGAGCTACCATCGGAGCTCGGTATTTAATTTGGTAGGCTTATGGTTATGTACATTTAAAATACTAATAGATAAACTACACATTTCTGAAAACTAATCATGCCCATCCTTAATTTTTTTTCCAGATAATTAAACAACTGAAAATGATAAATTGCCCCTTCAACAGACTTAGCAACCTTTTGGCACCGAGTGCATCAATTAACTAGAGTACCATATTGGATCCAATATTGCATCTCCTACAGTGCATGTAACAATATGTACAAGAGACTTCCATCAACAAGGATCAGTGTCATGTATGAATCACCATGTCACCTGAATTGAGAGTTCTCAGGATCCTTTCTATAATGACAAATTCAAGTTCTATGTTGTTACCTAGAGCACTGCAACCCATGACCACAGTGTGTGGGGCGGAGGGGACGGACTATTAAATCTTTCTGGGGTGAGAACGGGCGGCTGTTTTATATAGCTCCTGTCGATCATAATGTTCCTGCGACCATCAAGATTTAGATCTGTAATTACAGAGGACCCTGATTTTCACCTTGGTTACTGATAGAGGCGGTACGTATAATCACAATAAAAAGCCAAGACTTGAAAAATAAGACTTTGCAAGAGGTCAGTGTCCCCAGGCTCTAGTGGATTGATTGGCTCGAAGTAGCCCTTGCACTTTCCCACTCTGTTACGGGGGCTGAGAATGCTGTGAAGCAGAAACATTTCCATCCTTACCATGAATCCTCTTTGGTAAGGAAATTAAAAATAATAATAGTAAACCTGTTAGAAATAGAAAGAAGCTTTATTTTTTCTAACTGACAAATTTTCTGGGGAGATGGGTAGGAGACACAGTCCATGGTTCTGAGCAAACACCAATTTAGTACAGACCAAAACACCCTCAGCACTGTGTGTGTACGATCCCTTGCCCCTGACGGAGACCTTTGTAGCTTTTTCAAAGCTGCAAGCATCACCTAATACACAATTGATTGTATTCTTAACCGATTGTCTTTAAAAACCCTTATCCCTCAGAAACCTGTTTTTGTTCATTTTGATTATAAAGCTGGAGGTACATGGGGACAAAGAGAGTCTCAGAACTGATTAAGAATCAAACAAAAAACTACACCTAACTGTTGCTACATACTTTCTAAAGCATATTGAAAACAAAACAATTCCTTGATATAGCTATACTTACAATGCAAGAAAAACAAAAACAAAAACAAACAAAGCTATCTATAAAATGCAAATGCTGCAACTAAAAATACCAGACCCGTGGTGCTCCCTGTGGGAGGTGATAGGAACTCATGATGTAAAAGGAAAAGAGAAAGGCATTTGGGAACAGTCACCTCAGGTTCTGTGACCAAAAGAGAAGCCAGTTAAGAGAAAGTGGGGCTCTGTTTCCAGGAACTGTTACGAAGACCTTTAACTTTTCATCCCTCCTCCTTTCCCTGGCTGTTCTATTACACCTCTACAGAAACCTGAAGTTGTGCCTTTAACCCTTGCCTCAGCATCACGGAGGGTGTGGAGAGGTGGGAGGGGGGCGGTTAAAGTACTCTCTTAGTTTTGTCTCTATTGCTCTGCCTCTCATCCCCGCTGGATTGGCAGGGGTGAGTCTGGAGGTCCTCATCCGCCTGCACGTTTCTTTCAGTGACTTCTAACATGTTGTTCTGATATGTGCTTGTCAGTGTTAATTACAAGTGACATTAGATTGGTTGGTCCCTGGCAAAATTCCAGAGCGTTGTAATAAAGCAGGACAGTAGGAAAGATGGCAAGAGGAGGCTAGGTAATGCTTTTGAATCCCCAGGACTTCCTTCAGGCCTCCCTCCTACCAAGTCTGGCCGTCCTAACAAAGACGCACATTGGCTCTGCTCTGCATATGAAGCTTTAAGACATCAGACCTACAGGTTTGCTGACAAAAGCCGGGTCTAAACCAGTTGTCCCACTAAGAGCATCCCCGTTCACTCTCACAGCATCCTGTTTGGATGTTAATTATATGATCACCCTATTGAGCCCTGTTTTCACCACTCCTTAAACCTTCACATACCGCTCTGCAGTGAAAAATGACTGAAGACCGACAGAAATCACTTGGAAAACAACAGAAAAGACTCATTGAAGAAATCTGAGAGGAGATGTGGTAGAACAGCTAAAACTCAATTTGTTTCCATATTTGCCTTCCAGAGAAGAGTATTTCTCCATATTGGGCAGGTACAAAATCAAACAGTATGCATATTTGTCATTAGACAAAAAGCACAGAATCAGCTATCAATTCACTTTCCTTGAGGATGTATTTCTGAGATACAGTATCTTTCACTTACATCTGACAGGTAGATTCTTTGCTAGTAAGATCAGTGGGTAGTCTCAATATGTAAATGGTCTATATTTTACTACATGTGTAACCCTGAGAATATCAAATGATATCTCAGAACCATCCGGGAGACCAGTGTTGTCCAATCCAGCTTTGTGCAACAACAGAACTGTTCTATGCCTGTGCTGTTCTATATGACAGCCCTGTGCCACTTGTGGCTATTGACTACTTGAAATATAGCTAGTGCAACTGAGTTCATAATTACATTTAACTTAAATAATACAGAGGCTTGGTTTCTTATGGTAAAAATAAAACAGGATAAAGATCTGTCTCCTGTTCTTCCCTTGAGTCTTGTTTGAGAAAAAGCAGTAGACTCCTCATCAAAGCAGATGCTGTCTGATGAGGAAACTTCCATCATCTGAGAACCAGCAATGCATCAGCCAGAACTCCATTTCTGGGACAGTGTTAAGTACAAAAAGGAATGGACTTGGGTTCTGGAGACCAAGGTGGAAGGGCTAGCTAGGATACTGAAGTCTCCTCAACACAAAGTTTAAGCCAACATCCTTTCTAGCACCTTTGGAAGATCTCCCTCTCGCTCTGTGAGAAATGGTTATCCCTATGACAAAGAGGCTAATATGGTCCATTTTACAGACAGAAATGTGTTTAGTTTTCATTGAGAGATATGGAAACATAATGTAATGTGTCACTCTGGTACCTAAAAAATCCAAAAGAGAAAAGAGTCCTATGCTTAAAATATCTACAAGATAATTTATTTCTCCTTTACCTATAAGTGATACCATGTTCATGGAGGCTTCTGGATACTAGCTTTTATCTATTTGCTTATTTCATTATTTTTCTCAATTCTAGTTGCAAAGAAGGTTACTACTGTAAAATCCTACTACATCATTGTGCATCTTTTCTTCTAAACGATAAAAACTATCTTGAAAAACTTACGCAATCAGAAATGGTAGCAGGCCTTTCAAAAACATTTATTTAAAAATGTTCTTCACGTTTATATTACTTGTACTTAGTCTACTTTTTTTAGTATGAACAATCATCACTGAGTAGTTTGCTATACTCCTTAAAGGGCTCTATCATTTTTAAAATGCTTTGAAATAAAATATCCTCTAGAATGAGGCTAAGAAGATGCATATTTAAAAAAAAAATTCGTAGAAACTAACCATCTGTACAATAATCCATTGTCTGCTCTACTAAGGTGATTTATTAAGGATAATGAAGCATATGATTTAATAGCTGCCACAAATCCTTTTTCAAGTAGGATGGGTATAAATAATACAAAAAGATGGCCCAATAATAGCCAAATCCTAACCTAAGAACTACTCTATATGCTAGGTCACAGGAAATTAGTTAAGCTCAATTAACTGTGGAGCCAAGTGAAGTATGGCCAGGCAGTTAAGGCTCTAACCACTGACTCTTATTCTAGTAGTGGTTATTCATTTAGCAAAACCTGTAAGCCTTCCTATCATGGTGGAATTTGAGTAGCTTTTTTCCACATGACAATATAAAGCTCTCCGATTGGAAAAGCACATTATGCTACCATGAATTTTCTAAAATCTTAAGAATCCAGATAGATCTCTGCCTATTTGTCAGTGCAAGCTCATCCTTACATTCCCACAGTGCCTTGCATTTATGGGAATAAATGCAAGGCACTGTGGAAAGATTAATGTATGAAGCTCTAAAGAATAAATGCATAAATGGGAGAGCAGGTAAGTAAGTAAAGAAAATGAGGTTTCTAAGATCCTTACAGAAAAAAAATGCAATTTCAGGGCTTCCCTGGTGGCGCAGTGGCTGGGAGTCCGCCTGCCGATGCAGGGGACACGGGTTCGTGCCCCAGTCCGGGAAGATCCCACATGCCGCGGAGCGGCTGGGCCCATGAGCCATGGCCGCCGAGCCTGCACGTTCGGAGCCTGTGCCCTGCAATGGGAGAGGCCACAGCCCGCGTACTGCAAAAAAAAAAAAAAAATGCAATTTCATATCCTTGTGAAACCTGGTTCTAACATTTATCATCACTTAGACTTTTGAGTTCTGATGGCCAGTTGTCAAGAAGTTACTTCCTTTGGTGACAAAGGTCTCCTTAGGCCAGCTTCCTATAAAGCATGAAAAAAACCCACAAAATCATACACACTCTTTGAATCCAAGTGGCCAAACATTAGCTCCTATTTGCAAGTTGACACACTCCTCTCCTAGCTATCTCTGTTAATACTGAAGTCTTTACAGGGCCTTAGAAATCAGTGAGGCAAATTTCTGATGACAGGAAATACAAGCGGCGGTCATACAAGCCAGCTGTTTGGCCAAAAAGGATTGCCTGGCTGTGCCTTACAGACATGGCACAGCCATTCACTGATAAGCTGGCACAGCTAGTCCTGTCCCCATGCCACCCGGGGAGTCCATCTAAAATAAGATTAGAGGTTGCAAATCCTAGTGTTCAAATAATACTGGGCTGCGGAAAATTTCCATGGCTCAACATAAACAAGGGGCCTACATGTGAGCCATATGCCACCTTCTAAAAATTGTATGCTTCACCAGGAGCATTCAGCACCAGCATATTTCCACACTGCAGTTCCTACTGCTCCTGCTTTCCTAAGCCCGGCTTGCCAGAACTGAGATCAATTTTATTAGATATCATTAGTCTCTGTTAGGGCGGTCATTTGAATAACAACAGATTGGCAAGTATAAAACTAAGGCACCTGTTGTGCATTTGGCAGCCTGGATGCGGCCCCTTAAAAAGAAAACAAATACGAGCTATAATCATGCCAGGCAATGGCTTTTGGTTCAATAATGACCATGTGTCAGAATGAAGTGCATCTGGGAATTCCTACCACAGCCAGATGTAAAGGCAGATTTGTCCTGTCTAGTGGCATATGAGGAGATACACACAGTATACACAGATTTGGTTTTGTCTTGGTTTGGTAGGGAACTGGGCAAGTGGAACTCAGCTCAAGTAAAATAAAATTACTCAAGAGCAACTGACAATACTGTCATAAATTGTGGAGTTAAACATTAAACATACGGGTTTTAAGATCTGGGCTATGAACTAACTAACCTCTGATTTTTCTGGGCACACGGATCTGTTCACAAATTACTCAACAACAATGGGCCAATGTTATTAGGACACTGAGCTAAGCCATGGGTTAGGCGTTAGAAATACCACTGGGGAAAAGATTCGGGTCTTGGCTTTGAGGTATTTGTAATGAATCAGACCATAAATAAGCAGTCACAATGCACTATTATGGACGCTCTATGTAAAATGTATTTGGGTCTCTTCTAGTGCATAAAGATAGCATAGCCAGGCTTGGCAGGATGGGAAGACGTGCTGGAAGAGTTGTCAGCTCTGCTAAGACCTGAAGGAAGAGGGGAATCAGGCAAAAATGGAAGGGGAAGGGAATTTCCAGGAAAGGGAGAAAGCATGCTCAGAATTATACACCAAAGGGTCAAAGTAGTGCATCAGGGAAATATCAAATACTTTAGTATGGCTGGAATGTATGTGTGTTGACAGTGGGAAAAGGGAAATAGAGAAAACCATTATGAGAATGGCAAGGTGGCAAGAGACAAGGCAGGGAGAAAGACATCAAGGTCCAGGTGACTTCTGCTGAGTATTTCAACCTTTACATAGAGTGGAAGGAAGAGCCTTCCACTCTATGGAATGTTTGAAGAAGGATGACATAAACAGATTTGAGTTTCTTAATGATCACGCTGGCTACAGAGCACCGAAGCAACTATACAGAGCTCCTAACTAAACACAGAGAGGCTGCAATCCAGGCAAAAGATGAGGAGGACCTTGCCAACAGATGCCAGCTAACATATTAAAAGGTAGGGCTTCCCTGGTGGCGCAGTGGTTGGGAGTCCGCCTGTCGATGCACAGGACACGGGTTCGTGCCCCCGTCCGGGAAGATCCCACATGCCACGGAGCGGCTGGGCCCGTGAGCCATGGCCGCTGAGCCTGCGCGTCCGGAGCCTGTACTCCACAACGGGAGAGGCCACAACAGTGAGAGGCCCGCGTACCGCAAAAAAAAAAAAAAAAAAAAAAAAAAAAAAAAAAAAAATTAACAGGTAGTGAATAATTTGGTTGAAAGAAAGTTAATATTTCTTTTGGTCTACTGGAATAACAAGAGATTATTTAGAAAAAACAGATTTTAAATGATGAATTTAAAATCAAAATTTAAATGGTATATTTCCCAGTTTTTTGGATAAAAGAGATCAGTTTCAAGTTGAATCTGGGCAAGAGTAAAAATCCGATTCAATTCTACTGCACTTAACCAATCACTTCTTAAAGTAGTAGCTGAATATGCCTAACAATATTTATTGAACGTGTCATTCTTAATTTATAACTATTATCATCAAGAAGCATTTATTAAGAACCTAATCATGGAAGAAACTTCACTACACACCACCCAAAGAAGGTAGTACACGCCGCTCCAGGCTCCCAAGCAGGTTTTGTTTATAGATTAACCCACAGGAAAACATGACTAAACAGGACAGTGCATGCATGTGAGAAGCATTTTAGAAACCTGGGCAAAGAAGACGTGATTGTTAACACACAGTAAGAGCCATAAAAGACCAAAGCATTTTCCATGTAACTTTATTTTATGTACCATGTCTGATTTAAAACTTCAGGGTGCTTTGTCGTCAGAGAAAAAATAATTTTCCAAATTATCAAACAAATGTAACATCCTTTCTTGTATAATTTATAAGACCATAATTAATCAGAAATAGGTCTCTGTAGCCTGACCAAAAAAAAAAAAGCTAAACTTTTATAAAAATGGGTGAAGTGGAAAAAAACTTATCGAATCATCCATCTGTTATTGATAATGAAATGAACATGTGAGCAGCGAAAATAAGAGTATTTTAGAAGATAGTATAATTGACAAAATTTCCCAGATACAGTTGTGCAGGGCAGGCAGCCAATAAATAGAACACATACATATCAGTCACTTGGCGTAATTTCATTTCTTTGATGGGAGGCTGCTCTTCAGATATCTCTGCTGGATCTACAGTTCTCCTTGTAAAAATGCTTTTGATTCCCTACCTGTTGGGCAGCTATGAAAATGCCAGCCTTTGTGATTTTTAAAAACCTATTCTTGGTGGAAATATTTAATTTAACCACTTCTGTTCCAGGACTAACCCCAGGGCTCAGGCAGTTGTGTCAGTGGCCTGAAAGCATATAATTTTAGAGCTGAAAGGCAACTGCCAAAAAAAAAGAAAAAGGTCACCCAATCCAAACTAAACTGCTTAAGTTTAAAAAAAAAAAAAAAAAAAAATTAAATCCCTCTAGTCCCAAGCAGAGAAAGAAACAGGAGATTCTTCAGAAATGATAGGGGGAAAACCTACATAATTTTTAAGATTCTTCCTGAATTTGGGTTAAGAAAGCACTGTGTCATTGTGTATACATGCCTGGTATATGTGAAATAATTTTTTTAAAAATTCATGTCAGACACAAGAATATATTGAGGGGTTAAGAGTGGAGCGGATAAAAGTTGGGATCATAACTTAAAATCTTGGCTTTAAGTTCCATCTTTATTATATCTAGCTATGCAACCTTGGGCAAATACTTAACCTCTCTATGAATCAGCTTTTAAACTGGTGATAATAAAAAGCATATGACTTACATAGCGTTGTTTTAGAGATGAAAAATGACAGTGAAGGTAAAATGCTATGCTGAATGCGTCGCACATAGTACATGCTCAGTAAATTTTAGAAACCATCACAATTACAACTTTACACATCAACCACTATTACTGTACTTCCAATATAAAGAAAATTAAAAGATATTTGTTTTTCACCTATCTCAATGTCCTGAGCATCATCAGAGATTTCAACTGAATAATTATTCTTCACATTCATGATTTCAATTAAATTCAACTCAAAGTAAATTCAAAGAAAAGAGCATTGAGCACTTGAGTTGAGAATTAGAAAATGAGAGACTAATTAGGAGGATTTCAATGGATGCAAATTAGGACAGCCTGCAAGGAGAGAAAGGGGATTCCAAGAATGAAGGGTTGGTAGAACCAAAGAGGTGCCCGAGGGCAGAGTCTTCTACCTTAGGGCAGGGGCTCTGATACTGCAGCAGGACAGAGCACCTGGGGCTACGCTGAGAGCAGAGGCTGGACACACAAGTTAGGATTAGACTGCAAAAGGCTTTGACTGCTGTGCTGGGAATTTAGCACTTGAGTAGGCAGAACTGAAAAGGCTTGTATTTCAGAAAGCAAAAGTTTTTAGGAAGAACTGAAAAGGAGAAAGGAGAAAATGAGGTACCAAGAAAAAAGTAGACAAAAGTATGGGTGAAAGATTATATTTTAAGTTTATAAAATGCAGAATGTGGGATACAGGAGAACCTTCTATTTCTCAGCTATCTAACAAGCTGGAAAAAATTCAGATCTGGAACTCCAGAGAGAAGTTAGAAATTTTATTTTGAGAGTCATCTATGCAGAAATAAGTATTGCTTCTATGAGAAGTAGACAGGAATATCCCATTAAAGAGTACAGACAGTGACCTGAAGAGGCCCATATATGAAACAACAATGAGAGTTTAGAATGGAGATGGAGACCAAAGGCTAAAATATCAAATGAAGGGGAAACAATGTTGATGAAGAAAGTGAGGATCAAAGAAGGGACTCAGACAGAACTTCCATCCATGAGATATTTCCAATGGAAGATGTTGCCCAAAATTTATCCCTCTAGTAAAATATTATAATTCCCTCCTTTCCCCCCCAAGAAAAATGTGAAAATCACTACTTAGCCAGTAAATGGATTTAGAATATTTAAGACATTTCCAATAGATTATTACCAACTGGCCAAACATTCCACTTAAATTAAGATAGAAATTAAGATATAAGATAGAATTTATAACTAAAGATATAAAACCATGTATCTAAAAATCACATACTGAATTATTTCAACCAGAAAAGTCAAAACTGGTAGACTTATTTTGTTTCTCTCTTAAAATCCTTTAACAATATTTCAATTAAGTTACTATTACAAGTAGTTCAGATATGTTTTTGCAGGGAGCCAGCAGTCTACCTGTGCAGTGAGAAACCGTTAGTGTGTATACGATGTGTCCCTTCAATTGGGGTGGAAGGTGGATGGAGGAAAAAATTATTTTAAACTTTAAAAACAAATGTTTTTTTGGCCCGTAATGGAACACTGGATCAGCATTTGATGTGTCTAGTCTAATTTTTCTCTGTGAAATTGTACTGGCGGATCTTAGGGAGAGACAGAAGGCAGTAAATTCCTATCCTCCATCAATACATTTGACCTCGGAGCAAACCCCACAACTGGCTACAGGCACCCACCATCCATCATTGCTCTTGAAACCTGATCTTCCATGGAAGGACAGCTGCGCTGGGCAAAGAACTAAAGAGCTTTCTAAGAGGCACTACCATTAAAAAAAAAAAAAAAAAAAAGGCAATTCTGTTGGTTCAGTATTTTAATTAACTGCTTTTCTAAACATTTCTTCCCCCAGACTGCAGCTCAACATCAAATATCATCAGGAATCTATTAATACATTTTTGAGTTTTAAGCAAAATACTCTCTTTGTACATTGTAGGTAAAATCATTTCTAGCTTTTCCCTTAAAAGCTTTCTGAGATAAACAGCGTACTATGGCATACCGATGTGTACAGACTTCAAAAAATGTGCTGGACAGGAAAAGGTAGTTCCAGCATCTGTAGTAATTATACCATGTACACAACAGAGTGCACATAGGGAAAATGTACACCAAACACCCATATCCAACAAGGCTTAATTTTTAAATCAGGTAGCAATAATTTACAGCAGACAGCTAAAGAGAGCAAAACACTATCATACAAACTAGCATCATTGAATATAGCATGTCCGTTATGTCATTCCTACATCCAGGAATTTTTTAATTTAAAAAATACAAAATAAGACAAATCCTTATCTAATTGGATCTTCATCACCTCTATGGCTATTTTCTCCATGTTACAGATGGTGAAACAAGACCCTAAGATGTTATATAATTTCTCCCAAGATCCCACAGATAAAAAGTGACAAAACTAAGGTATAAATTCAGTTTTTCTTGCATCAAATTCATGTTCTTTTCACTGTCGCCAAGAGAAAAAAAAAAAAAAAAAAAGGAAGGAAAGAAGCTGGTCAAGATTTTGCAACCTTTAGCATTATCTTTATATACACTATATACCTATGCTTAAATAAGATTAAACAATAACTGATTTTCAATTATTTATAAAATCAGTACTCATAAACCTTTTGTTAACAAAGGGAGTCCATTTACTGAAGCTTAAAAAAGAAGTCACTTGTTACTTGTGACCCAGTGAGATGATCATTTCATATATTTGAAAGTACACTATCTCCTAATCCCGAAGCAATACTGAGAAGCATAATTTTCTAAATGCAACTCACAAATCTGAATTTAGTTAGCTAGTGCTACATTAAAGAATATAGCTTGAGGGCTGTTGAAAAAAAGACAACTAAGAATTTATAAACTCAATCAAGCTCATGAAACTGACAGAGTTACGATGGTTAAAGCCAGTAAATAACAATATGTTAAAGGTCACAACGCTCCTGACATTGTTATCTGAATGTCAAAGCTAAGTCGTGTTTCTGGTCAGTGAATTCAAAGAACTAGGAGAAAGATGAGCTTCAGATGGCTGCTTTTGCTCTTATATTTTGTTATAAGTGCTGAAGAAGCCCAAGGGGAGCCTGCCACCTAACAGCAGCCATTTGCAAAGGAAGGCAAAGCTTATTTGCCGCAGGTGGAAAGCTAGGACTATTCAAGTTGTCTCAACACTGTTTGTCTATGGGTACACCTGATCTGCTGGCTTATGGACAGAATCAGCTGTCTTAGCTTTCTAAATTGTCCTCTTTTTCATTTCATTTGCTGATCTATGACATACAGGGATTTGAGCTGGGGGAAAGCAGAGGTTGAAAAGCCAAGAAAAAGTTCAGTTTTGCTCTTTGTTTCTTGTAATTAAAAAGAAAAAACTATAGAGTAACTGACAAATATTGATATGACCCTATTAAATACATCAGCATCAATTAGAAAACAATGAACAGAAAGATACTGAATGCATTACTTTGAGAGGGAGGAGGTGGGACATTGCAGGCAATTTTATTCTTTTTTCGCAACAAGTTTCTTTGAGGAGTGTGACAGTCTAACTGGAGACAACACTTAAATTACTTTGTCTTAAAAATATTTTATAAATAAAATGTTGAGAAGAAAATGCAAACTGTTGATTACATAAAAGCAAATGGGTGATTTATTAAAGGGGAAACAAGGGGCATGGGCCTGAAATGTAATTTTGTGAGTTACATTTTTAAGAATTCTATTTCATTGATGCTTCCGTCTCGCACCATTATCATGACTCTATTATTTAGGTTACATTAGATCAGAGACTTCTATAACATATAAGCATTTGCTCTTTGACCTCCCCAAGACTTAAGACATAAAGAAAATGCTGAACTTTTACATCTGAGGCTACAATTTCATATAATGAACAATCAGTAAGCACAAGCCATTTATTCTTTTAGCTATCTCTCTTAAGGGTTTGATTGTGGAGAGCTGAAACACATTTTTATTTTTAAAATGGGGGTGGGAGAATTTGGACCCTTTAATTGTCAAAACAAATGCAAGCCAAGCATGACATTTTAATAAGTGTTACCAACTACTAATTCGAAGCAAATGATATTATCCATATAGAAAACATGTCCCCAAACAAACCTGTCCTTTGGTGGAAATGTCACTGTGCTATGAAATTAGAGAAGTGTAAACAAGGGATGTTTGTTGCAATGAAATTTACTTATAAATCCCTCCTAAGCAATCTTCTTCCACATTATCAGATTTCTTCTGTTGATGTGTTATATAGGAATACTCAATCTTGTAGTTCACAGAAAGAACAATTTTTCTCTTTGCTCTTGGCAAATCATTGATAATATAAAAGGAAATGTTTTTAAACATTGACTTTGCTTGCGGCTGCAAGTTGCCTTTGTGCCATCACAAGTAAGTAGTTTTCTTAAAAGATTTTTTCAAAGAAACCAAACAGTACAAAGAAAAGAAAAATAACTCCATAAGGCAAAAACACACTCAGAGTAGGCCTCGCTTAAAATATAACTCAGTTATTCAAACTAACCTTTCCAACCAAAAACTACTCTCCCTCTAAGAAAATAAGAGCAAATAATACATTCTTCGAATACTCTGGAAAACTGAACACTTAATCTTTCTTATTTAGCACTTCATATATCTGTGCTTATAAAACTAATGCTAAAAGAATATTTTGTGGCCGCTAAGTTGAATATATTACATTAAAGGTAAAGTTTATTTTTCCAAATTTCCAGAAACTTCTGGGAATTAAAAGGGCACCCATGACCAAAGGTTAAATGTATACATTTAAAGATATGAGCCTAAAAGTTTGATGCTCTCAGGATCATAAATTAGAGCATAGGCATACTTCAACTCTCAGACTACCCACAAATACACACTGAAACTAGAGAAGGGTAGTTTTAAAGCAAAACCACCTTGAGAAATCCATCACTCCTGAAATGGCACTTTTAGTACGTGACTGTGTTAATGAATTCTTATTTATCCGTAGAATCCTTTTAAAAACAGAAATGTTCAATGGCTTGATAAATCAAGTTTGGGCTGAAGGAAATCCAATACGCAAATACTTACAGGGTGCTCTTTTACAAATAGTTACCCTTGTCAGTTTGAAAAACTGAAAATCAACAAAAGAACAGTGTAAGTATACTTGACCTTATTGCCTAATGTCTATCAAGATTGCCACAGCTGGTTGATTTCAAATTTATGAAACTGACACTTAAAAACATACAGTGCATCTTCAGTGCGGGTCCCTCAAGTGCTGACTAAACTGTAGTCACAGCCTCAGATTCTCGTTCCACACAACTTGCACAGCACTCACAAAGCTAGTTTAATCACACCATCAATCTATGACTACGCATTCCTTAAAGTAATTCTGCTTCCTTTCTTTTTTAACCTTACATTATGCAAATAGGATCCTCATCAGTTATCCTTGACATACACTGAGAACCTGGGATCACATATGAATTTGCACAAATACCTCTCCTATGTTGCACACTCTGTGAAAAGTCATACTTGTACCGCCATAGTGTAAGCTCTAAACAACGTTCTTGAAAAACCCTTCAGTCAATGTCTATGACTAACATCAGAGCATGAATTAATAGGTTAAAAAGACAAAACAAAAACTAAGGGGACTGCCTACCTGATACTTTTTAAATGCCTCTCTAGGAAGGGTTTGCATATGCCATACCAGAGTACCTCCTGGATATAAGAACAGTTATACAGGCCCCTAGTGGCTTAGCAAATAGCAGCAGATGAGGGGATTCCGATTCTTAGTACTAGACTTTGAGATATTCTGGCTGTAGATGAATGTCAATCTTAAAAGACAAATCAAATCATTGTATTTAATACTTTAAGCAGTTTTGCTTTTATGATTATCCACTGAAAAACATATATATTAAAATAGAGCACTGTATTTCATTACTTTAGTAACTACAACTGCACTGGTCTAAGAAGAATTTGTGTTACATAACCTCCACAGTAAAATATTTAATTCATCCATTGCTTCACATGTCATTACAAAAGTAATATATTACTCATATATATTAAAATATATTCGAGAGACACTTTTCCTCTTTGAATCTTATTTCTATTATACTATTATTACTGGGGGCTGTAAGAACAGATTATTTCTATGTAAAGTGCTCACTATTTAAAATGAAATATAGATACAAACTGAATGCCACTTTTAAAACAGTAGAAATCTAAAATAAATGTGCTTCCCAACAACAGCCAGTGAAGAAACTTACATTAGAGTGCACCTATTTACAAAGATCTACAATTAATAACACCCTTTAATCCTCATCCCCTAGCTGTCTTTCCTTTAAAAAAGAAAATTCTAGGCAGGCACATTTACAGCTTTTAGCAGTTTTTAACTGGACACAATCTGACAGCTGAATTCATGAAACTGACCAGCTTGTCAATTTCACACTTTGAAAGTACAATAATAGCTGATAGCATGAGGATGAATTTAAGAAATCTGTCACAGAATTGCTAGTTCCATTGAAAAGCAAAGTACAGTACATAATTATGGGAGGTGGGAGGTAGGAAAATTTTCTTTGTATTGTCCATTTAGGATGTCTGTTTCAAGAATTCGGACATTGAGCACTGAAATTTTATTCTCTCTTTGCTAAGCTAACAAAATAGCATCTATCTGTGGCATGTAACAAAATGTTTTCTAAATAAGTACCATATTTATTAAGCTTTGTCCTGGATATCATCATACTAACAACATGGTATGATCTTTAAGTTGGTATCATCTAAATATTCCTTTAATTCAGAATATTTCAAGTCTTGGCAGTACATCACCCTGGTTTTACTCAAGTTGAGTGGTGGATGTGTACACTTTGAAACAGTGATAGAACTGCCAAAATGGTCAGAAGTATCAATGGGTGGACTAACACCCCATATGTGTGCTACAGGATGGTTGGAAAAAACACACCAAATGGAAAGGTCGACGTTTGAAGCACTGGAAGTCCAAGAGAAAATCTATCTCAAGTCACAAGCAGTTACTAGTCTCTGAGAGGCTCAAAATGTATGTGCTATGCTCTAAGTCAATGGTACTATGACTGTGGGCATGTCAAGGGGGGAAAAAAAGAAAAAAAAAAAAGTTTAAGAGAAAATACAGGGCAGCGATCCCTCAGGAATCTCCCTGTATGCTTAAGGCACAAACTGTAGGCTGGTCTGGGGGATTGAGCTAAGAATTTTAGAAAACAGAGGAGACAGCAGGCAAGTCGTGTACTGGGAAGCAGGCTGGAAACAATACAAGTGAATTGTGATAGTCCAGGTTTTGGAGAATGGACCTACTATTCACAATACTGGAACACCCAATTAATGAAAGTCAAGCTCACACAGTGTTCAAGATTTTTTTTTTAAGCATAAGAAAACTGCCTTAATTTGTTAATGTTTCTAAATGAAAATCAACCTCACAGACACACAACTCAAGTTTTCTACACGCCAATGTGAAAGCTACAATAAATCGACAGGAAAGCAAAGAACGTTGTTTGTTCTTGGTTTTCTTTTTAAATTTTTTCCTACAACTTGGACTTTTCATGATAAATTCTTTGTTCCCTTCCCTACGGAATGAGTGTGTAAGAACAGCAGATTCCCGTGGCAGAACTACGAGCTTTGATTCTGCCACGGAAAGGTCTCCAAAACAATCCCACTCCTCTATGGCAGCCGCGTAGACTTTGACTCCTGCTATTTCTCCTTCTCCCCACTAGTTCAGAGGAAAGAAAGAAATCACCAAAACCAGCCCTCCTTAAATCAGTAATCATTGCCTCTTAAAAAAAACAAAGAAAAAACAAACAAACAAACAAAAAAAACTGCAGTGGCAGAATCCCTGGGTAGGGTCGTAGTCCCCCGCCGCTCCACCATTTCCCCAATACTACGCCCACCCCAGGAGGAGAAACCGGGTATCTCACAAATACACAGATTCAAACACCCTCATTCTCTAGTACTGCCACTCTCCCTGGTCTGAGGCTTTAAGCGAGAAGCGAACCGTGCAGCGGAGGACCTCTGCCCAAGGAGGTTCCGAAGAGCAAACTGTGCGCTCCGGTGCCGGGGCGCTGGGCTCGGGGACGCCGGAGTGTGCAGCTCCGGCCCCTGACCTGCGGGCTGCGGGAGCCGGGCTCCGGGCGAGCCGCGGACGCAGACCCCACAGGACGCAGACCCGGGAGAACTCAGGGGGGCGGACCGGATCAGCTCGGGAGACTCACCTGGTCATGTCGGCTCCGGGCAGCCTCCGCCACCTCCTCCCGCGCCGCCACCAGCACTTTGCTCCAGCGCCTTCACGCCCCTCCACGGCCGCGCAGCCCACGCCTGCCTCAGCCGCCAGAGTCCGGGCGGCCGATTTAATCCCGCGCAGCTGCGGCCCCCGCAGCGGGAATCCCCCCCGTGGCTGCCGCCGCCCGCTCCTCGCGCGGCCAGCCCAGTCCAGAGCGAGGAAGTGGAGGAGAGTCAGCGAGTGAGTCCCAAACCCCGAAATCCAGCATCCAAAGGAGCGCGTCCCCCCGCCCTCCCTCCCTCCACCCCTACCCCCTTCTCCTCCTCCGCCGCCTCCGCCGCCTCCGCCTCCTCTTCCCGGGCCGTCCTCCTGGCCCTTCTGAGCCCGCGGCTTCCGCGGCTGTTCCTCCTCCTCCCGCTCCTCCTGCGCGCCCTGCGCCGGCTTCTCCGGCCGCCGCCGCCGTGTGTCTCCTCTCCCTCCGCCTCCCGCTCTTCCTCCTCCTCCCGCTCCTCGACGCTCCGCCGCTCGCGGCTGGGGGGTCCGGGGCCGCGTAACTTCTCCTCCCTCCGCCTCTCCTGTTTCCTCCTTCCTGCTGCTTCTTTTAAAGAGGATTCTTTGGCCACAAATAGCAACTCGGCTGCCCCCCTCAGCGCCTCCCTCCCCTTCTTCTCTTCTTCCCCCCCAAAGTGAAGCGCACACGAGAGGTAACCAGAAACTGAGGCCGGCGGGGGGAGTGGGGAGGCGGGGAGAGGGGGGCGAGGCGACGCCTGGAGACCGGCCCGCGCGGAGTCAAGGGCCAGGACGAGGGATGGCCAGTCCAGCCCAGCCCTCAGCCCTGGCGTGAACCCGGTTGAGGGCGAGGTGGTTTGATGGGGAAATTAAATGAAAAATCTCAGGAAAGTGATTGGAAAAGCTCCTCTCTTTGTTTCCTTGTCTGACTGATTTCGAAAATCCTCGTAACATGCTGGGGATCCCACGGAATCGCGGTGCCCCGGAGCTGAGGGATTGTGCGTGCACTTTGCCGGCGCGAGAGTGGGAGTGTGCGTGCGCCCGGCCGAGGGGAGAGCCAGGCCCGCTGGCGAGTCCCTCAGTCTGGACCCCTGACCCACTGAAAGGGCCAGAGAGCTGGACGGGCGAAGGAAGGAGGCAGGAGAGCTGGGAGAAGGAGGCGCGCAACCCACACACATACACTCACTCACTCACACACACACACTTGCAGAGGAGGGGGCTGGGTGACGTCACTCCCCAGCATACATCCACCAGGACAGAAAAGACCCCCCTCTAACAAATTCACTCATCTCCTAAGAGCTGCACACCCGGGTGCTTCCTGCCCCGGGTTCTGGCACACGGGAGGAAAGATGCCAGTTGCACCCCATTCAAAGCAGTGATAAAAATATAAGGAGCGTGTTGATGAGACAGTTTATGTCCACTGCCCCAGCTCACCTCGGTAGCCTCATTCAGGGATGTTTGGTGGATCCACTTTGGAATCAGAGAGGAAGAAAGGGAAGTATAGAATCAATCGTAGTGTAATAACTCTTGTTTTGCTTCCATGCCACTTGCTTTTATGATGTTGAAAATGCAGTGCTCCCCAGCTTGTCTGTAGGACACCATAGAACCCTCTCCCTAGACAGTTCTTGGGCTACACAAGCTTCATCTACAGAACACACTGTGGATTGTTAGCTAAAGGGGCAAATTTTAACCTTCTTTACTCCTCAAGGATCTCAAGCATGTGAAAAAAAAGTCAGCAGCTGGAAGCCATCATTGGCAATTGGCCTACCAAAATTTATTAGAAACTTGGTCAGAAAGGTTAAGGAAAGTCAAGGCTTCCAGCCACCTCCCTTGCTCATTGTGTGTTCAGGCCAGCACATACACACAATACTTATTCCTGCAGGCTCGAGGCAGTCTTTGAAAGAGCAAAGGTAAGCAGACCCCTTAGATTCAGCCTAATGATTCGGCATCCTGACTGTTGTCTCAAGCTGCCCATTTGTTCCCACTCTGCATGCTGCGCTCCTGAAAGGCACTGAAGGATTGGTCAGTAATCCTCTGTCCCCTGTGTGCTCCAGAAAGAAATCACATATTTTTGAAAGGCTTCACTCTAAATGAAGTTTAGTCCTCCAGCAATCTGAGGGGAGAGGGGGAAGATCATCGTAGCATGAGTCTTCCTTGTTCTTTTTTTAAAATGGTTAGCCTCATAGTAAAAGTCAAGAAGACAACTATTCCTGGGCAAGCCTTCAGGACTTTCTGATAACACGAGGAACTGAAAAGCTGAGAAGGTATGCTGAACACCTGTTCCTTATGCCCTAAGGATGGATTCAGAAATCTGAGCCTCTGCACAGGTGATTCTCACTCAGGGTGTAAACTCTGATTTGGCTTTCTCATTGCCACACCCTCCCCCGTAAACTGATGAGTCCCACTTTCCTCTTGCAAAGTTGGATGTTCGAGGAACAAACAGAGTTTTAAAAAACCCTGAATTTCCTCTGCTGTTGTCTTTGATGGAGAGACACACATCCCTCTACCTCATTTAAGAAGATCTGACCAGTTCTGACCTGATTTAAGATACCAGCTGGGAAGTCTGATTACTACCTGGGAGCCTAGTCGAAAAAGATATAGCATCAACGTATCCCACTGGTAGCGAGTTAGGTTAACTAGAGAACTTAGTGATGATGGTTACCAAGGTGAGCAACAAGTAGGAGGAAAAGAGACCCAGAAATCAGAGGAGACAGAGGACAGTATACATAAATGACACAAGCCCAAGGACCCAACTTTCCTGACACCATGAGGTCCTCGATGTTCCTGTCCCACTACAAGCAAACATCTTAGAGAAAAAAGTAGCAGTGGAAGGAGGTGACTAGAGAATCTGAGCTATTATTGGGCAAAAGAGACAGTGTTATTCAGGGTGATAAGAGAGAGAGCAAGTAGAGGAACCAAGCTTTCTCTGTACATCTGAGTTGTAGTGGGAATAAGACTGAAGCCCAATATACACACATTAATATACTCAGATCAGATTTGTAACAAAACACCACCCTGTGGCATCTACTACAACCTCTAGGAGAGTTTACCATTTGGAGCTTTGAGGTCATAAAAACATCAGAGGTGGGCTAATCATCTGCTGAAATCACCTAATTTTACAAGTAAGGAAACTGAGTCCCTGAGAGTTTAAGGTGACCCAACTCTTTGGTGACAGAAGGAGAACAAAACCCCAGATGTCATGACCCAGTGTCCCCTCTCCCCCAACTATTCCTAATTACCTCCAAGGTCTGGATCAAAGAAGCCAGTTTTTCAACTTATCAATGAGTAATAAATATAGAATATTTTAAAACTATAAATACTTACAGGAAGGAAAATGAAGGAATGGTACTAGGCATTTTCTTAGTTCCTTTCCAGCTCTAACATTCTTTGATGAATAGCACACAGAAGCTTTGCTACAGCACAACCCCCTCTAGTGCATAATTCAGCATACGATGAGTATGAGTCTATTTTGGACCCCATCCAAGGAAGTTAATTCCTAGAAGTACTCAAAAGATTTTATACTCATCTATCGTGAAGCATCCTAAAAATAAGGCTGAAAATAATGTAAGGAGAATAACAGTAATCTTTTGTTACACTTGTATTATGTGCTAAACATCATGCTATCCCACGGGTTTTCAAAAGGCACACCATGACCTTTTCTGGGTCATGAATCTAGTGGGTCATGAACAATTTTTTAAATGAAAGTAGGAAAGAAAAGAGAGTGCATTATATGTATTAAACATTGTTTTATAAAACTTATGTTTCTGTCCTGTGGCTAGTGATTAAAAGAGAAAGTTTCAAAGCCTCTGCCTCACCTCCAATCTTAACAACTGCCCTGCTAATTAACTATTAGCCCCATTGTATAAGTGAGGAAACAGGGACAGAGAGGATAAGTGATTTGGCCAAGCTGACCTAGCTAGTGAGTGGCCAAGCTAGAATTTGGATCTACAACTGTTTGACTTCAAAATCTTGTGTTTTTACTTCTATTCTGGTTATAAATTATTAACCAAGGAACTGCAGTAATTGTTGCTGATCATATTTTCTTTGTGAAGGCTACAGTGGTTTGTATTGAATCCAGTTAGAATGGAGAAATACAATATAGGTTCAAATGATGTATTCTGAAGAGAGTAAACTGTTTCATAGGCGCTGAAATGAGTATCTGAGACCTCTTCCTATAGGTGCTAGCTATGCCTAATATATTTCATTAATTTGCTGCTAAATGCATACATGGAATAACAATGGTTTTAATCCTCAAGTAACTAAAATACTAATCTCTACAAGTGTTAAAATGTTTGAGAGAGTTTTTCAAATTTAGTTCACACGGCATTTCTCAGTAGCACATTTCTTGAGCAAACACAGACCTGGCACATGAGAAAGATAAAACAAATATATACAAAACACAGTCCCTAAACTAAACAATATTTTCATTCATTTGAGAACACAAACTATACACATATAAAGTCATCAGACTACGCTATAATTCCACCTAAACTGTGAAGAAGAAAGGAAGACAACTCAGGTGCCATGCTAATTTTTAGACTCATACAGTTCTATGGATTCTACCAGTTGCACTGCAAGTTTAGGTGCTGTTATTCGCACCCCTCAGATTTGAAAGCTCAAACTCAAAAGTAGGAGGTGACTGAAATGAGCATCTAACCTTGGTCTTTCTGATACCACTACCCAAAGTCTCTTTACAGACAGGTGGGCTTCCGGTAGACAAAAGAGGTGGTTAGAGATTTTGAGACATGCTATGCAAACATTCCCACTTTTTTCCATATGAAAGAAATGTACTTTCTTTTTCTCCAGGGCTGCGTTTCTTATTGCTGTCAGGCAGCAATGTTCTCTTAAAAGAAATCCACATCTTTCTCTAAAGACAGGCCTAGAAAAGCCAAGCTCTCTCCCCTGACTGTTCAGTTCAGCGGCTGCCTTTCACCCTCACCTGCCGAGTGTAGAGGACATTATGGTACGATGCTATTTTCCATTGGCTCTGCTACTGGAGATTACAGCATGCAACTGTGACAAATGGATATTCCCATTAAATCCTTTAGTAGAGTGGGGCATTCCATTAACCATTGGCACTATCCCAACCCAAGTGAAACATTGGGTCATTTTTTTCTTGTGAGCAAGAAGTGAAGAGGGAAAATAAAGGATAGACTCTAATTACCTTTCCTATTTTTTTGTGTTGCATGTATTATGATAGCCGTATATTACAATTATTTATAATTAATATATGACAAGCTGTCAGCTAAAATTTAACAGGTGATTTGTCAAGAAGTTCCATTAACTCATACATGAAGCAGTGGATTTCACTATTTCCAACAATAAAAGTGTGTTTTGGTTTTGTTGTTTTAAATCTATTGTGTCCAAATATTCAGAGGCCATCTCTCTTTGTATATTTGGAGCATCTTTTATTTTTTTATTTATTTTTTTTAATTTTATTTTTTGTGGTATGCGGGCCTCTCGCTGCTGTGGCCTCTCCCATTGTGGAGCACAGGCCCCGGACGTGCAGGCTCAGCAGCCATGGCTCATGGGTCCAGCTGCTCCGCGGCATGTGGGATCTTCCCGGACTGGGGCACGAACCTGTGTCCCCTGCATCGGCAGGTGGACTCTCAACCACTGCGCCACCAGGGAAGCCCCTGGAGCATCTTTTAAAAAGACAACTCATGCTAACACAAATGGGTTCTTTGTTAGTAATGTTAAGGAATAAGCATATTTTTGGCCACTTTAACCTTTAAATGCTAATGTTTTCACTAAGAAAATTAATTGCCTCGTGTTTATTTTGAAGGTTTAAACTTTTATGATTTTTATACATTTTAAATGGTGCCTTTAATAGTAAAGACAAAGCTGAATGGAGAGGAAAGTAATTGCCATTACTTATATTCCATTTAGTTTTTGTATCTTACACTAGAGAATTTTGAAATGAAGGAATATTTTAAAATACAGAACAAGATTAAGAAGTCACCAGAAAGCTAGTAATTAATCACCCAATAGAGGAGGAAGTTTACAGAGACCAGAAACTGATGGAACAGGCTCCCTTTAGCTGAATGGCAGAAGAATGGGGCAAGGATGGAAATGAACCACTGAGATTTCTTGGGAGGGATAACAAGATTCTTTAAAAGAGGAGAAGCTTGGTTTCAATATCTATCGAATGTCAATGTCATGGGACCTAACCTGGAGATGAAGTTAAATTTGAAACTACAGGGGTTTTTTTTGTTTTTTTTTTTTGTGGTATGCGGGCCTCTCACTGTTATGGCCTCTCCCATTGCAGAGCACAGGCTCCGGACGCACAGGCCCAGTGGCCATGGCTCATGGGCCTAGCCGCTCCGCGGCATGTGGGATCCTCCCGGACTGGGGCACGAACCCGTGTCCCCTGCATCGGCAGGCGGACTCTCAACCACTGCGCCACCAGGGAAGCCCAACTACAGTTTTATTATTGGATCCCTGGCCAAAGTTGGTATTGTTTTAAGAGAATGAGAGAAAAGTAAAGCAGCATTTGTTTAATATTTCATTTGCACAAGGTTGACTCATCTTTCAAGACTAGGACGTGCTGCAGGATGTTAATGTCTTGCCCGCAGCTACTGTGGAGCGTGCTACATCTCCTTAATGAAAGAATGTGCTTCAAGAATCAATGGTTAGGGAGTTCCCTGGTGGAACAGTGGTTGGGAATCCACCTGCCAATGCAGGGGACACAGGTTCAAGCCCTGGTCCGGGAAGATCCCACGTGGCGCCGAGCAACTAAGCCCGTGAGCCATAACTACTGAGTTCGCGCACCTAGAACCCATGCTCCGCAACAGGAGAAGCCACCGCCATGAGAAGCCCGCACACTGAAACGAAGAGTAGCCCCCGCTCTCTGCAACTAGAGAAACCCCATGCACAGCAACGAACACCCAACGCAGCCAAAAAATTAATTAATTAAAAAAAAAGATTCAATGGTTAGAGAGAGAGAAAAAAAAACAAAGAACAAAACCACAAGGGTAAAGTAAAACCCAAAGCACAGCAGCTTTTCAACACTATTAAGATTTCTGTGTCCACCAACAAAGTTGTCTTCACAGTTTTAGCAAGAAAGCCATACAGAGTCATGAAGTTATTTGTAAAGGGTCTTTCAAAAAGGGTTTCAGAAAATGATTTTCAGAAACTAACTCAGAATCGAAACACCACAAATTGATTTCCATGTAATAGGGAGTATATCTCTTCACAGGCTGGGAATTATAAATGACCAGTGACAAACCAGTCCTTGTATCCTGGACCGAGAGCCCAGTTACCAGATTTCACCTTGCTTCCCAGGTGCAGCATAGCTGTGGATGTTTCCACAGGCATTTGAGAGCAATTTTCAAGACCATGAACACAGCAAAGACATCAAGACGACTATTTTTTCAGCCACTTTTCAAACCTTTCTCTATCTTTGTCTTATACTTCTATATTTATCTTATACTTCATTATGCCACTTAATTTCTGCTGGGTGTGTCCATACTTGGCAAATGTTATTTTTCAGTTGTTTGACAGCAGATTCATGTCTGACTGGAGCCAAAAAATCTTATCATAAGGCTTTAAGCACTGTATGTACTCCATAAATATTTGGGAAAGTAAAGGAAGGGAAGGATGGAGCTAGGAAGAGAGAAAGAGGAAATGAATTGATCAATAATTACTTATTTCATGTGAAACATCACTTTCTTTACAAAGTTTCCTGTAGTTCATTAAGTAGAATGATTTTGTCCTACCTCTGGTCTCACATTCTTTTCTTTTATTTCCTATTTCTCTGTATTTTTTTGTGTGTATTCACACCCTATTAATCTCTGAACATCTCCACACTCTTATATATCACTATCAACAAGCACAGAAGCTGGACTATGAGCAGATCTCAAAAGATTTCTGCTGAATGACTTGATGGATGATAGATACCACTGTGGCTGGTCAGATGTCACCTTCAGAGTCCCTCCTATTGGGCCTTTGCTGAAAGGTACAGTGACAGAGAGTTTGGTAAGAGTTAGGCCTCACTAAAACACACAACAAAATGTCACAGACAAGAAACCATAATAGAATCTGAACAGGAGTGGATGGATTCATACTTCCACAGAATTTTTTTCTTTTTTTCTTTTTGGCTGCATTGGGTCTTCGTTGCTGCATGCAGGCTCTCTCTAGTTGCGGAGAGCCGGGGCTACTCTTTGTTGCAGTGCGCGGGCTTCTCATTGCGGTGGCTTCTCTTGTTGCAGAGCATGGGCTCTAGGCGCGCGGGCTTCAGTAGTTGTGGTTCACGGGCTTAGTTGCTCCACGGCATGTGGGATCTTCCCGGACCAGGGCTCAAACCCGTGTCCCCTGCATTGGCAGGTGGATTCTTAACCACTGCACCACCAGGGAAGTCCCATAGAATTCTTAATGAGAGTAATTACAAACTTTCATGGTTTCCTACAAGATGTCAAAATAACTGATCAGTTCAGTAGAAAAACATCCTTCATACTGAACTTTGCATTTTTAACTGGGTACACTCTATTAGGTGGACAGAGCATTCACTTGTCTGTACATTTTTTTTCTTATATCATCACCTATATTATTCCAATGCATCCTGATTTTCAAATTCATTGACCACATCTCCAAAGTTACTAGTAACACTAAACAGGTCCAGCAGAAATTTAAAGAGGCAAAACAAAAACTATTATTTCCCACATGTATTATTACTTTAGTCTATTCAATTCCATGCTTGTTTTATAAATGTAGAAACACCACTCTTGGTTAGTTATTATCTGGTATTAATTCTTGAAGGTTGCATTTTGTCTCCTTACCACCAAAACCCATCTTTCTAATACAAACTTCGCTATTTTTCTTTGGACTAGTACACTAATACTTTTTTGTATATTCTTCTGCTCCTAATCTTTTTCTTATTGGCCCCAATCCATTCTCCACTGTGCTGCCCAATTAACTTTAATAAAGCACACGTTTGGTTATGTAACTTCCATGCTCAAAAATAAGTAAATAAAAAGCCCTCAGTGGTTCATGATTATTGACCAAACTAAGTACACATGTTCTACCGCATTCAAAGGCCACCACAAATGGAATGCTGCCTGAATCCATTTTTCCACTCTAAACTTCTACCTCTTTATGACCAATACCCTAAACTCCAGAACTGTCTGAACAAAAACGTGCATTTTTCTTAGCCAGAAAGTTTCCTATGATCACCTACACGTTGAACTCCCATCCAGCCTTTAAGAATCATTTCATCAAAGAGTTGGGCTTTTTTTTTTTTTCCTGATTCTTCTACCCAGACACAATTACTGCTTCATTTAAAACATCTGATTCTTCAGGCTTCCCTAGGCCATTTTTTCTCTGTTGCATTATTTCACTATACTGTATTCTAAACTCACATGGTAATAAACTTGTGGCTTTATTTATTAAAAAAAAACCCAAAAACTAATTCTTCAAATCTCTCTACTGCTAGATAAACAGTCTACTGAAGTAGGATAAAAGATCACAGAAAGCACTCATGCCCAAGATGTGTTCCATAGCTCATTTTATTGGTATCCATCCATTGATTGGAATGGTAACATATTATAAATATGAGAATGCACTGGATGGAATCAGTGGGAAATTATGCAAACTTATGTCTAATCACACCTTGAAAGTTCTTTTGCCAGGTGTCTATGTTTAAGAAGAGAACAAAGAAATTCCAAAAATTCTGAGTTAAGACCAATATGAAGAGCAAAAAACAATGGAAACTTTTAACTCTCTTTCTCTTTCTCTTTCTTTCCTTCCTTCCCTTCATCCCTTCCTTCCTCCCTCCTTTCTTTTTCCCTCTCTCCCTTTGTTTCTTTCTTTCTTTCACTCAACTTTGCTCATTATCCATGCCAGGAGATGAACCAAACTGGGACTATTAACAATCTTTGACCTCAAGAAGCACAAAAGCAAATCAAGTCAGGCAGGAGTTTTTCTCTGCCTTCCCCTCGACAAAGAAACAAGTGTCAGACATCTAGAAGCAGTCCTGAAATGGACACTTGGCACCCATGCTTTCTCCATCACAAGAACCTCCTGCCTGGTGAGTTTCAGGCTCTAGGAAATATCCTACCTTGTACCAAGTGGAGGTAAGAAGGAGCACAGCCCCTGCATTATTTTTCCTTTTTATTCCTGCACTGCCCCAGAGAAGGCTGTGTTCCCAGACTGTGGATGTCAGAACTGCTCAGTTTGGTCAGTTAGGCTGGGGAAAGAAGAGATGGCTATTAGAGCAAATGCTGAAAGCTATATTTCATCCATGATTCAATCCTTTCCGTGCCATCCATAACACACCTGCCTTTTATCAAAGTCATGTTTATACTTGGGTTTCTCATTCCTTCCCTGTGCCTCTGCTTGGTATGTTTCCAGATGGCAAGACTGTAAAATCTTCAAGAGAAAGTTGGGCCTTAATCTTCTGTGCGTCCCTTGTATACCTGCAGCATGTCTTGTACAAAGAGTTCAAGATACAACACTGTTGAAATGAATTTTTCTGAAGTCTAGTGTTTTCTTTGAAATGAATGTGAGCCCTACTGGGCATAAGTATATCCCAGTTACCCCAGTTTAATATATTCTATTGTATTGTCCCCAGAGAGTATACTTGCATTTATAAGATCACAAGTCTAAATGTTGGGAGTGTCAAACCCCTAGAATGGTGGGTCCCACCCCTGGCTGCACATTCAAATCACCTGGAACACTTTTTTTTTTTTTTTTGCGGTACGCAGGCCTCTCACCGCTGTGGCCTCTCCCGTCCCGGAGCACAGGCTCCGGACGCACAGGCTCAGCGGCCATGGCTCACGGGCCCAGCCGCTCCGTGGCATGTGGGATCTTCCCGGACTGGGGCACGAACCCGTGTCCCCTGCATCGGCAGGCGGACTCTCAACCACTGCGCCACCAGGGAAGCCCACCTGGAACACTTTTAAACCATATGCCCAGAGTGCACTCATATAAGCTGAATTGGATTCTTTGGGAATGGGGCACTAGCATAATTTTTTAAAAAGCTACACAAGTGACTCAAATGTTAACCAAGGTAGAGTAACCTTGCTTTACAGCTCTAGGAAGCATAATTTGAAAACACACTAGACTAGATTAGTTTTTCTAAAGTACTTCCCAGCTCCAGGATTCTTTGTGAAAGCACTTTTGTAAGTGAAAAAGAAATGGCCCCTTAATTGGATTCCATTTTTAAGTAGTAGCTACAAATGAAACACAGCCCAAATTTTGGATACTGGTGGGGTGTTTTTAGCATTTCTTTTTACTTAGTTTTCATGTATGCCCATTCATCCCATGGCTCATTCATTCAGGCCTCCACTGTGTGTAAGGTATGTCAACTATGCACTATTAAGTCATTCTAAGAATGTGTTCTGCGAGCAAGGCACACAGAGTAAGGAAAACCCTTTCATCCAAATACAATGCAAACATACCCTAATGATTTTCATTCCCTGCAGTCCAATTAAAAGAGGAAGCAATGACATCAAAGTAGCCTAAATTCCAGCCACCACCACCCCCAAATAAATCTGTGATTAAAACAAAGAAAGGATCAGAAATACTGAAACCTTCCCCCACCCCTTGGAAACAATCTGGAATTAAGTTTTGATGCTCATGTGTTATTTTTGAGTTAAATCAGGAACAACAAAACTACTACTTTGCGAGAGAAAGATGTTGATCACAAATTTTTGCTTAAGGAATTCATTTTCTGGAGAGGAGAGTATTCTTGGTAAATACTAATAATAGAAAATGATCAACTGTGCAAACTACGCCACTACAGCAGACTTCCTTTATTTCACCAAGAGTTCTTAGCACAGTATCCAACAAATTCAAGGAACACTATCCACACCATATGAGTTAAATATTAACATTTATGTGGCACTTTGCAGTTTACAGAGAATTTTAAAACAACTGTCTCTTTAAGGCTAATAATAATTTTGTGGATAGTAAAATACCCATGCTCTGAATCAGAACCTCTGGGCTAGTTTCTGGGAGTCAGAATTTGGGGCAAGTTTTTGGGGCATTCTGAAAACCACCATGATAACTAAATTCAAACCCACTGATTTGTTGTATTGTTCCTAGGAAAATAACCCAGTACAGCTGAGCAGATTTTGGCATTTCCTAAAAGGCTAGTTGTCTTTTTCTAGGATTTGCCTTTTTCTTTCTTCCATACTTTTTAAAAGGAAAAAAAAAATTTCAGGTGGCACTATTTTACCTAAATCTAGAAGCTTTTTAATTCTGCTATGCACAGCTGGCTTTTTCTAACAGTTGTCCTTGTTCTCAAGGAAGCTCCTAGCTTCTGGCACTGGGGGGGGTGGGGGTAGGGGCGGGGGTGGGGGGGTGGTGTGTGTGTATACCAGGCATTGTAGTAGAAACCCAGCAGCCTGCTGGGGCATTTCAGTGGGCTTCAGCCTTCTATATGGGAACCCACTAGTTCTAGCCCTCATACTCAGGGAGAGAATCGGCCGTGAACTATTTGTGTTGGTGTGTGTCATTTGCCATCAGTTTTAAAAAAGCCTTAAAAGTAAAAGATGCTCTCAGCTAGCTATCTCCCCCCACTCTACCCTTAAATTATATTAGAACAGCATAATAGCTACCTTGGAAATACGATCTCATATATAACTTGGAGGAAACAATAGTCAAAGAGACCCGTCAATGAAATCTTCTTTAGAATAAAACTATGCATTTCAAAGGGAGGAGACAAGGTTATGTTTATCTTTTAATTACTCCTAATCTACGCAGAGACTGGAGAGAAGAGAATTTTGATTTTAAGTCTGGAATGAAATATACTTACCTGGAAATGAAGATGAAAGGGAAAAAAAAACCTCAAAAATTAAGAGAAAGTGCGTGTCAACCACCCATATCTTGTCGATTCTCAAACTTTCCAGATTCTTTTGGTTCACCACCCCAACCTTAGTAATACCCTCTTGTTTAACAAGCCTCCAGTTATTCTGGTTACAGTTTCTGGGAAATTTGTCTGTCAAAAGAAGAGAGGTTCCAAAGAATTTGGTATTTTTCCTCTTGGGCAACTGAAAGTCGTAAGTGTTATTATGGCACCAACGTGATCTCTCTCTCTCTCTCTCTCTCTAGTTCAACACCCCATGATGTACCTGTCCTTTGGCCTTGAACATTATGGGGAGGACAGGGGAGTGGATATACTCATTACCTGACATAAATGACTACTCTAGCTCCCTTGGAACTTTACCCTCTGTCTAGATGGTACCTCATAGTGAAAAGGATATTGGGGAAAAGGGCCCCAGTTTGCCATATCTTTGGTTGCCCAAAAGGGTAAGAGAGCTTTATGCTTTTTATTTCCTGGATGCTGAGAAGAAAATGCAGCCATCTTATCTGAGACCACCAGGTTCCCCTCCTTTCCATATATTTTGTCTTATACCCTTTAAACTCTCAAATCAGTACCCATGTTGCTAGGTTCATAATTAGAGAGTTGGCAATGCCTGCTCCCTTGCTTTCAATTCCATTTATACAAATGTTCCCATCACTCGTTTTAAAAGCCCTGGGCACATGTTCAAAACATACAACCCAAACAAACAAACTGCACAACCTAAGCCAAACCCACCAACAACTGGACACCCTTCCCATTTTGGAAGGCCACCCTGAAAAGTTACTTAATTGCAGCATATTCTGTGAATCAAAGTTCACAGAGCTGAAAATGAAAGTTTTATGTTAGCACCTTACCACCAAAGAAATGTAGGACATACAAATAAAGCCACAGAATCAGCTACTTAAGATTCACTGGAGTAAATTTCACCTTGAGTGACATCCTTAGAAAATAGAATTTTTAGGGAGGAGTAGAATTCCTATGGGGAATTTTAGCATAGGGTTAAACTCTGGCAGAATTTATTATTTGCAAGTGCTGAGAAAGAGTTTATATTTAGAACTAAGTTCTTGATCTTATCCAGTGATTGACTTTTTGATAGCAAACTTCCTGTCTGTCATTTACGCCTAAAGCTGACATGATCACAGCAGTGGAAGCTGCTATAAATGAGGCCATGATAAGAATGAAAACTATACCAATGGGAAGGACTCCAACATGTAGGAAAAAGATAAAACTTATGATATATTGTTTTTTACCTTGGCACAGTAAAAAAAAAAAAAAAAAAAAAAAAAATTAGGGGGAGGGGAATAGCTCAACAAAGCTCAAATTTTGGTGTGAAATTTCCCCAGCAGAGAATAGGCAGAACTGCCCAAATGCACTGTTTGGCTGTTTGGAGCAGTAAGGAAATGAGGATCTTTGGCTGTGATTCAGGCTGGCACCATGGTCCTGAGATGCCACAGGGAAGAAATGTGTCTGTCCTCTGCAAGAGGGCAACCTCTGGAAATGAGCAGTGGTGCAATCGATCAACAGCCAGGGCCGAGAGCCCTCACTCTTCTGTTTCTCGGTCAGAGCAAACCACTTAAAAGTCAGCTCATAGCCCCCAATAAAAACAGAGACGTTTATAACAAGTGGTACCACCTGTGCTTATGTCTCAGCTCAGCCAAAATAATTTCCTCTCCTGAGTCTTCTAACTGTGGTGAAGGGTGAGGCATGTGACGGTGAGGATGTGAAGAGGAGGAAGGTTCCAACATGGAGCCTGCGGAGTGAGTGGATTTTCATTGTCTGTGCAGAGATCAGCAAGTCTGTCTCCTTTACTCCGGAACAACTGTGTGTGATATGATCTCCCAACCCCTATCAAAAAAGGCTCTGTCTTCGGGAAAACAAAGACTTCTCTGCTCAGTGCTGTTCCCTCCCGTGACTGAGTTTTCTTTTTAACAATGTTACATTATTACAAACTTTGTAAAGCTTGGGGTATGGAGGTTGTATTAAAAACACAATAAAGAAGAGCAGCTGTTTATACAAGCTAGTTTTTTGACCATAATTTTACTTTTCTCTGTCTTCTTGATGAATCAGGACATTTTGAGCCAGGTATCTGCACAAAGCATGATAGAATGAGGATAAAATGGCACATCACTAGGATGTGACCTACATTTGTGTAAACCTTGTGGATACAAAGTGCTTCATCACTTACTTTAAAACAAAAAAACAAAAAACTCTGTAATTCTTTCTTTTTTATCTTTTCATGAAAACCATCCAGGGGCAGTCTAAATTTTTCAGAAAGAACAAATTTTTCAGTACAGGAGGGAGAATTTGCCAGTACAGCAAGGAGCCAGCCAAGTTGCTTTGGAGGAGTTGAACAAGTACATTTCAATAAGGACCCAAAGAATCCTTGGCAACCAATCAGAAGAACCAGTCACCGTTGCATTAAGGAAGCCCTCAAATATGAGGGCTGTCGGTGGAAAATAGAGTTACTCACCAACTGAAAATGTTTACTTGAAGTGAGAATTATTTTATGGAAACCACTGTGAGTTTTGGAATACTTACAATCTGTTCAGATTGGTGGCTGTGTACAATGTAACTGCCTCAATATGCCCTGAGACTTCTAATCTGTCTGCCTAATGGAGCAGGTGGCGAGATTCTCCACTGAGCTGACGGCACCTGGAGGGCAGGGACCGTGTCTTATTCATCTTGGATCTCATACAGTACCCAGCTCTTCAAAGGCAGTTGATAAATATTGAATGAAAGAATCTTTACATACATTGCCACATTCTCTCACCCGCTGGCATAAAATGCCACTACGTCTATCATCTCTATCTTATTGCCCTGCTTTATTTTTCCTCTGAGGTATTATTGCCAGCTGTCATGTGATATGTGGTTGTTTTTATTATCTGTGTATTATTTATTTTTCTCCACCAGAATCTAAGTTCCCTGAGGGTAGGGACTGAACAGATTTGATTTCCTTTATATCCCTACCCTAGTTCCTAGGATGGTGCCTGGCATAAAACAGGTCAATTATAAATATGTGTTTGATTTTCAAATGAATGCATGAGTGATAAACAGACGGTATTCTCTTTCTCTTTAATTTTTTTTCTTTTCTCTTCATTCTCATCTATTCCATCTTAATAAGGCCTGAAAATTATACTATGAACTTAAATCAGTAGTAACAAAAGGAGGGTTCTTTTATATAGTGATTTATTCTAAAGAATGAAACAAGGAAACAAGGTCTTGCTGGTGTTAGGCTTGTGGCTCTACAAACCTACAGAGAAATATGAGTGACAAGAAATAAAGAAGAGAGGGAGGCAAAAAACAAAACAGTCTCCTGGAGGCCATCAGTGGTGGACTCCGTATGAACTAACGGGCCACCACGTGTGAATAGTAAAACACGTTTGTGCACCATTTTCTAGATTCTGTGTGTGCACTTAGTCATTAAAACAAAACACTGGGTTCTTTATCATACTGGGCAGGGTCTTCATGTCCTTCCAGGCTTAGAGGGACAAAACTACATCTTATCCAGATTTTGAGTTCTCTTAACATCTCACTTTTAAACCTACGGTACAATTTTAATAAGACAATGTAATACTTTTTCCCTTGGGCATTTCTGCATTGTCCCCACATGTGAATGAATAACAATTCACAAGCTATTAATAATGTTTCCATTTTACTACCTAATTCAATGGCTAATGGCTGATAAAACCAGTGACCAGATGGTCCAGTGACTTGTCCATGATTTACACGTGATTGGTGATCCTGCCAAATATAAAACCTTCAATTGCAAACTCCAGATATTATTTCTTTCTTTCAAGCCAATATAGAGCAGAAGTTCTTTGTTTCCTGTAGATGCTCACAATGTGTGATGACAGTTGAACAGGCTTGTTTTTGCAATTTCCCAATTTTATTATTACCAAATGAACCTGGGATAAATAGGAAAGTGGCCTAGCTGCAGAGTCTGACTCTGGGGAAAACAGATGAGTAGCAAAGGTCTGTCATTGGCCTTCCCACTATGCTCCTTCTCTCCCCTGAGCATCTCATACTCTCTGCCTTAATCCCAATCCCCTCAGTACTTCTGACCAACCACGCACTAGGTTGCCTTGCTCTCCTAATGAATCTTATTTCTCCCCTAATTTCCAGAGTGGAAACTGCACTGGAGATGAAAGAACATAATCCCTAACTCTGTTAATAGCTCTGTATCATGGGGTGAGCTGTTAAAACCCCCAGAGTCCATGTTTCTTTATCTGTAAAACAGAGATAATGATATTTATTTCACAGAGTTATTGCACAGACTACTTAAAATTGTGTACTTGAAACTGCCATGTAGAGCCTGTCTCCTAGGAAATGCTTGGTAAATGTTTAGGTGACAATGTCTAGATATTTGTTCTGACCTGAGATGGTGATTCTAAAGAAACTTTCAAAACAGAAAAGTGAAGGACATTTTTCTAGCAGATGATGAGGGCATTCCTTCAGTTGGAGCAAGAGCGGCATGGGGAGGAAGTAGAATATTTAGGGCCCTGAGGTACAGTTGTTCAGTGTCTAACCTGTACAACTGTACATGGGCACACTGAAGATAGACACCCATTTATGAAACAGACATAAAAATGGATAAAAGACCCTATTCAGGTTTGGGGGGATAAGTAAATGAAACAGTGGACTCCAATCACTAAGTGTATTAGAAGTAATTATGATAACATAATTGCTCACGTGTCTGGCCCTTTCTAGTGGATGGGAAAGCTCTCTGGAAGTTCTAGTATAATCACAATAAACTTAACTGAAGACTAGCAGAATGACTTCAGAAACTATTTGCTTCCTTCATGACACAGTTCATATTATCTCTAAGATGTTATGATCTTTGACAACTCGTTTTTAAGCATAAGGTAAGCATTTTGATGTGTATTTTCAAAAGTATGTAGCAGGGCCAGGGAGTCGATGGTTGTACAATAAGCAAATCTAGTTGTTTGGGTGCTCATGTATATTATTATGTTTAATAAGAGGCATTACTTATTTCCTTAGATAATGTTTAACATCAACAATGTATTTCATGGTTTCAGTGTGATTAGAAGAACAGGCTCCAGACTCACACAGAGTGGGCTGATATCCTGGCTCAGCCGCTTACTGAGTGACTTTGTACCTGTGTTTTAACCTCTCTGAACCCCATGACTCACTTAATTTTTACAGTTGTGGTGAGATGTGGAAAGATGGATAAAAATCCAATTTTTTATGATGTTGAACCACCAAATTAACCAATCCTAGTCCTATCCCTCGATTTCCTCTGAAATAATAATCGTCCTTATTAAGAACCATGTTTGTTGGGTTTTCTCTTACTTGCAGCTCAAAGCATCTTACCTGGTACATCTCTTTTCAATACTTCGGTAAGTGAGGATACTCATACGAGAATAGAGCACAGAATGGCCCTAATTTTGTATTTTACCACTTTTGCTCTGATGTTCTCTACCAGGTTAATCTAAACCAAGAGCGTTTATGTGAATGAGTGAGTGAGTGTGTGTGTGTGTGCGCGTGCATGCACATGCATGTACCAGTTGTTATTTAAACAACTCATGAGACATAGGTGAAGAAAATTCACTGGGACTGGTTTTATTAACAATATACTCCAGGTGTATATTGGGGAATAGTCATCAAACCAAATGAACTGATGAAAAGCCTGTATTCTACTAAACATCAGTTTCCCTTCCCCTTTAAACTCTGGAAATAGACCAGAAACCTGGTTTTCTGTGGGAAAAATGTTATGAGTCCTGAAAACTCTTTATGCCTCTAAACCTCCTTTGTATGTTCATGTACTCTAATATTACAGGATAATCACTTTACTGCAATATCCTCAGAAGAATTTGGAGCTTTGTCATTTTCTGGTTAAAGGTTTCATTATTTTCTCCTGGCAGAAAACTAGTCAGAAAGAATTCATTGGCTGTTTAATTCTAAGTTAATATACTTTGCCCATTCAAATCTGGGAAATTCACTTGCAAAAATAACTCAGCACATTTGGTGTTCTTTAAGGACTGCAGTAAAATTTTACTGAGTGACCTGGTACCCTTTGCAAACAGGGACTAGTTTGAAATTTTTGAACAAAAAATGCAAGTATGTTTGCATACATCTTTAAAATTTACAAAGTTCAAGATCATGTCCTGATATGTGGCCAATGCAGATTGTGTTTTAAATGTGTCCTTTTAAATGTGTCCTTCTTGTCCCTTTCCTTACCATTCTGTTTCACTTTTTAAGTAATTTGTATTAGCCAAATTGGAAGAAGAAACCTAATCTGGGCATTGTTCCAAAAAGTCAAACATGAATAACCCAGAGTAACTTCTATGTCAAATTAATAGTTAATTAGAACCTCATGTATAAATCTACCTGAGCAAGTAAACATCTCATTTTTAGCTGTTTTTAGAATTTTATGAGACACTGACACCCAGGGACTTTTACAAAGGTGGTGTATTTCTCCTATTGTAAAGAATTTCAGAGCAACAATAAATCAGCTTAGTAAATTAATGTCTAACTAGATTTACATATTTTAATGAGCAAGTAGTCTTTGGTTGTTTTGGTATTTTTGATGACTTTTTTCTGACAATAGGTCAAATTATAAAAATTTGCATCCACTTACAAAATGATAGAAGTTTATCAGGAAAAAAATGCAAAAGAACTTTCAGATCTCAGTTATACCTGACATTTTTTTCTAGCAACATTTGCTAAGAATGATAACCCTCAGTGACATTTCACATTCATGAAGGAGACAGGCCAATAGACAAAGTTTCCAGGGGTCATCATTTTGTACTTTGCCCCTTTAACATTTAAACACTGCAAGCAAGTGTCTCCAACTTTTCTCAGATGATCCAGTTCTTAAAGATGAAGCCTATACAGGGCAGTGGATGGAAATAAAGGTGTCTACTGACATAACTCTGTGGAACTATTGCTCATGATCTACCTGAAATGGCACGGAAAGAGGGTCCAATCCTTCCTTGGCTGTTGATACTCATCATCTTAAGAAGTTGATGATACCCACCAGTATACAGGTTATGTGATTGGATCTGCAGATTGACCAGAGTTCCCTAATAATGAACACTTATTTAGTGCTTTATAGTCATTGGCAGTGGTATATATTAATCATACTTGGAGATGAGAGTCAGCTTACATTGCCAGATGTCACTCATTTGTCAGGAAGCCATCTGAAGGAACTTTGTGAAACACTGTGTCTCAGTGTTCCCAACAGCTGGATAATTTGTACAAGATTGGAAAGCAGTGGAATTGGTTAACACTATACCCTTCTGTGCAGTTCTTCATTCCAGGCACAGACAATACTTGGAGGGAAATAAAATGACTGCTGTACCTATTGTGTTCTCAGCTGCCTCTCTAACTATGCAAACAAATTAAAAGACACAGGACCAGTGTGTGGGAGCAGGGTAGGGGATGGTGGAGGACAAAAATGGAAGAAGAAAACTAAATAAAGAAAGTTTATAAATGCTTTAGAAGAGAAGTGATTTCAGTTACTACTAATTTAATTCTCTGAATCCTATAATCCCTTTTAGGGTACATAACACAAGATAGAGTGGCCACAGCTGTGCCGTTGGTAATTCTAGGTAGATGTCAATCCTACACCTCCTCCAGGTCACTGTTGGTTTTATTTCTATGTTTACCAGGTTCCTATGTCAGTAGCGTTAACTTTTACTCTCTTTTTGGTGTGGAACAATTCCTTTTCCCTGAGCAAGGAATGGACTAGGAGGCCTAAGGTACATGCATTCAGACAATACAATGCAGCTTTGTGTATTCCAGAGACAGGCTTATATTCCCAAGGGTCTAAAAGCATGTGCTATCCTTTCTTGGATCCATCAAGAGCTCAGGTATAAAACATGTTAGCCATGCAGTGGGTGAATGGCAGGGATGGAGAATGCCCCTCAAACCTGTCCTGGATGTTTCTGTTTGCTTGGTTTCACAATAAATACAAGTGCTGAGTGTAGGGTGTGGAGTGAGTAGGGAACAAACTATTTAATTGGGTCCAGTAGGCTTGGCTCTGCATTCATTCATTCATCTGTTCATTCATTCCTTCCTTCATGCCTTTACTCAAATATCTACTTTAAGCTTATTATATACCTGGGACTCTGGAAAACATGAAGGGTGCAATGATGAGCAAAAACAGACACAATCAGGTCACTGGCCCATTATCATAGAGTTCAGTGGTGACCTACTGGCCAGTGAGAATCAGTCCTGATTATTATTTTCATTTCAGATGTCTCTTTTATAATTAACATCCACCTCCCTATCCCAATTGTGAATTATAGATTTACTAACAGATTCTAAAATTTGGGAGGGGTAAGGATATTCCTGCTAACTTCTTTTAATTTGTCATGACAAACTTCCAGCCTTAGAGTTCATCAGACTTTGCTTCAGCATTATTTGTAGAGACAGAAATGGACAGAGGCTTGACCAAATCTGGAGGCCAAGGCTCTGATCATCCCTTTTCTGAGACTGCTCCAAATACCCTTCCTACGTTTCTCGATCCAGGAAAATGTGTAATGAGAGAAGAGTGATCTTTCCAACTCACAGAGGAGGAGAAACCTATTGACAGAGAGTGAACCTTTTTGGTCTCACTGCTTAAGTAAGAGTTTTCAAAGCAAACACTTTCAATCCTCCACTTGTAACGCTGTTTACAGAGAAAACACACCCTGTGTTGGCTGTGGGGTCTGGAATGTAGCCTTCCAAATAAAGGCAGGGGGGATTCCTGGGTGAAAAGAGGTCAAACTGGAGGAAAACTAAGACAGTCTTTTTTTTTTTTTTCCTCCAGCCATCCCCCTAAGCAACCTCACAGTATCTTCTGCCAGTAATCTACCTGGTGATATTTGATATAAGCTGGGATGGTAGCCACATTGATAATCACTAAATAAACAGCATATGAATGGCAACTGTTTGAGAGATAAGGCAGGATTTTAGATATTCAAGTTGCTTTTTCTGAGCCACACTTCAACTCTAGGCCTGACTCATCCCGCATTCAGCATTATCTGTGGAAATCGCCAGCCACCTGCTTCTGCCTTTTCTCTTTCATGAAGATGATGATGCAGCACAGCGTACAATCAACTCCTCCTCACTGCTTTTAATGTCATTATTTTTATTGAGCAAAGTTCTAACTGCTCAGAGCCAACTATTACTGTTTAATCTAAGGCCGCCTATTAGTAGGGTAATGTTATTACTGCAAAGACAGAACCAAGCAAATGGTCCAGGTACCCTGCGCTTTTCTCTCCATCAACTCATGCTTGCTCTTCCTCTTCCTAGAGCATTAACAAGAAGTGATTATTCCTTTGTATAGCAACACATTTATGCACACACAATAAAGAGAATGAAAATATTTTAATATATTTTGTTTCCTTAGCCTAAAATTATACTCCTAAGGTCATTTCTCTGATATGCAGCAGAGACTAGTAACACACTGGTCTTCCTCATTTAAAATAATAGTTGTAATTTTTCATTCCTTCTCTCATTTACTCATTCTTTCAATAATATTCATAAAGCACTTATTGTATGTCAGGCATTGGGGGTGCAATGGAAAAGAAATCAAATAGGTTTCCTGTTCTCATGGAGCTAAGAGTCTACTGAGAGAGATTGTTCCTGAAACAGTTGTATATTGATCAAATCTCTATACATGCATATTAAAATTCAATATGTAGTTTGGTCTTACAATGAAGTTCTCCATGAATACCACTGTAACGTGAAGCACTGACTTGTAATGCATCTATTTGGTTAGGCTAGATATATGAGGCTTTATTAAAGCTAGGCACGTATTTCCTTTCAAACATGAGGATACCTTCCTTCTACAAGGTTCCTGCAAATGATTATGATGTCGATATACAGCACTTTCAGTACAAGACAAGGAAGAAGCTATAGTATATATTACAGGTACTGATAAACTCACAGGGGTATAGATTTACATACAGAACAGACATATAAACAAGTAAACATAGTCCATTGTATGTGCTTTACTAAAAGTATGAGAGCACAGCATAGCAGGAGTGAGAAGTGGGACAATGCGGGACAGAGTTTAAAAAAAAAAAGAAGCTTCCAGGACCCGCATCTTAAGGATGAACAGAATTGACCAGAGACAGGAAAAAGTGGTGAGAAAGGGAATAAATTCACAGAGGATTAAAGACTCATCCAGGCATGGTTTTCTCAGTCATTCTCATCATTCCTCTCATGGAAAGAAAGCCTCAGTTACCTTTCTAGACATTCTCCCGGACTCTTACTATGCTCATTCCTGTCTTCTTACTCAGAAGAACAAGGAAAAGAGAAGGAAGGTACCATTCAGCGTTTAACTATCGTTAAACAGGCTGGTAGAAAAACAAAGGGGGAAGCAAAGAGCCCCAGTATCCTGAGGATCAGGCCTCAAAGGTCAGAGTGCCAATAAAAGTGGTCTGAAAAAACCATGTTAGGGCAAGAACAAACAGGTTCTTCTATTTTTTCCTTCTATGTATAGTATCAGGAAAGATGGACTCTGGAAGAAATAATGTTGATTCATTGACTAAAACCAGGGAGGTGCCCCTTTCATTTTATTTCTCTTTGACTAGATTTATTTTACAGTATCTCATCTTAAACTTGTAGCTCTGGAGAGGATCTTTGAAATCATCTAATCCAATGCCCTTGTGTTATGGATTAACAAATTACAGATCAGAGTGGTGAGGTAATTTGTTCAAGAACATAATTACTTTGGGGCAAAACTGAGACCAGAACCTAGATCTTCTGGTCCCTCCGAAAGTAGAAAGTGAGTTATTCAGACATGGTTTGACTCTGTGCTCTTACCTATATCTGTGTCCATTTACACTGTAAGGGAAATAATAATACTTTACTGGGAAGTTGTGAGAAATAGGTAAGAAAAGTACATGAGGGCTTCCCTGGTGGCGCAGTGGTTGAGAGTCCGCCTGCCGATGCAAGGGACGTGGGTTCGTGCCCCGGTCCGGGAAGATCCCACGTGCCGCAGAGCAGCTGGGCCCGTGAGCCATGGCTTCTGAGCCTGCGCGTCTGGAGCCTGTGCTCCGCAACGGAAGAGGCCACAACAGTGAGAGGCCCACATGCCGCAAAAAAAAAAAAAAAAAAAAAAAAGAAAAGTACATGAAAAACACCTAGCAGAGTACTGGAATCTTAATAGCTACTCACCTATGAAGCATCACTTTTCTCTTCCTTTACCCAACAAAAGTCATGTTGAGGAACTGGAGAAACTATGATTAAGATATTTTAATGTGGACCATCTTTAAAGTCTTTATTGAAGCTGTTACAATATTGCCCCTGTTTTTTACGGTTTTTTTGGGCTTTTTGGAGAAAGGCATGTGGGATCTTAGTTCGCTGACTAGGGATCAAAACCACAACCCCCGCATTGGAAGGTGAAGTCTCAACCACTGGACCACCAGGGAAGTCCCTGATTAAGATATCTTAGAGCATGACTTCTGAAGTCAGTCTGAAATAATGGACATTATTAGTGGAAGATAAATGTGAGAACTGATTGAAATCATACACACACACACACACACACAGTTTCTTCCCACAGTGAATAATAATCAAATGTTTAAAATTCCTGGTAATGCCTTAGCAATGCCAATTTTATTAATAATGAATACCAGTAATTGAGCACCTACTGTGTGTCACTTGAATCACATACATTAATTCTAATTCTGGCAACAATCTTGCAGAGCACTTCACAGATGTTGAAACCAAGGAGCACAGTGATTAAGTAATGTTACCCACGGTTTAGCAACTACCATGTAGATTCAGATGAAAATTATAGAAAATTTTCAACTCACACTTGTTCCAGGCAGATAAACAGAGAGAGGTGATTTCTTAAAATGCTTTCCAGAACAAATACCTAGATGCTTAAGCCAGCAGCTGTTCTCCTTGGGTATTCAATGGGCAGTGTTGCTAGGCCTAATCAGTCAGGACCAAAAACTTGGGTAATTTAAAAATTGAACAAAGGGCACAGATGAAGATTTCTTCCAAGCACACACCTGCTGGGAGCTATGCGTAACTATCCCTAAGGTCAGACTTAATTGGATTTAGATCTAAATGAACTCTGACACATTGATTATTCACTACTTGAAAGTAGAAGGAAGAAAAATGCTAAGGTGAGAGGTCAGGAGTGTAAGCTTTCTTTTTTCTCTCCTGTGGTCCTGAAAAGTCCTCGTTGAGGACTTCCTTTTAGTTAGGTTTTTTATTTTCACTTTTTTTTTTAATGTATTTATTTATTTATTATTTTTGGCGTGCTGGGTCTTTGTTGCTGTGTGCGGGCTTCTCACTGCGGTGGCTTCTCTTGGTGCAGAGCACGGGCTCTAGGCGCACAGGCTTCAGTAGTTGTGACTCGTGGGCTCTAGAGCACAGGCTCAGTAGTTGTGGCTCACGGGCTTAGTTGCTCCGCGGCATGTGGGATCTTCCCTGACCAAGGCTCGAACCCGTGTCCCCTCCACTGGCAGGCAGACTCCCAACCACTGCACCACCAGGGAAGTCCCTGTATTTTCACTTTTAAAGTAACATGGAAAACCCAAAAGTTTTGGTCCTAAGTCCATCCTAAATACAAATCTTCTTTCTTAACAGATTCAGGTTCTAGAATTAGTCCAGTAATGAATATAGGAGGCTAACAAAGGCGGCACAAAGTGCTTGGGGATATATAGTCAATAATTCTCAGAACTTTTTTCTTCCACAGAATGTTAAAAAATGGAAGTAGGCAATCTCAGACCCGACAGGAATATTAGGATCAATAGGATTGAGTGAATTACCTGCTCTGCCCCAAGCTTTATATATCTTAACCTCAGTTAATTCCCATAATTATTATTTCCATTTTATCACAAGTACAGTTCTTACCCTCATTTTATCAAAGGAGCAACTGAAGCTTAGAGAAATCATTCATTTAATGTCATGTATCCATAAATAACAGAGTTGTTATTTAGAGTCTAGCTCTGCCTGACCCTGGCAGCCAGGACTCTGACTGGGTGACTGTGCTGACACAGTCATGGTAGGTTAGACACTGGGTGGGGCTCATTGGGAAAACCTTCCTGGAAAAAGTGGGCCCTGAGTTTGAAGCAAGAGAAGATAAAAGATGTGGCTTGATTGCCTGTTGCCAGCTATGTCTGGCCTCTGATACTGCAGGTCCAGAGAGGGCTGGAAGCAGGGGCATGGCTTAGTTTAAATAACCCAGAGGAAGACTAAGGTGGAGTGAAGAGAGAAATCTGAAAGATTCAAGAGGTTCTCTGAATTTAGAGCTGGACCAAGCAATGAAGCTAGAGATGACCTGTGGATGTTTCTACACAGCAGGAGAGCAACCAGAGGCTTGAGACCCAAAGAACAATATGGGGCCCAGAAAGTGGGAAGGAGCAGACTGGGCTGGTTAGTTGGTAAAGATCAACAGGGGTATGGCAGGTTCTAGAAAAGAAATCTTTCTGAATCATTCAAAAAATAGTAAGCAATATTTCTACAGTGACTAAAGCGAAATCAATGATAGAAAAGATGAATTTGTAGAGAAGAGAAGGGCCATAATTCAATGTTCACTCTTGGTTTGCCATAACTCAACCAATATTTTTCTATTTTTTGTTCGTGCATCATTGTTTCATTTAACAAGTATCTGCTAAAGGCCCACTGTGTGTCAGGCTCGCTGAGGGAAGTGGAGTTTCCACAATGCTCATCTGAACCAAAATAGTATATCAGGTCTGCATGGAGGAAACAAAGTCATCTCTTGGATTCCAGTGAGGATGACATAAAGTTTATGACCACTGAGTTGATGAGTAAGTGCTTTGGGGAATGAGATGGGATCAATTAGAGTGACTCTTATAGTGCAAGTGAAGTGTTGATTGTATTGAATAAAATGGAAACAGACGAGCCCATGTTCTAAGAGGAAACAGAATAGGAAATGTGGATGAGATTTACAATGATGATAATAGTTCCCATTTGGGGACCCTGTACTTCTCAGCTGCCAGATGCTTTACTTATTCACCAGTCTACACTACAGCCCTTTGAGGAAGTTGTGATTACCCTCATTTTATATCCATAAAATGACCTGTGGATGAAGGGTTTGCCTGGGACTGAAGGGCTTCCCAGGGACTGGACTCTTAGTGCTAACCTAGGGAAGCCCCAGGCAAACTGGAGCCTTGGACTCCTTAGAGGAAACCAGGGATCACAATGTCACAAATCAAGGATAGAATCTGAACTCATGCCCAAGATTTCCTGATGCCCATACCTGTGTCTTTTCACTACACCGCAATGCCTCTGTCTTTAAAAATCCTGAACTTAACAATATCAGCTCACATACTTTTTGTAAATACAAACAAGGAGAAGATTTTTATCTCTTGAATCAGATAACTTTCATACTGGCTCTCCTTTTAAGTTTTCCATTGCTGCTGTCTGGACCACTAATATCTATGTATCATCAACCAGCAGATCTTTGACTGACAACCTCCTTTAACCCTGGAGAAACATATTTATCTAGTAAACCTTTTTGTTTTTCAGTAATTCAGTTATAATCCTAAAGGTCAGTGGTAGGACAAAAGAGGTTGTGTCTAACAAGAAACTAACATCTGGAAGAAAATAAAATGAGAAACAACGGTCTAGCTGTTTTGTCCATAAACAAAACACATTGATATTTGGGGACATCTGGAGAGTTGACTGAACATTTTGATTTTCATACAGATGTTCTGTGTCATAGAGACACAGTCATAACTATATATGGAAAGATATGCATAATGGCATTTTGCTATGTAATTGCCATAGGGAACCCTTTCATAATGCTAATGTCTGTGAACAGAATGAAGATTCTGGCTTATACTATTATGTCAGTTATATTTTATAGCATATGGTTATTACATTCCAGGACATATATTTGGACCTGGGTAGCCATGCCATGATGTAGATATTATGGATTTTGAAATGAGTTACTTTATACCCCTTTTCTAAGTTCCAATCAGTTAGATGCAAGCAGGAAAAGTGGAGCATTTACCGGATCGCCTAGGCTTTCTTAAATAACTAAACAAACTTATTTAAAACTTATTTTTTTTTAGTTTTTATTTTTTGCAGTACGCGGGCCTCTCACTGCTGTGGCCTCTCCCGCTGCAGAGCACAGGCTCCGGATGCGCAGGCTCAGCGGCCATGGCTCACGGGCCCAGCCGCTCCATGGCATGTGGGATCTTCCCGGACTGGGGCACGAACCCATGTCCCCTGCATCGGCAGGCGGACTCTCAACCACTGAGCCACCAGGGAAGCCCCTAAAACTTATTTTTAAAATGATTCAAATAATTCAAGTTTTAAAATGCTGTCACACTCTAACTAAAGACAGATTTACTCTGCAATCAACACACCCCTTGGTTTGACTGTTGTGTGGGGCAGCTGCATTAGCTGCATTTTGCCAAGTAAACAAACTCTGCACCGTGCGATAGTGTTTGTTGTTTGCTAATGTGCTAGTGGTTAGAAACTGCTTAAAAACTCTAATTATACATTTCATATAATGCAGAGGCAGTGTGGGGATGTGCTTCATCACTGAGGATATACACACAAACTGCACTTGTATACTTTGTCTCTGGCACAGTAGTTTTTAAATAAATGCTTTGTAAATGCCTGAAAAATAATATCAAGCCTTAACTGATTATTTACTATGCACTGAACACTGGGTTAAACATACATTTAAAGTTTAAGTATTCCTTAATGCACAAAATAATTCCCTGAAGTGGCTTTATTAGCCCCACTTTACATGTGAGTTGACTGAGGTGCAGAAATGTTAAGTAAGTGACTCACCCAAGGTCATATCAATCTAGCATATGGCAGAAGTGGCTTTTAAACCCAGATTTATCTGATCTCATAATCCATGCTATGATCTGCTGCCTCTTCTTAAAGTGAGTATTTGATGGCAGAGACCTAGCTTTGCTAAGGCCCCCAAGACTGATTTAAGATCTCTGTCAAACAAAGATATGCACAGCTCATTTTATGCCTGTTTCATTAAAAACCATCTTGGCAGAAAGTTGCTAGCTCCTGTACCTAGATGGAAGAAGTGTACATTTGTTACACAAACCCCACTTGCATGCATTCAAAATGATTCAGTCAGGGGGTTAGCAAAGGTTGTTTTAAGCCAAATGACACCTGTAAAGGAAAGTTATGTCGCTGCTCTTCCCTTTTAAATCTAAGCTTCTTACTTACTGGCCTGGTCTGTTGCAAACATCGATGCGTCATAAAAAATACGTTGCCTTATAAATCACGTCTCTCCTGTAGGAGATTACAACATTTTTTACAGACCATCTGAACCTCTTGAAGCTTTGTTTCTTCAGAACCTATTCCAGTTACAAAGAGATGAGATTTTTACTTCAAAGGAAGCACTTATGAAATCTACACTTGCAGAATACAAAACTACCTCTTTAAGGCCTTTTAATGGTTGATACCTCATTTAATTTTGCAGTTTCCTTTAAAAAAATCACAATATACATAGTAAAGTATTCCACCTTTTATGATTATCCCACTACTAATTTCAACGATGTATGCAAACATGTTGGAAAAATAATGCATCAGCCCTTTGATCTCAAGTCTTATCTTTTCTCACTGGAACTTACTGAAAGAGCCAGCACAGTTCCTAGAAAACCACAGGTTCTAGTGAACTGAACATGTAGCGCATTAAGAACGTCATTACATGTTTTCTAAGGTCAGTCACCCAAGGCAATAGAAATAAAAGCAAAAATAGACAAATGGGACCAAACTTATAAGCTTTGCACAGCAAAGGAAACCATAAACAAAACAAAAAGACAACCTACAGACTGGGAGAAAATATTTGCAAGTGATGCGACTGACAAAGGCTTAATTTCCAAAATACACGAACAGCTCATACAACTCAACTGAAAAAAACAAACAACCCAGTCAAAAAATGGGCAGAAGACCTAAATAGACATTTCTCCAAAGAAGACATACATTTGGCCAAAAGGCACATGAAAAGATGCTCATCATTGTTAATTATTAGAGAAACGCAAATCGAAACTACAATGAGGTACCACCACACACTGGTTGGAATGGCCACTGTTAAAAAAGTCTACAAATAATAAATGCTAGAGAGAGTGTGGAGAAAAGGGAACCCTCCTACACTGTTGGTGGGAATGTAAATTGGTGCAGTCACTATGGAAAACAGTATGGGGGTTCCTCAAAATACTAAAATAGGGTGGCCATATGATCCAGCAATCCCACTCCTGGGCATATGCCCAGAGAAAACTATAATTCAAAAAGATGCATGCACCCTGATGTTCATAGCAGCACTATTTACAGTAGCCAAGACATGGAAACAACATAAAGGTCCATCAGCTGATGATGTGGTACATATATACAATGGAATATTAGTTAGCCATTAAAAAGAATTAAATAATGCCATTTGCAGCAACATGGATGGACCTAGAGATTATCATACTAAGTGAAGTAAATCAGAAAGAGAAAGAGAAACACCACATGATATGTGGAATCTAAAATACAACACAAATGAACATATCTACAGAAACAGACTCACAGACATAGAGAACAGACTTGTGGTTACCAAAGGGGAAAGGTAGGGGGAGGGATGGGTTGGGAGTTTGGGATTAGCAGATGCAAGCTCTTATATACAGGATGGATAAACACGAAGCTCCTACTGTATAGCACAGTGAACTATGTTCAATATCCTGTAAAAATCATATTGGAAAAGAATATGAAAAAAAATATATATATATATTTGAATCACTTTGCCGCACACCAGAAATTAACACGACATTGTAAATGTACTATACTTCAATAAAAAAAAAAAAGAATGTCATTACATACACCCACACAGTTGGGGATTTTAAGCCAAACGGTTGCATTTTTCACTGTGAAAATTTAAAAGGAAGAATAATTATGCTACTCACTCTTTAATAGAATAATCATGTGGCATTAATTAGGTTGTTTTGCTTTCTTTAAAAAGAATGTTCATCAAATACCACATGAAAGACTATGTTTACCTACCAACATAATTACACCTTTCATTTATGTGGCTATTTATCATTTATCACTTCCAAAGTGTTTCACGTTTATTATATAATTGGGTGATATCATTCGGACACTTGAAATTATACCTCAGATACAGTATTGTAACTGTTTTCTGAGCACTAAATTCAAGGTAGATATGCTTTTCTGGCACTGCCTTGACTAAAAAGATAACATAAAATAATACTGCTCTAGTCCCACAGAGATTTCAGGCAAAGAAAGGAGAAGATTAAAAAAATAATAAATAAATAAATAAAAAAGAAAGGAGAAGATGAAAAACAGTATCTCACCCACTGTGAAACCACAGTGAAATTTACAAGAACTTTACAGGAGGGGATTTTGTTAAAGGGTTTTTCCCAACTGCACCAGACTACAATCTAACAGTCTGTCCTTTTAAGATTAAGTGCTTCACCTTGAGGTTTTTTTATGGCTGCTTCTAACTGTGGTGCCTCACCTTAGTTATAAAATACCACCTCAGAGGGATGAGCTAATGGTGTGTATGAAGGAGCCTCTACTGGGAAACTCCATGAGTGAGAAGCACAATCAGGGAGTATCAGGGTGGTTGCAAAGCATTTGGCAGAGGGGAGAGGACACAGCCTTTGAAGTCAAAATGCTTTTGATTAAAATCCAAGCTATTCTACTTACTACTTGAAGGCCTTGAACAGCTCATGCAACCTCTCTGAGCCTTAGTTTTCTTTTTTGAGGTACGCGGGCCTCTCACTGTTGTGGCCTCTCCCGTTGCGGAGCACAGGCTCCGGACGCGCAGGCTCAGCAGCCATGGCTCACGGGCCCAGCTGCTCCGCGGCATGTGGGATCTTCCTGGACCGGGGCACGAACCCGCGTCCCCTGCAGCAGCAGGCGGACTCTCAGCCACTGCGCCACCAGGGAAGCCCTAGTTTTCTTATCTTTACAATGGAGGTGATAGTATCCTTTCTTCATAGGGTTACTGTGAATATCAATTGTAATATTGAATGCAAACATTTAGTGGGGGGCCCAACATATTAAATAATGAGTAGATGCATTACCAATTTATTATTAGACCCATGTCTTTGCTATTGCAATGTTCCAGGCAGAAATCCAAGAGGGTGTGGATCAAGGAATGTATTTTAGTGAAATGAAGAGGAGAACATAGTTTTAGTCAAGATGGTTTCCTGGACTGTGGCTTGCGCATCTAGGTGATGATGATGATATTCAATAAAACCAGAAATAGAAGATGAAGGAGAGAGAGATTACATTACATAATGCATTTATCTTCTTCACCCACCTTCTAACTAGGTCCTGGGCACGTATATATATATATATATATATATATTTACCGACACATATACATGTTGAATTAATAAATGAATGAATGAGCAAATCACACATGAGATAGGTCAACCAGCCTAATCCTATACCCATGTTTGAATGGATGTATGATTTAAAAATTTAAAAAACTCGTAGAATATTCTTATCAGAAAAATTTAAATATCTAACCTGGCATGTATTTCCTTTATCATCGGCCACGATAAAAGACTTGCACTGCATTTCACATAAAATGAATTAAACAGGAAACATACAGGGCTCCCCTGGTGGCACAGTGGTTGAGAGTCCGCCTGCCGATGCAGGGGACGTGGGTTCGTGCCCTGGTCCGGGAAGATCCCACATGCTGCGGAGCGGCTGGGCCCGTGAGCCATGGCTGCTGGGCCTGTGCGTCCGGAGCCTGTGCTCCACAACGGGAGAGGCCACAGCAGTGAGAGGCCCGCGTACCACACACACACAAAAAAGAAACATACAGAAGGACAACATTACTTAGATAGATGAGGAAACTCTTCCTTTTGTAGGTTTAATACGCCAGGGCGTAGGAGGCCTTAATTCTTCTCATTTCCCATTCCTATTTGGATATACACAAGTCTAAGAAGTCACTGGTCTCTGGCAGAGAGCTTGTCAACTTCCATAAGTTGATGGTCTTTCCCTTCAACTCTGCCTGGAGACTCACAAATGACACAGAGGCCTTACTAGGTAGAATTCATCTCCTGGTCAGGGCCAAATCAGTGTGGCAAGGTGGTTAAAAATGTACATGAAACAAAGGGTGCCTTAGGACTTTTGCATGGACAGGTCTTTATTTTCATGTACTTACTAGGTACCTATTTCCAGATGCCCCTAAAGATTCCTAGAGCTATCTCCATTTCCATTTTGGGCTACATTTGACTTCTCTTTTCTTTAAGAGCATTCCGTCTCCCACACCATCGTCAGCAAGCAGATAATCTATCTGCTATTTATATAGCACAGCAGTTTTTCCAGGAACATTGGGCTCTAGGAGGCAAGATGCTATTATAATTGCCTATTTTCATTTGTTATTTCACTGTGAAAGCAGGCTAAAATGTGGGAGTAAGGAGGCCACATTTGGCAGCTGCCTGTCTCAATTAGAAAATGAGCAAAAGAGGCCTTTTCAGTCATAGACCAGGTTCAACAGCATTTTAGGATTACTGATGGGGTGAAGTTTATCATTTTAAAGTGTAAATAAATCATAGGGTTTTTTGAAGTGAAATTTATTGCTTTAAGAATAAGGATCAAGGTCTTTGGGGAATCAATTAGCCTTTGTATTTGAACAGACAGGGTGCTGTACACTTCAACAACCCTCTGTGCTTTGAATCAATCTAGCATTTCTTTTTTTTTTTTTAGGTATGCATTCTTTAACACATATGGAAAAGTACAGTATTTAACCAAACAACACTAATACATAGCAGAGCTGTTTGTTATATGCGCAAATAAGCAGCATACGATTTAATTCCAAATTAGCAAGTGATGATTCTGGAAAACAACAATTTCTTCTCAGTAGGAAAGCCACACAATGCCCTGAATTCTGCTCCCTGCCAACTCACGTGTAGTGACGGAAGCAGGATCTACTCACACACTATACATGGCAAGACTGGGCCAAATAATGTGTTAATGGTGCCTTTTACCAGGAGTGAGACCCTGACAGTCTTTATTAGTAATGGTTACAGATTTCTAGGAACCACTTGAAACAAAAGAGCATCACTCTGTGGCAGCTTAAAACACCTTGGAGCTGAGCAGTCTTAGAGTTGGGCAGACTTAGGTGATTTAAATAAAAATCTATGTCTCACAGGTTTAATATTATTCCTGCTCCTCTGAGTGGTCTAAAACCAACCAACCAAACAAACAGAAAACCCTTGTGATTATCACCTTTTTAACATCCCTTTGTGATCTTTTTTTTTCCTTTTCTCTTCTTCCTATTCAGTCAAATGCTCTCCCTTTTTCTCTGCCTCACTTCCCATTTCTCTTTGCTCAGTGAATGGAGTTTCCGGAACGGAAGAGAAGAACTGGATTCCACACAGGGCTTCAACTGCTCCTCTACTGGCCCCAGCCCTGAGAGCAGGGGGGGATTCAGTGTGCCTGACTCCCCTACCCAGGCTGCTGGCTAGATTCTCAGCTTGTGACAGGAATTTTGTCCGAACCAGTGTAGAACCCCTTGGGTTCTGGCACAAGACTTTTCTAGCAGGGAAGGGGCAATTTGTGAAAATGGATATTAGAGGCAGTATGGGAGAAAAGAGGCTCCTTTTTCATCATTGCAGACTTTGAATTAGTGTCTTAGAACTGAAAGAGACCCCAGAGCAATGTTTGTCCAATTTATTGATTAATTCCACAAACATGTCAAGACTCTCCACTAGACAATGGGGATGCAGAAATGTAAATCCTTCAGAATCTCTCTTATCATAGCTAGTTGTAATTACAATACAAAGTTGAATTTGTATATGTATACATCTATAGAGTTTGTATATCACTAGTGCCAGTAAGGTTCTGGGAGCTCAGAAAAAGAACCACTAGTTCTGAGGTTGGGAGAAGGGGGGAATTTTACCAGGTAGTAGATATGCAAAGATTCAGAGAAATGGAAGGACAAAGAGGTATTCAATAAATGAGGGAAGGGTGGAGGTACAGGTATGCAGTCTGTAGAAGTGAAATAAGATGAGAACAATAAAGTGAGTCATGGAAACTAAGATGTCAATGACAATCTTGATATCCATTTTAGTGGAATAGCAGAGGCCAGTTACAGTGAAATAGGAGGGAGCTGATAAAGAGAATAAGTGGACAGAATCACATTGGATGGATTAGCATTGTATTGGAGTACAGTCCCTTTTGTTAATTAACAGGAGAGAGAAGGAGATAAAAATCTGTATCGCCATCTGCAAAATCTGCAGGGAGAGTGGAGAAAGGGGCTAAAGGTGGGGAAAGGAAAAGCTTGTAGAGAAGCAGAAAGTGCAAGACCAAGGAACAACAATAATATTCAACATTACCAGTCATCAAGGGCATGCAATTCCACCCCCAGCAAATTGGCAGAAACTAACCAACCACAGCAAACACACAGAAATCTGTTAATTCCAAGTGTTGGCGTGTGTGGAGCAGTGGGGGCTCCTAGAGCTTTCTACTACATTGGCTCAAGAAGCATTTAGGCACCGTGCAGTAAAGGTGAAGTAGGCAAACTCCTTGACCAATGATTATGCTTCTAGGTATGCACCACGCATGTGCACAGGGAAGACAGAACCTAAGTGGCCATCGACAGGGTATGGATGTTTAAGTGTGGTATATTCAGTGCACCACTATCCAGAAGCGCAAATGGACTAAGTTTACATGTTTCAAAGTGGAAACACATCTGTAGCATAATACTGAGGGAGGAAAAGCAAGCTTTAGAATGATACGTATAAATGGATACATCTATATACATAAAGTTAAAAAATAGAAAGGATACACCACTCAAACTTATTGTATCCTATATTTTATTTTGTAAGATAATTCAGGAGATATGAACACAAGGGAATACCATGCAGCGACAAGAATATACAACCTACAACTACATGCAACTGTTTGGATGAATCTCACAAACATGAGGTTGAGGAAATGAAACCAGATACTGAGAGTACATACTGTATGATTTATTAAAAAAAATAAACAAACAAAAAAGCAAAGCCGATGTATCCTTGTAGGAATCAGGATAATAGATTTCCCGCGGTGGGAGGTAGGGGCAGCTAGAGACTGTAAAGGGGTATGGAGTAGGTCTTCTTGGGTGCTGGAATGTGTTCTTTCTTGATCTGGGTTCTGGTTATACAGGTGTTTTCTGTTTACAAAGAGTCATTGAACTGTACACTTCCTAAATGTTTACATTTCTGAATGTATGTTACACTGCAGTAAAATGTGTAAAAATGCTCTTAGACAAAGAAAAAAATCTGAGGATGATATGGCAAATTAACATTTACCTACTCTGAGTTGATGGGTTTCCAGGTGTTTTTATGATACTTCCTGTGTCTTGCCGTTTACTTGGATTATTTCATTATGAAATAAGGAAACACAGAAGCCAATTAAATGAAAAATTACAGATAGGAGATGGCACCAGCTGGTAGTGATAGACAACGAGGAATCTGAAGTCAGAGATCACAGCAGATCTGCCAAGGCAGAACCAACACATGAATTCAGTCTCCTCACTTCTTACTCCAGTTCAGTTCTGTCCTCTTGCATGGATGTTGTCACAAGCTTGATATTTTCATTTTTTATTTTGGAAACAGATTCGGCTTCTGCCTTTAAGTCTTGTGCCATGCCCTTACTCTACATAACTATATCAACAATTAAGAACGTAGCAACCCTCCTAGTAACTGTTGATATTTTAAAACACAGGGTTTGAGGTAGATGAATAACAATGTTTCCTTCTCTGCTTTTTATACTTTCCCAGAAAAGGGAGAATAGACCACGCCAAGCTTCTATGAGATATTATTTTCTAGGCTGCACCAGGATATAAGATCAAAGGCCCTTGGAAGAAGGTCTGGCCTTCTCCCTCTCTTCGGTCCTCAAAATAAAAGCGTAAATCAAGTTCAACATTATTAATAGGTAATATGTGCTCACTTTCTCTGTCTTTATTAAGAACAGACTGAGTTTCATAGGGGAAATTCAGGGATAGTGTGTTTGATTTTAAATATACCAAGTGTTTGGAAACCGTGTCTTAGATAACGAATCCTTCAAAAAGTGCAGGAGATGTTTCAGGAAAGTTCAACAGCACTAAACTCATTCTGAGTAAATAAAATAGAGACTAAAATTCCCTTTGTATCCATATATGTGTGCAGTTCCTGTGCCACTGCCCTCACGTTAATGTTCAGATGATCCCAAGGTGTTTAATCCATGTCACTTCAGCACATCACACTCGATTGTGGAATTTAAAGAAGACAAAGAACCTTGTTGAAATGTGACAGCCTCCTCTGGACTTCAGCTTACTGTGTAAAGATGGATGGGAAAAAGCCTCCTAGATTTAACTCTTATGTATCTTGAATCTAAAGCATGAGAAAAAGGTATGTTTCATGTTAGAGTTGGGCATTTCCATCAAACAGAAGTTGAGCAGCCCAGCACTCCTTAATTCCAAGGTTCAGCATGATTCTCAGAGCCTGTTAATATTTGCTGCCCCCTGTAGTTTGCTCTTGTAAAAATTCTTAAAAAATCAAGAGAGCTATTTAAAACTCCAGTTGCTCTTCTAAATCCTAAGCACTTCTGGAATTTCATTCCCTACCTCTTTTCCGTAAAACTCGACATATCAGAGTGATGAGATGGGGCGAGGCAGGGGAATACTTCTATAGCAGTTGCAATTTCATTTAAGAGAATAAACTGGGGGAAATGATTGCCTTTTAAACATGAAGATTGTATTATATAGAGAAAGCTGCTTAAATAAATATGATTTTCTTTAAAAAGGCAAAGGAAGCATCTGTTTATTAAACTACTTTCTCAATTTCCTATTGCCTTCAGAATTGGTTGTGGGACATGATTGCCTTTTTCTCCAAGCACAAGAGCTTCTAATAACATTAAGCTTAAAATAATATAGTAGAAAAGTACAGACTCGTGGTTTGTTCATTTGCTGAAACTAATATAGATGGTGGAAATTTTACCCAAGCTTAAAATAACACATGGAACATTAGAAATTTAACACTGGCTCATTGATGAATGAAATTTCATTATAAAGGATCACAATCTAATATCTAACTTCAGTAAAAATTTTGGAACTAGTTACCACCATGCACAAATGCTAGGAAACAAAGTAATAAAACTGTTTACTTTTGCAAAAGGTTAATGAAGAGGATTAGGTGATCCTAAAATAGTGTCACCCCATCGTTTGTGTGACTTGAATGATTTTTGGTTTAATTTCACGATTCAATTGGCCTGTGTATATGTAACTCCCAGATAGATTATGGAAGGGTATGGTTAATTTGTACAGTGCTATAGCTTCCCTCAGGCAAGCAAACACCTCCTTTAGTTTCTCTAGACTCTATATTATACATTCATATTTTTTCATCAAAAATGGATAAGGAAATTGATAATTCCAATCAAATTGGTAAAACCAAAGGGACAGCTAAAGTTGTTTTGAGATCAAAATAGGTTAGCTCCAATTTTATGTAGTTAACTGAGGCAAATGAAACAATGCCACTTTCTAAAAAGATAAAAACAAATGTTTTAAAAAGCAGAACCTTTAACATATATAAAATCTTATTAAATGCATGATAATAATATTTGCTGATGGTCATTTGAATTATGAATTTAATTTTATTATGAAGCTCTCACAGTATAACCATGCTATTTCATTTTGTTGACGTAGAAACAGAGACCAAAATCCATTAACCAAGAAAGATTTGTTAAAGATTCTCCCTGCTATGGAGAATATACAAGAAGCAGAAGATTTCGACACTCTTCTCAAAGGTGCATGATGATTAACAGGTAAATGAGTGAAAAAAGTAAGCATTTGAGAAGTTTAGAAAAGAAAGATAATATTTTCTTAGAATGGTCATGAAGGTATCGTCTGAGCTGGGCTAGGATTTAAATAGGAAGAAAACATGCTGACGGAAGGGATCAGAAAACTTCTGGGGTTTGAAACATGAAGAAAAGCTCTGAGGGAGCTGCCATACACCAAGGGTCTGCTTGAAAAGAAGACACAGAAGAAATACAAATGATTTTGGACCTGGACTTCGAGATTTCAGATATCACCAAAGGGGTCCTAGATCATAAGCTACTCAGTACTAGTAAAACAACACTGAAAGGAAATTGTTTAGTGTGACACACCTCAGGGTGGACCCAGAACTCAACATCTACCTGAACAACGCTTTCATGGGTCCCTGATGAAAGGGCCTGACAGAGAAGGAAAGAGCCTCCTCTGAGAATCTGGGAGAGAGTTTGGCAACCTGAGAGGGTGAGCACGCACACTGCTGGAGAAAATGCTGAGTTGGATGACTGGATGTTTGATTCTATCCCTGCCACTTTTTTACTGTGGAGATTAAAGCTTGGGCCCACACCTAGCTACTCCTCAAATCCTCATTTCCCATGTGGGGATTACTAACACCCCTTCTGTTTATATCATGCAACCCTGAAAAGCAAATGAGGTAATGCAGGTAAAAGTACTTTGTGAGCTGTAAAGTGCTATATAAACTAAGGGCTGATTGATTTCCAGCTTGCAGTCAACATCCATGACAACTTTGTCTCTGATTCATTGGCTGAATCATAGACATCAAAAGTCCTCTTCCACTCTTCTCCATTAACCCTCATCCATTTCTCACTTCCCTGCACTAGATCCACTCTTATCAGGAAGGTCTCCTTATCCATCGTCAAGGCTAGTTCTCATGCCTTCCACTCTCATGCATGATTTATACTGCATTATCCATTTTAACTCATGTTTTCTGTTATATAAGGATGTGTTACCTCTCAGTTGCATTATAAACTCCTGAAGGAAAGGGAGCTTGTTTTTTGTTATTTTTAAAATGACACTGGAACTTCCCTATACTTGGAAACCAAGACTTGGGGATAGAGGGGAGTTGAAGGACACTGAGGGTTCAGGCAGATGAAAATCTGACCCCATCACAGTTAGCCTAGCGGTTCTAGCTCTTTTGTTGACATTTAAAAAATGATGATTATGATCCAGATCTCCATTATACATGGATTGAGTTAAATAATTACCCAGTTGAAAATAATAAACAGAATTAATAAACATGTTGCTTTACATTGTACACATACAAAATGGCATTCAAAAAACTAAATAAAAGAAAAACAGGTTGGGTGTGATTTATATTTTTTGCATCAAATACTTTAAACTAATTGAATATCTAATCCACAAGACTTGGGTAAGGATAAGATCTGAGTGCATTATTTTTCCAATTCTCAGAGACAACCACCTTAAATTTTTTCCCCACCGATGACATACATTGTTCAATTACTGCTAACCCTGACATGATGATACAGAATGCAAAAAATAATGCATGTCAGATAAACATGTTATCTGTGAAAGGTCATATTCAGTAGGGGAAATAAGTGCTGGATTTTACTATTTAACAAGATGCATTTGTTTTATATATAAGAATGCTACTTTTCACATTTACATCAACTCACTGAAAAAAGAAAAATATAACTAAGAAGGAAAATTGGCAATAATGTAATACAGTGTGTAACTGCACTTTGCGAAAATTTATTGTTTTGAATGATCTGTGTCAGTGATCCACCTACCAAATGTCTCCCTACATAAACTCTTGTGTCAAACCATTTTTTTTTTTCTCTCTTTAAAGTTACTGCCTTCCAGTGCAGAGCTAATGGAGAACTAGGTAAGATGAAAAAATTGTTCATCTGCTAAGTGTGGCTTATAAAGTCATCTGGCATACACTTTGAAGAGGTCTAATCCAGAAGCACCATAATTATCATTCTAAACCTGGGTCCCTTGAGTGGTGTTTCTCTTTTAACTTACAACACTTTAAAGCTAAAGGTAACAGGCCCTCTTGAAAGAAAGTGAGTTGAACGTTACAGACCCTGTGTTTCTGTAATTTAAAAATGGACTGTGCTCTCAGACTTTAATTCAAGCAGTGACATAATTCAAAGTAACAGGATTTAGGTTTCTGCAGTTCTGTTGTTGTTCAAATAAAGATTAGTGCATCCTCCATCTCTAAGCGTGGAGAGACAGCAACTGCAGCTGATACTTGGATGGTGGCATTAAGGTCTCGAAGAAGAAATTTGCTAGAAAAGTGCTTACAAAACAGATTGTTTCCATTTTTGCTCTCCCCATCCTGCAAGTGGTGGCCGTTTCGTGGCCAGAAGCAGTTGTGGGAAGGTTGTTGAGGGTGGTTTAAAGGAAACAGCCTGTGTTTAGACTGGAGTAGATGCTTGGAACCCACAAAAGTGAGCATTTCTTCTTTCACTAGCATTTGCGATATGTCACCATGGGGATTGCTAAGTCTCACCCAGATGCTAATGTGTGCATGTTTTAGGTGTCCTTGTGGGTGAGGGCTTGGCAGTCAGCATGGTGCCCCAGACAGTAAAGTGGGGGAAGTTCATCCTGTTAAAATTTAGACACTTAAAGAGCAATAAGTGCCTGTTAAAACTTTTAGGATGGGAACAAACAAAGGATTTGGAAACATGAACCTTTGTGAAAACAAATCCAAATTATTTCAAACATGCTTGGACACATCTTTCTCTTTGAGTATATTTTTATTACTTTTTGCAATGTTTTACTAAGATCTTTGGTGAATGAGGATGTATATCAAAACATTACTAAGCATGGTAATGGACTATTCTACTCAGCAATTTTTGGCTATCTCTAATGTAGTGAGTGGACTTATGTGACAATACTATATAAGTAATTTATTAATATTACTTGAGTAAAATAATTAGGTTCAAGGGAATTATTATATGGAGAAAAAACATTATTAGAAGGTGATAAACCTTCTAATGACCTTAACTCATCAAAAATGTATTCTTAAAGATGGCAACAGGTTGTCGTACCGTTAAAAGGTGCACAAGAATAGAAATGTTGACTTTGCAGGAATATGGCAGCAAAGGAACATTTTGGATTGTGCTTAGAATTTTCAAGATTCCTGATTGCCCATCTGAAAATAGTGTAATAATAATTTAAAAAGCATAATCATAAACCTAAGAAAGAACGCACACAAATTTCATGTCGCAAACTTGAGTAGTCCAAAGGATTTTGAGTTATACTGCCATTAACTTTAGAATTATCAGCCTTCAGGTCAGGTCACTATTTAGCCAGAGTTTAACCCTAGATGGTGGTGCTCCATCAATGTCCAGTCGTAATTATACTGACATATTTGAATAGGTTGTGGTGGTGATGATACTGTGGTCACAGCAGCATAATATGAGTGCCTTTCAGTAGAGCCTTCAAAATGCCAAGAAAAGATAAGTATGTTTGTAGGTAAAAACCCAAACTAGCACTGAATGCAAATTAAAAATGGGGAAACATAGTTCCGAAGACTCTATCATTAACTAGGGTTGCAGTTGTAAAACAAATGCTCAGTTTAACATAAGATTTCAGCAATGCTTTTTAGTAGCCATATTGATTTAACTCCTATTTTTTGACAAGGAAAGCTGACACTAGCAGCTTTATACAGTTCATTCCAATTCTGATATTTTTTAATAAAATAAACATAGCCTGCTGACATAAGCACAGGTAAGTGACAATTAACAGTGTTAATATCAGCAGGCATTGTCAGATTGGAAAAAAAGGATACAGGAAAAAAAGAAGGAAGAAGACATCAGGAGCCATGCAACAAGCAAATTAAAATAAATTCTGAGACGGGGCAAAGACCAAGAGGAACAGGAAGAGAAGAAGCCTAAGAGCAGTATTCAGTGATCCTGATGACTTCGTTGCAACTCAGTAGTTCTGCACATGTCCCAGTGAGGAAGCAATGTACACAGTGACACAAAGCCAACATTTGTACTTTCTGAATCCATCTGATTGTCTCTGGGAAATAAGAACCTGAGCTCAGATAGCCACCGAAACTGGCTGGGACAAGCTTCAGAAAAGAGAGAAATAAGCAGATGGCAAAGTTCCCTTTCCTCAGTGATGATAGCTGAAAGGACATTATTCATCAATAATAATAATAATGGTAAAAACAATACATTTGTAGAGCACTGTTAATATGCACATTTGTTTTACATCTATTGCTTCACACAAAGAGCATGAGATAAGTAGGGCAATGATTTTTATCTTAATTTTACAGATGAAAAAAAACACAAAATGCTTTGAGAAATTTAAGTAACTTGTTCATGCTCCCAGCAGTAAAATAGTGGTGGAGTTGAGGCTAGAGCTTAGCTCCCCTGATTTCTAGCCCTTAGCTTTTCCCCTAAGTTCTCTGACTACCCCTAATCAACAGGCCAAACTAGCATAACTTAAATCACAAAATAAATTACTTGGAACTACTTTGGAACTGCATCCTTTTATTCACTGTTTCAGATCAGCATATTCTCATTCTAGATCTCTTTGTTCTCCTTAATCTGACTTTATAGTTCTCTTTTGTTATCTACCAAAACTAGTCATACTGCTGATTTTCCTATGTGTAAAAGATTAGGAAATTCTTCCTTGAAATTATAATTGGACGCCTAGGCACAAGTACTGGTTCTATGGTTTCATATCAATAATTCTGAGTAAATTCATGAAATTCTCTGGATCTCAATTTTCTCACTCGATAAATGAGGGATTCAGATTTAACGCTTCTCCACATAATTACACACATGCATACACGCCATTCAGTAGTTAATTATTACATTATTACATACTACACATATGGTTATTCATATATTTATTAATCCTAATATCATTTAGCCTTCCACCTGAGTTTCCATGCATGTGTGTGTTTGTGGCATTGTCATGTGTTAGACTCCCTTGCTATTCAAAGCGTGGTTGGTGGACCAGCACTATCACCGTGTCCTGGGAGACTGTTAGAAATTCAGAGCCTCATGTTCCAGCCCAGACCTATTAAGCCATAATTTGCATTTTTAACAAGATGGTTGGTGATTTGCACATACTTTAAAGTTTGAGAAATATTGCCATAGATCATAAATTTCTAGGAAGAAGGAGGAACAAGACTTTGTAAATCTGTCTATATAAAACATAGTACACTGTGATTTAGAAACTCATTTGAAGGCAAATATCATTTCGATCTCTAATAAGATTTTTCAGAAGGTAATATGAAGAATGAATGAAGAAGTTAGATATTTCTTTTTTTTTTTTTTTTTTTTTTTTTTTTTACTGAAGACTTTACAAGTTTTTAAGGAAGTAATGGAAAACATAAGAATTTAGAATGAGGATCAAAATCGGATCTTGTCCTAATTGTCTTGAATAATGGGAAGCCAATAGTGAACCAGTCTCACCAACTTCAGGAATCCAGGCCCATTGCAGAATTTGCCTTAGGTCACGCAGTTAGTGGTTTAGGAGTCTATCTTATTCCAAAACCTAGCCATATTCTATTATACTGGGCAACTGACTTGTAAAAAAAAGTAACACCAGGAACATGTCCAAGGAAGAGGTGTAGTATTGCTAGAAAAAGCATGGAGTTAACTTTTAGTTATCCATTATACTATTAGGCTTTCTTTAAAGTATTAAGTCATTTAATGAATATTTTTCCAAGTTATATATCCTCCTGGAGGGGGTATGTATTTGGACCGCATTAATCACTTTTCAAAGACTTCAAATCATTAGGTTTGAAAACAATTCCCAACAACAGCAAGGATGAATGTTGGAGTATAAATAACAGTTCTAAATTAAGTATCCTCAAACATTGCAGGATATTTTGTAAACCTCTTTATAATAAAAACAAACAAAATATATTTTAACTCTACATATAAATGAATTATAATAAGTAATTATCTTCTTGGGGCCTTACTTTCTGTATCAGTAAAACTAGCTGAAACTTTTATGAACCTGTACCTTTAAAATTTTTTTGTGAAATTTGACTACTGTTTAAAAGGTTACTCTATAAAGCAATATGTCTCAAGTGAATTGGGTAAAGTTCATGGCAATAATGTTTGACCTAAATCTTGTTTTATGTTTCAATTATTTATATATTTCTCTCCCTCCTGTTTATAAAGAAATGAATCAAGGCAGTTTATAGTAGTAAATTTTTAAAGCAACAAGACTAAATTTGTCCATTTATGTGTGTAACATGTTATGTTTCAATTATTTATTTCCTTACAATTTTTTTTGAAATTTTTCAAGCCTACACAAAAGTTGCAAGAATTCTACAATGAACGCTCATATTGTATTCACCAATTGTGACTATTTTGTCACATTTGCTTTATTGCTCCTTCTCTCCTTTCTTTCTGAATCATTTGTGAGTTAGTTACAGTCATCATGACACTTCATACTATAGTAATTCAGTATGTATCTCCTAGGAACTAGGCCATTCTTTAACAAAACCAGAGTAAAATTATAAAGCTCAGATTATTTAACATTGATATGATGCTACCATGTATATGTAATTCACATTCAAATTTCCAATTTGATTGTTATTTATTTCTCAACCTTGGATCCAGTGAAAGATCACATATTACATTTAGTTGGTCATGTTAAATATTACCTGCCAAAATCTAATTCAGCATGTATTACTGTGATTTTTTTGACATTTTTCTGAAAGAATAAAAGCACTTGTAGGGAAATTACCTTATGTGATCATACATTTACAATGCATATTTTCATAAAATTGAGGTAAAAATCAACTCAACTGATTTTTTTTTCTGGTACATAAACACACATATTTTTCCGTTGAAATGAGCATGTCTGGACATTTCTGGTGTGCATACACACTAAAATTGGCTGAGGATACAACTTGAAACTTGGCAAGATTGTAAGAAAATAAGGCCAGAGTTAGAAGAAAAACTCTTCAAGATATAAATGACATAAATGATTAGAATTATGACTATGGAAATATGAAATAGAACATTGTCTGTCTTTAAGGTCGTCCTTTACCAGTTCTCTTCTCTGAGTGGGAGACCCAAAGTCAAGATGAAGTTTAAGGACTTAATGTAACATGCAAGTCAATCCAACGTTTATGATTGAAACAAATCAATCAGTTCCAAAGTAAAGAATCCTGTGGTTATTTTAATTTAATACCATGCTTTGCATTTCTGTTCCTGTTTTCATAGATGTGTGTGAACTTGGCTTTTCCATCAGCCTTTCTCCCATGGGCATTCTCTGGTTGCCCTCAGAAGTGCTATTATTTCTGTGTATATTATGGCCCTCCAGATATGTTTCCTCTGAATGTGCAAAAATGATGGAGAACTATGAGCACACTTCAGAGAACAGAGAATAAGTCTACCTTCTTCCTTCCAGGGCTAGCCCAGGATAATTTGTATTGACATAGAATATTGCCCATACCCTGCAGGTGGGTTGCCCAATGGATTTATTTACAATGATCCTGAGGAAACCAATTGTTTGTGTTTCTAATTTATATCACTCATTATCAAATGCAAAAATAAATATTACTCTAGCCTAGCTTCATTTGGAATGCCAAAGTTTAAGTTTTCCAAGCTTAGCCTTAAGTGTGCATAGCTTGGGTTTACGTTTCATTTTCATCTGTGTAGATAAATTGGTATGTCTGAAGTTCTGAAAGACACATGGTAAACCTTTCTTAAATGCAATGAATGCAACATGAACATGGTGAATTCTATATTTTTAAGAACCTACACCCTGAGCTTGGCAATTTCCCTAACCAGATGATGATTTTTCAACCTTTAAAATGCTGTTAAAACCAACATATTTTATTTTTTTCTTATAATCGTGGCTTACAGAAGTTTAAATGTTTGAATGGTAAGAGACTCAGCACTCTTTTTTGGGGGGCTTTGGGGGCCCTTGTTGGAACACAGTAACTCTATCTTGTCACATAATTCTTTTTCAATTCATTTGAATGAACAAGGAACATCATTTTCTATTACTGTAACTTTGGGGAAGTTACTTTGTCTGGATTTACCTCAGTTTCCTCATCTATAAAATGGGAATAAATTATCTACCTTACAAGTTGACCAAAAGAGATAAATATGACACACGAAAAAAAAATAAGGGACCGATAAATGGTGGGGATTATTATTACAATTGTTTTTTCACTAACATATTACATTATACAAAATATTTAAAAATTGATCAGGACACAATTACCATCCTGATTGAATAATAGGAACTATGCTCTTAAAAAAAAAAAAAAAAAGGACTTCTAGGCACAGGAATCTAATAAGGTTAACAAATCCTCTCCGCAAGAAAGAACTATAAAACTGGACAAAAATGTAAAAAAAAACCCAACCAACCGAGAAGCAATTATTTATGAAAACTGCTGAACTTTACGTAAGAACAATGGGGGTCTGCAGTGTTAATGCCTTGGGTTCCTTCCATTCTGCCCACTTCCTTCCCCTCCACTCACAGATTGGTCCACATGACGGTTCTACTAAAGCATGGTTGTCTATTAAAATCAGCAGCTTCACTTTATTTGAAAAACTCATGCCTAACAGTACTGTTAGTTAAAACAAAACAAAACAGGGCTTCCCTGGTGGCGCAGTGGTTGAGAGTCCGCTTGCCGATGCAGGGGACACGGGTTCGTGCCCCGGTCCAGGAAGATCCCACATGCCGCGCAGCGGCTGGGCCCGTGAGCCATGGCCGCTGAGCCTGCGTGTCAGGAGCCTGTGCTCCGCAATGGGAGAGGCCGCAACAGTGAGAGGCCCGCGTACCGCAAAAACAAACAAAAACAAACAAACAAAAAAACAAAACAAAACAGAAAACAAAAACAAGCTCTTGGTAATAAGTAAATGAAGAATACCTGCAGCTCTCCTAATACAGGATGCAGTTCTACTGGGGCAAATGGCAGGCTATATGACTATCCAGAAAGTTAACAAAAGACCTTGAAAATGAGTGCCAAGAGGAGCTTGATATACTCTACACATCCCTAGCCGAGCTGAGTGGAAGTTTGCACACAGGCAAGGGAGATATAGGAGGGACCAAACTCTCCATGCATTCATGGTTGCCTATAAGTCTACCATACGTAGAGAAGACTTGGAAGAATTGATGGAGAGGAAAAATCAGAACAGAATTCAAAATTTCCTGAACTTTGACACGTGCTCCCCAACCTACACAAATATCCATCAGCAGAGTATAACTTGAAGTGCTTGAACACACATTTGAGCCAAGCAGATGCATGAGCTAAGCAGACACAGTGGCAACCTTTAAGAAGCCTGGATAAAATTTAAAAACAAGGATGAAATAACTGATCAGAGATAGCAGCAGCTGCACACTACAAGAGAAACGTATTCTGCAGATTAAGCCCAGGAAGATTACTTAAAAGCAAACACACACACAAACAAACAGACACAGTGATAGCTCTCAGAGAAAGAATAATCAGAATCCAGAGTTACTACATTATATAAAATGTCCAATTGTCAACAAAAAATTCCTGGATATGCAAAGAACAGTGTTTATTGTACTCAGAAAAAAAAAAGCAATCAGTAGAAATTGTCTCTGAGTGGGCTAAGATAACAGATTTACAAGCAAAGGGTTCAAAGAAGTGAAGCCATTACAAATATGTTCAAAGAATAAAGCCATGTTTAAAGAATCATAGGAAAATATAACATTGAATCAATAAATGGAGACTATAGATTAAAAAAAAAAAACTTGAAAGAACCAGATAGAAATTTGTGTATCGAAAGATGCAATAACAAAGATCAGAAATTCTCAACATGGACTCAATCAGTAGAAGATGTATGATGGAAGAAGGAGGAACCTGTGATCCTAAAGAGAGATCAATAGAAAAATTTCAATCTGAAGAAGAGAGAATAAAAAGATTAAAGAACAATGAACACAATGTCAGTGATCTATGAGACAATATCAAGTCAGCCAACATATGTGTAATGTGAGTCTCAGAAGGAAAAGAGCAAATGAAAGGAACTTCATCAAAGTTTGAAAATAAGTTCAACTTCATCAAAATTGAAAACTTATTATCTTCAAGTTGCTATTAAGAAAATGAAAAAAAAGGGACTCAGACTGAGAGAATGGGAAAAAATATTTGCAAATTATATTTCTGATAAAGAACTCAAAAATGAAAAGTCAACTAAAAACTGAGCAAAAGACTTGAGTAGACATTTCACAAAGAAGATATACAAATGGTTAAGAAAGATGTTCAATTTCATTAGAGATATATAAATTAAAACTACAGTCAGATACTAAGATAGCCCCACTTGAATGGCTACAGTAAACAAGACCGACAATAGCAAGTGTTGATAAGGATGTGGAGAAAGTGGAAATCTCTATATTATGAGTGGGAATGAAAAATGGGACAGTAAATGGGACAAAATGTAAAACATTTTGAGAGTTCTGTAAAATGTTAAATATAGATTTTATCATATGACCCAGGAATTTCATTCCTAGGTGTCTACTTTAGAGAAATAAAAACATATGCCCATACAAAAGATGTCTATGCAAACATTCGTAGCAGCATTTCTCTTAATAATAATCAAACTGGAAACAATCCAAATGTCCATCATAACAGAGAAACAATATGTGGTATATTCATAGAATGGAATTCTATCCAGCAAAAAAAAAAAAGGAAGAAACTATTGACAGGAACTTCCCTGCTGGTGCAGTAGTTAAGAATCCACTTGCTAGTGCAGGGAACACAGGTTCAAGGCCTGGTCCGGGAAGATCCCACATGCCACAGAGCAACTAAGCCCGTGTGCCACAACTACTGAACCTGCTCTCTAGAGCCCATGAGCCACAACTACTGAGCCCACATGCCACAACTACTGAAGCCTGCGTGCCTAGAGCCCATGCTCTGCAGCAAAAGCCACTGCAATGAGAAGCCCACGCACCACAAAAAAGAGTAGCTCCTGCTCGCCGCAACTAGAGAAAGCCCACACTCAGCAATGAAGACCCAACACAGCCAAAAATAAATACATAAATAAAAACTATCGATAAACCATACAGCATGGATGAACCTCAGAAACATTATGCAAAATGAAAGAAGCCAGGCACAGACACAAAGGATCACACATTGTATGATTCAATTTCTATGAACTTTCCAGAAAGGGCTCATCTGTAGAGACAGAAAGAAGATAGATATTTGTCTGGGACCAGGATAGAAACAGAAATTTACTGAAAGCAGGAAATTTCAGAGTGATGGAAATACTGTTGTGATGTATAGAAGATTATAAATTTATGAAAAAGCATTGAGTTATACACATTCAATGGATGGATTGTACACTATGTAAATTATACCCCAATAAATCTATTAATAATTAAGGGAAAAGTTCTACTAAAATCCAGAAAATGAGTTAATTCAGAAAATGTATAATTTCTTAAGAATTATTTTCATTGTTTAGTTAAATTAAATAAAATGAGAATCCAATGTGGAGCTGAATTTAAATCTTGGCTCAATACATTTCTATAGAAACCTGGTCAAGTTACCATGGTTAAAGCTCAGTTTCCTAACTGGTAAAATCGGAGAATTTAATATCTATATTCCCACGAGATCATTGTTGTACAGCTCAAACAAGATATGAAAGTGCATTGTAAATTATCAAACTCTACACAAATGTTAATAATAATGATGATGTTGCCTATTAAAGAATCAATTTTGAACAGTCTGTTTCTTTCTGTAGCTTAAAGCCTCTGTGGTCACATGCCCTGTCATTTTGTGACACTCAATAGCATCACTTTTTAATTTTTTTATTTTTTTTGCGGTACGCGGGCCTATCACTGATGTGGCCTCTCCCGTTGCGGAGCACAGGCTCTGGACGCGCAGGCTCAGCGGCCATGGCTCACGGGCCCAGCCGCTCTGCGGCACGTGGGATCTTCCCAGACCGGGGCACGAACCCGCGTCCCCTGCATCGGCAGGCGGACTCTCAACCACTGCGCCACCAGGGAAGCCCAATATCATCACTTTTGAAATGTAATTTCCCCTCCTTCAAAATAAATACTATAGAATTTTCTTAAAAAACAAACAAAGAGACCCAAAAAATAACTTTATGAACGTGATTCAATCATTCTACAGCATGTGTAGTAAAACTTTACCAGATACATGGTTGCAAGTACTTGGCAAAGGGATAAAAAGGAAAATACCACGTATTCCATAAATATTTGTAAGATAAAATATGAATATTCCTAGCCTTTGGAGTCATTGCTATTCTTAGAATCCACCCTTGTAAGACATATTGCGGAAGGCATCCCTCTGGAAGGTGTTCACAAATGCATCAAAGGTAAAAAAAATAAAAATAAAAAAGCACATTTTGCAACCTCAATCTGTTTTTATAAAACCTTGAAAATCAACCAAAGTATATTATTTACACGAGAGGTTCTCTTCTGAGTCTGCATACATCTGGCATAGCTCATATTTTTCCCTAATTTAAATGAATAAGTGTTATAATGAGTGCCTTCCATTTAATTGCTCTACATTGGTAAGCTTCTGCCCCAAATTTGGGAATATGATTAGCAAGAATGAGATTCACATGAAGACATACCCTCCTGTTTCTTCCCCTGTTTCCCAAATGAAGAAAATAGTGAAGAAATCAATGTTACCAATATTCTGCAGTTAAAAGCACGCTTATTTGTGGGCAATGAAGAGAGGAGGCTAAAAGTCAGTGGGGCATAGCAGTTATGACCAGCTTTGGAGTTAGACAGACGTGGATTGAATCTTGGCCCCTCTAAGTGTCACCCGTTCATTTATTCACTCATTCAACAACATTAAGTACTCACTTCATGTCAGGTTGTGCTACGTTCTGTCAATGCTGTGGTAAGTAAAAAGATATATGGTGCTATTCTCAGTTTAACCAGGAATTAAGATATTAATGATATAATCAGACTAATGAATATGGACTACAACTAACAGTGCTCTGGAGGAAAGGAACATGATACACCTAGAGATTTCACATCTGGAGTAGATCATTTTTTAACACTTCTCTCATATGATGAAACGGTTTTCAATAATACAGATACTATGATTATAAATAAGTTATATTCTAGTCATTCTTTAATTTTAAAATAAGCAAGAAAGAAGAATACATTCTAATTTTGAAGATATTACTCAAATTGAGCACAATGCTTTATGTGTGGACTAAAATCTGTTCTTTCTAATCAAGAACATTATACTTTGTCATTTGTGTTCAGTTTTGCCATAGTTTTTCAACAGAAATAAAAGTTCCAGGGGCTTCCCTGGTGGCGCAGTGGTTGAGAGTCCACCTGCCGATGCAGGGGACGCAGGTTCATGCCCCGGTCTGGGAAGATCCCACATGCCGCGGAGCGGCTGGGCCCGTGAGCCATGGCCGCTGAGCCTGTGCGTCCGGAGCCTGTGCTCCGCAACGGGAGAGGCCACATCAGTGAGAGGCCCGCGTACCGCAAAAAAAAAAAAAAAAAAAGTTCCAAGTGATCACACAGGACCGTAGAACTGAAGTAACTCAAATTGTTTATTTTACTTATAATTACTGGGCTATCAGTGTTTATTAGAATTTACTCTTTAAACTCAGAAATATGTAGTACAATAGGAGTTAAACCTGAAGCAAGATATAATGATTGTGAACCATTATGAACTTATTCTTTCAACAAAGGTGTGTAGCTGAGTCCATGTTGAGGGCTGACATGGAACTTGGAGTTCTCTAAATTAAATTCCATACAGAATATAGTCCTTATTGAAAGATAATTTTTTAAATACTAATTTGAAGTGTACATAAATATTAAAACTCAGTAGTAGTCACATCAATTGTTAAGAACTTAGACCAACAAAAGCTTTATTCAGGAAAGACATTGTTTAGAATTGCCGGCACAAGTTACTAATAAAAAGCAGACTTACATTTAATGTGTTTTATTACTGTTTTTAAATTCTCTGCAGACAATGAACCCCTTTATTGCTTGCACCCTGGCAGACTACTTCTACCATCCTGTCCTTGGTACACCACAGATACAATGAGAGCATATAAATAACAAAAGGAACTGACTAGCAAAGCATGTGCCAGGCCCCTGTCTGAGAACACATGTTCGAGGAAGTGCAAAACATTCAATGACGCCAGTGCTACAAAAGTGAGGGAGAGAGTAATATGAAAGCAGCCTGGAGAAATATGTACATGAGACGATGCATAGCCTCATATGTCATATTCAGGATTTTGATCTTTATCCTAGAAAAATAGAAAGCCTTTGAAAGTTTTATTTTTGGTGGGGAGAATAGTGTGGGTGGTGAGGAGGTACCATAATCAGATCAGTATTTTGAAAAATTCTTTCTAGCCACAGAGGACACATTGGAGGGAAACCAGTGTCAATGAAGGTCAAAGATGCTACAACACTAGTGTAAGTAGAAGACAGGACTATGTTGGTGACAAATGACTTGAAACCAGGTGGTTCATGACAAGAGGCGTTTGTAGGAAGTAAGATCCACAGAATTTGTGATACATTTAGCGTATAAGTCTGGGTTCTCCAGAGAAACAAGAGCAATATGTATATCTGTAGAGATGAGATTAAGCAGCATTGAACATACATGTAATTTTTTGGTATTAGTTTTTACCTAGTTCTCTCCAGATATATATGGAGAGAAAAAGAAAAAGAGAGAGAAGTGCTTATTCTAAGGATAAATTGGCTTACACTATTATAGAGGCTAACAACTTCCAAGATCTATAGTCAGCAAGCTGGAGACCCAGAACAGCCAATGATGTTCCAGTCCAAAGTCTGGTAGACTTGAAACTCAGGAGGAACCAAAGGCAAGGGGAAAACTGATTTCCCATCTCACTGCAGTCAAGCAGGGGGACATTCCTTCTTACTCATGCGAGGGTCAGCCTTCTTGTTGCATTCCGTCCTTCAACTGATTGGATGGGGCCCACCCTCATGAGGAAGGGCAAACTGCTTTACTGAGTCTACCCATTCAAATTTTACTTGTCCAAAAACACACTCATAGATACACCCAGAATAATGTTTGACTAAACATCTTGGCACCCTGTGGTCCAGTCAGGTTGACACACAAAATTAACCATCACACTGAACTTAAGGGTGAAGAAGAGGGAGGTATTTAGAAAGATTTCTGTTTCTGGGTTGAACAATTTGGTGGCTAATGGCTGCATTCACTAAAGTAGGCAACACTAGAAGAGGACCAGAAGATCAGAAATTTTTTTCTGGGCTTGCTGAGTCTGAGGTGACTTAGCCACATCTAAGTTGATATTTCAGGGGATATATGGTCCGGGACACAGAAAAGAAATTTGGTTTAGAAAGACTGATGTAGGAATCAACAGCATGTAGATGCTAAGGGAAGCCATCAGCACAGGCAGAGAAGAAAAGGCTCAATATAGGGAAGAGAGTCAAAGAAGAAGGCCTAAAATTAGTCCTTGAGAAATTATGACATTTAATGACTAGATCAGAAGTATCCTCCTACAAACCAAACCAAACCAAACCTGAGAATCACAGCCAGAGAAGTAGTGGGCCCATCACGGAGAGGACCGTGTAATGGATGGACTGTGCAGGATGAATATGGGGTGTGGTGCTGAGGTAAGGTATGTTGCTTGTAGAATATAGAGTAGGGGGAACAGTAAAGGATCAGTGATAACTGGATACTGTGTAGAGAGAGCTTTTAGAAAACTGTGACTATGAAAGAGAGCAGAGAAATTGGGTTATTACAAGGTTCTCAGTGATATCGTCATAAAATTATCCTTCCTTACCAATCTCAGTGAAATCAACCACCTAATATAATCAGAGAGTAGCAAGATACTCACATAGTGCTCAATAAATATGTGTTGAATGAATACATCCTTGAATGCCTGATAGCATTCCCTCTGGAAAACCATTCACAACTCGCGGCTTTACTATTTTTTTTTATTGGAAATGATGGGCTATAAAATGCACTCTATTATACATAATGAATTATAATAAATATTTATATGGACCAAATGCATGTACCATATGATTAAACCTTTCCTGTCAAACCTCCTATGGTATCAAATACCCAAGGCAAACTGTACACATAAACCACAGGGTTCAGGCAGATTCTGCATATAATAGTATTCTCTCATTTTTTTTTTTTTTTTTTTGCGGTACGCGGGCCTCTCACTGCTGTGGTCTCTCCCGTTGCGGAGCGCAGGCTCCGGACGCGCAGGCTCAGCGGCCATGGCTCACAGGCCCAGCCACTCCGCGGCACGCAGGACCCTCCCAGACCGGGGCACGAACCCGCGTCCCCTGCATCAGCAGGTGGACCCCCAACCACTGCGCCACCAGGGAAGCCCCTAGTATTCTCTTTATGAGGCCTTGTGGGATAAATGTCTCTCTTTTCTCTGTACAAAGAAAAGACTTATTTTATTGTATAGGCAATGGGAATTGCAAAACTGTTTGTAGTTTCCTCTTAAGTTTGGGGAAAGGAAGCTTAGGACTAAGCTGTAGTCCACTTGTAACAACTAGAAACAGCAACGTGAGAACATGATTTTGTCTATACATCTCTCCGTAGTTTTTTTTTTACTTACCTTTATTTTCCTGTCATTCCAATTTTCCTAGTTGTTCTGAAAAATTTTGTTATATTCTATAGATTTTTGCAATATTTCCTAATTTTTTTTTTACTATAACAGGGTATAAATAATAAAGAATACAGCAGCCTGTACAATTAGGAAGGATGCACCTGTGTGTTGCACTGCTTTATTCCAGAACATAGCATAGGCTTCATTTCACTCCTGTAAATGGAACATTTGGCAAAATGGCACGATTCGGACCTCAGAGTTTATTGCTAGAGATCATCTGATGGAGAGGCCGAAAGGGGTTTAGAGTTTAAAGGTTGACTTTGCACGTGTGTATGTGTGCGGGCTCACTCTCCCACCACATGTGTGCAATTGTTAAATGAGCTTCTCTTTTGGGGGGATGGGAGGTGTATTGTTTTAAGAAGCAAGAGACATTAAAGCAAATTTGGGGCCTCTCAGAATCAACAGCGTCACAACAAGCTTTCAGTTAGGGGGGACATCTGTTGGGAATACAGGGAATCTCTACCCAAAGTCAGCTGCTAATCGCATTCACCTACTGAAGCAGTCAGCCCTATGCACTGGCAAAGGTTGCTTATTTCCTCCGCGCTCAATCACACTGCATTAAGTGGCCACCTGGGTAATGTGTTCGCACACACCTGCTGACCTACACAGCCTAACAAAACGTACTGAAATCAAACTCCTAAAACAGGCAGAAAGCAGATCCTCCCATGGCCCAGAAGGGGGAACAGAATGAGTAAAAAAGAAGAAAAGACCCAAGACTGGAAGTACATAATGAATTGTCAGGAAATCAGCATTAACCTTGGGATCAGTTGTTAACATGCTCCACTGTTTCTGAACCAGTGGGTTTAAGGGATTCTTATCCCTGAAAACAATATTCAGGCTTTTCACTTTCAAAGCAACAGTATTTAATCTGAATCAGACCAAGTAACAGCCTGATCTGTGGAGATGAGATTAAGCAGTATTGAACATACATGTAATTTTTTTGGTAATAGTTTTTACCTATTTTGGTAATATATTGTAGACCTTCCTTTTCCGAAAGTATAAAATGTACTTTTCCCAGAACATTCAATTTTGGTTAATTAGATGCCAACTGTTGGGAAGGAATAGTGCATATCTCATATGTTTTAAAGGTATCAAGCAAAGGATAGTTTATAATACAATGCTGTGAATCAAACTTTATTTGATGGAATGCATTACTTTGGCCACTTGTACTGTCATTTTCCTGTCTAGTACAAGTCGTATTTGTTGTTATTTTCTTTTGTCTAATCAGGACTGGTCTGTTGACAAGCCTCAGAACAACTAAGAAGTTCAACCCCAAACTATAGCACATCCTAAGAAGCATAAGGTTTATTTCTGGTGATTTACAAACTTATAGATGCATGCAGTTGCTTTCTATCACTTTATTCTGATCTCCTCTGTAAAACTATAAAGCCAGGAAAGGATGAAAACAGTTGTCTAGGTACTGCAGATTAAGAAGAAATTTCAGCCTGATTTACGAACTTTCTAAATTCTATTGGTAAAACTCCATCTAATAATTATTTATTTCTGTAGTTTGCTCTGCTTATTTAGATATAAATTTGCTGTTTTCAACTGTCCATTCTGGCAAACTGGTTTAATTAAACAGTCTAACTAATGAAGGCACTGTGTATACTGAGAATACTCTGTGTCATATAAAAACATTTTACTTTTCCCAACTTTTCCATGTATAAATGTTCATCTTAGGTATATTCACATTTATAGTGTTTTATAATCACTAATGTATATGTGTATATACATATACATGTATGTACACACAATGTTTTATTATAAAACATAAAATATAAAAGATGTTATAGGGTTTAATAATCACTAATACATATATATGGATATAAAATGTTAACAAGACAATATATTCCCATATTTCAAATGTATTTGAAATGAGGATGAACACTGAAAATATCTGGCTTGGCCATATTTTTATAGTTGAATCAAAATGGTTAATAACCAAACCTAACACTTTCCCTAGGCACTTATATGCAACTGATGTACTAAAATAAGAAAGAAAACGAAAACATGCTACAACAGAGCCTATAATTCCCAACAAGCTTCTCTGTTTTCTGATGGAGATAATCAGTAAGTAGGTCTCCAAGGCATCTATTAATCTCTGTCAATTTTGACTAAACGGAGGTTCTGATTGGCTGTTCAGGAATGGCCAGCTGCTAAAGGAAACTAGAGAACCTGTGACAACAAAATCCTTTTTTCCGTCACTGAAATAACTACTACTTAAAGGTATAACACATCTTTAAATGAAAAGAGATGGGACATAAATCTGAAGAAATAAAATGGGTAGATTCACCAGCTATGATATTAGTTTGTGAGCACTAGGAATGCTTATTTATTGCTGCATTTTAGAACAATGCAAAAGAAAACTGAAATAAGACAATTAATATATGTAGTAAAACATCTCACATCACAACACATAGCCCCTTCTGGTGCACAGCAGCCTAGACTACATTTACATATGTATGTTTCTGCTCAAATATCTGTATAATGTTGGTCTTAGCAGACAGACTTTGAAAATGCCTGTATCTATGTTGAAAGCCAGGACAGAAATACCAGCTAAAAATAGTGTAATTTTGATTGTTGCTTTAATGTTTGTACTACAGCTAGTTGACAGTGTTAATAACTTTCCACACCTGCCTATCTAGCTATCTAGGTACTAAGTTTTACATTCTACTTACCAAACATATGGTTAAATTTCTTGCTAAATTTAGTACCAGAGAAGTAGGAACTTTGATTCTGGGAATAAATGTTGGATGCAGAAATATTTGATCTTGATATTCAAATGACATAAGTATTTCCCTCTGTCATTCATTCCATTCTTTGTCCATATCTCCCTCCTAAAAAAAGAACCGCTGAAGTACCCTCCTCAGAGAATATACTCAGTCAGCTTGGCTGAATGCACTTTTGGACTCCGTTTTTCCAACCTCAGTTAACGGATACAAAGTGGGGCAATCGAATTGTTTCTCCCAGGTTTTTGGAATTTGAACACAGCAATCCCAGTCTGTCTCTGTGCTTAAACTGAAGAGATATTTGGGGCTATAATGTATACAGAGACAGGAAATATTTCCAGGGAGGTGTAGAGAGATTAGGATTAGAAAGCATATAGTCCCAGAATGAGAAAAAGATGGAGGGAGAAAGAACCTGAGTTTGACCCAAAATATTTCCACGCTTTGCAAAGCCCCTTGTATGACCTGGCTGTACTTCCTGTACTCTTCTGTCTCAATATATTCTTGGATGTTTTCAAATTCCGTTTTTGTTTCTCCTTAAACTAATCAAGTGTGTTTGTGTTACCTGCATCCAAATGATCTATCCTATGACACTTGAGACATGTGAAATTAAAGCCAAGTATTTGCTAGCTCTTTTCTTTCTATCTATCTATCTATCTATCTATCTATCTATCTATCGATCTATCTATTATTCACAATGGTCATATCTCTGTGGATAAAAATTACTTTCCTAGTCTTTGTTTAGTTTATGCATATTATACATGTGAGGTTGTAACTTGCACATTGGAAAACTAATAGCAAAACCTCTTTTTATTGTCATAGAACAGACTAACCCTAGCCACTGTGTGTGTGCGCATGTGTGTGTGTGTGCCATGGGGGTGGCAACATGTTCATTGAGCAAACAATTAGGAGGAGGAGTGACATGAGTTTTTCAGGAAATACTCAACCTGGAAGCTATTCTTTCCTGCTCAAACCTGAAGGCCTAAAAATTCTGCCACTAGCATCCCTGAGGCCGTGCATTTGACACGTTGGAAGAGAACTTTACAATCACAAGTAGGGACAAAATTATGAAGTATAAAAGTGCAAGACATATATTTGACTCTACCCTGTGCAGTGATTCTCTCTGTGTGAAAGCTTGAACTTGCTCATATATATATATACACATACACACACAAGACTATCTGCTGACTGCTGTGCATATCTACCCATCAGACTCACTCGAGGAACTATTTTAAAATATCCACTTCCAGTACCTCTTTCTGGACCTACTGAATCTGGACATATGGGTGTCGGGCTCACGAATCTATATCTTAAAAACATTTTCCCTTGACATTCTGATATAGTAAATCCAGCCTGGTCTGAGGAAGCCACTGTCTTATGAAATTAATATGAGCTTTGGTAAACTAAACAGTCCAAAGTGAATTAGAATGGACAAGAGTGAGATGTGGATCTAAGGTTAAAGATGATGAGGCATAATCAGAACAATAAAAGGGAAATATGGCCAAGAACCAAGACAGGTAACAAACCTAGTCTCTCTTAACTATGGGGCAGTAACTGCTATACTAGTGAGAAGGAATTAGTACTTAACACCAGATTCATATTGTAAACTGGCAGATAATTCATATGTAATATACTATTTCCAGTCCTCATGCTAATATGTATCTAAAAGTATATGTTTTGTGCATTTTCTCAACTGTTTCTTTTGTTTTTGCTTTGTTTTCTCTAAAGTCCATTGTTAGTACATCTTTTTTGTTATTGCTATAAAAATCCTTCTGAAACAAGTGGGCCCAACTGATAATTTTTATCAATACCAAGACTTGCAGAAGAGATAGATTAATAAGCTCATTCCTGACACAATGGTCCCTGAATGAGAAATTTTTTTGCTTTTACCTTACAAACATGCACACATCATATAAAACAAACCATTACTCTTTGCTCATATCACTTACTTCCTATGAATAGGAGAATAGAAAGGTAATCAGGGAAGTTCTGATGTCTTTCACAAGTGTCAAAATAACATGCAATGTTCTAGATAGCTCTCATTTATCATCTATGCCACCCAACTGCAAGGGAACTGATTCAGAAGCCCAAGGCCTAATAGGAAGGGATGACGGTTGGGTTTAGAATGACCACTTCTGCATAGCTCTTTAACTCCTAGATGCCTTTTTTTTTTTTTTTTTTTTTGGCCACATCACACCGTGAGCGTGAGGCTTGTGGGATCTTAGTTCCCCAACCAGGGATTGAACCCTGGCCACAGCAGTGAAAGTGCTGAGTCCTAAACACTGGACCGCCAGGGTATTCCCCTAGATGCTATTTAAATTTAGAAATTGCTGCTAGCCATTTAAAATAAAAACGTGGCTAAACAACCTTAAATCTCTTTTAAACAATAACAAAGCAAAGCCAAGTTCTCCTAATGTTGTCGATCTCTTTGGCAGACTGTTCAGAAACACATGGTACCTAATTGAGGAATAGTAAATGCCAGCACACGGGGCTCTACCTGCCAGATGGAGGTAACATGCCTCTAACGTAGTCAGTGACTCCTTCAAAACAATGCAATGGGTCATATGTGACTTTACATCTCACATTTTTGAGCAAGGCATTGTAAAATTTGGAAGATGCAGTCTGTGTTTGAATCCTCCAAGTGTTTTAATGAAAAGAATTATTTAAACTGTATTATACCATTTACATAGCTAAAAGACTGAACTGTTTACAAGTCATTATCATTTATAAAAAGAAGAGGGTCATTTTCTAAATTTGGAACAATAGAAATATTTTAATTTTATTATTATATCTACTATTTGTCTTAATAAGGCATAGTCCCAGGGGCCTAAGATACTATTAAATTCAGCACTGTCTCATCACTCTTACGATTAAGTGCCTTCTCAGAAAGGACGTTCCTTAAGTAAGTCTACAGTACTATAAAGGATTAACACTGGCAGGCTACCAACCAAAAAATTTAATTATTTCACTAATGCAGAAAATGTTCTTGCTTTTTTTCCTAACAAGCAATGCTTCGATCATGTATTTATTAAACTCCTAATAGGTGCACAGCCCTCTGCTTGGTACAGGAGAAGTAGAAAACAAACAAAGAAGCAAACAAACAAGAAAAAAAAAGAAAAAGAAAACAAAAAAAAATCAAAATCTAGTCCTTAATGGGACATAAAGAGAAACCATTTATTGAGTGTGTCAAGTTCCCTGCTAGGTGCTTTAGCACACCACATCATTTTGTGGAATTTAGAGTTTATCTAGGGAGGCAAATACATTCCTTTTAACAATCAGGGAATCAGACTTCCCTGGTGGCACAGTCGTTGGGAATCCACCTGCCAATGCAGGGGACACGGGTTCGAGCCCTGGGCCGGAAAGACCCCACATGCTGCAGAGCAACTAAGCCCAAGCACCACAGATACTGAGCCTGAGCTCTAGAGCCTGTGAGCCACAACTACTGAGCCCACATGCTACAACTACTGAAGCCCGTGCTCCTAGAGCCCATGCTCCGCAACAAGAGAAGCCACTGCAATGAGAAGCCCGTGCACCACAACGAAGAGTAGCCCACACTTGCTGCAGCTAGAGAAAGCCTGCATGTGGCAATGAAAACCCAATACAGCCAAAAATAAATAAATTTAAAAGAAAAAAAAATATTCTCTCTTTAAAAAAAAAATCAGGGAATCAAAAGTGGTACTTGAATTTCACAGAACTTGTCAGCCCCATTTCTCTTGTCTTAGCTTTCATCACCTCAGCTCCCTAGACAGATGGGTCCATTGAGGGCTCTCCATTATTAGCAAACTCACCACCTCCTCACATGTAAATGCAGAACTGATCCTGCCTGGGGAAGGTAATTTTAAATGATTCCTTGTACCATTCCACCTTGTCATCATCACCCTCATCAATTTCTGACCATCCAGAAGGGCTTGGCATGAGTCAGCCACCCAGATTGAAATAGGATGGAACATATATTCCTTGAAATGTTTCTCTGATTTTTTTTTTTTTTGAAATGTGATAGTACTTAGCATCCATGAAATTTCAAAAAGTTGGATAACCTGAACGGGCCTATGAAGCTATCTTTTATGATATAGTTGCCATTTGCTTATATTGTTGATGGTGATGGACATGAATGCTGTAACTGGCTAGGTTGTATGTGTTGTATGTATATTCAATTCCCTAAATACTTTAAGAAGTCCTGGGAGTTCAGACAATAAAACTAAAGCAACTCTTCCTTCTCAGTCTTCTATGAGCATTGGTCCTCTCCCAGGTTTCTGTCCTTATCTGACTCTCTTCTTAGACGGTCTTTACTCTGAGTAATTTCATTTGCCTGGCTCTGATTACTCCTTATGTGGCAATGCAGCCAAAATCTTTACCTCCAGTGTGGAGCTTTTTCTTGAGACTCACACTCATATACACAACTCCTTGATGGTCATCTCTCTACATAAAAAGGTGCTCTTGTCAGCAGGGTGGTGTGGAAGTGAATGAGGAGATTGGGGAAGGTACATTCTCGTTTCCAAAATTTCTTAGGTTAAAGAAATGCAATTATCAGAAGTCTAAAAAACTCAAAAGTGCATACGTTCACCTTAATATCTGAAGCATAAGACATGGATATATTTGTCCTGACAGGGTTTAAAAAAAAAAAAAAGATTAAAAAGCCAAGCAAAACAAAACAAAAACCTACCACTACCATGTTTAGGTAATCTGTGCTCTCCAAGGTAATTTTCACCTAATGCGGATGTTTACCTCCGCATGGATATCCACAAGGACCACAAACTTCACATGACGTATATCCAGCCTAGGTCAATAGCTTGGATGTTATCCTCGACATTCCCTTTCCTTTACCTCACACCTCTAACACCAAGTCCTATTCCTCCCACCTCGGAAGATCACTCATATCTCTTTCTTCTCCTCCAGCCTCACTGTTAGAGAACTACTGCCAAGTTGAAGTCCTCCTCAGTGTGTCGACTAGACTACTGCAGCAACTTTCTAGCTGACCTCCTGTTTACCAGTTTGCCCCATTGAATCCGTGTTCTCTATTATAGCGAGAGTAATAATTCTGCTTCAGATATTTCAATGACTCCCTCCTTTTCAAGCCCAAACCGAAACTACTTAAGAGTGACATAAAATGGACTTTAGGGGGGCTTCCCTGGTGGCACAGTGGTTGAGAGTCCGCCTGCCGATGCAGGGGATGCGGGTTCGTGACCCGGTCCGGGAGGAGCCCACATGCCGTGGAGCAGCTGGGCCCGTGAGCCATGGCCGCTGAGCCTGCGCCTCCGGAGCCTGTGCTCTGCGACGGGAGAGGCCACAACAGTGAGAGACCCGCGTACCGCAAAAAAAAAAATAATAATAATTATAAAAATAAAATAAAATAAAATGGACTTTAGATCTTGCCCTGGGAAGGACTGATAGCTCTTCCTCTTGCCATGCTTCCCCTCACAAGTTCTAGTCATTCCCAAGCTTCTTGCAGGCTCCTTACCCTGATATGCCCTCTTTCATCACACTGCCTTTGCCGAGACTGCATCATCTGACTGGAATGAATTTCCTTGTCCCTGCTTCTGAGGGTTCACCAAATCACCTTTGACATGTCTTTCAAAACTTATTTCGAATATCACCTCCTCTGGGAAGACCTCCTCGACCAACACAATCTGGATTGGTTTCCCCATATACAACCTGTTAGAGTCTCTTGTGCTTACCTCAATAAAAATAATAGTAATAGTAGTAATAATAGTCCAAATTAATAGTTATTGAGTGAATACTAGGTCCTAGGCACTGTAATAATCATGTTTAATAGAGTTCCTAATACTTTATAGAGAATATCTCTCAACTTGATGTTATCTCCCATGAGATGCTGAACTCTAAAGAGTAAGGTCCTATGTCTTACTGAATTTATTTTTTTTATTCTCAGAGCCTAACTCAGTGCACTGTTCATTGAATGGCTGAATGTCCTGAGCAGCTGTGACTATGTTCTTCATGGAAAATTCCCTGATTTTCTTTATTGGCAATAATCTCTCCTGTGTCTGAATTCTACGTTGACAGGATCTGCCTTCCTTCATTGCTTATATTAAATATCTTCATGTATATAACTTGGCTGCCCTTCTCACAAGCTATGCAGTTACTGAAGGACCCCTTCTTTATCAGCTTTTCTGACAATCTCTCTCAGCAGCTTCCGTAAACCTTTGGGAATCAAGTTTTAATGACCATTCAAATCTTCTCTTTCTGGTATTTAAGAATTTTAAGTATTAACATTATCTAAGGTAGGAACATCATTTGGGTCCAGAAAAGAATGATGAATCAGTTTAGACACCTTTCTTTTAGAATATGGAATTTAAATGCTCAAGGAAAGCTATGAAATCATGTCACCTAATCACCTCTCTTAATCAATGAATCTCTCTCTGAATCTCTGTTTTTAACAGAGGAGGAGACTGAGGTCCAGAGAGGTTGAATGATTTGTTCAAGATTATAGAGCAAGTTAATAGCTACGTTTGGACCAGCTCTTAATAACACAGAAACAAGGCAAAATTGCAGTTTAACAATGTGAAGCAAGATTCCTCCCCTACACCTCCCTCCTTCTGAGATGTACTTCAATATTGACTGGTCTTTTTCAGAAAGGGCTTGAGAGTAACACAGATGATCATTTATTCTGTTGTCATACCAAGTTTAAGCCTGTGTTCTGAATGATTTCAAAAGGATTAGCTGTAGTGTATATGAATATATTCTATCAGACACCAGAAACATGCCTCTCAGTTTCACAGTGAAAGAATGAGTTGAATCAGTCCTCTAATGCATGTGACTAATTTCCTGGGAGCTAATGGATACCTGATATAGTTATTCTAACCTAATATATTTAAAAAGTGAATACAAAGTATTTTAATGCTTCTAACTACAGGAATATTTGGCCCAGAGCCATAAACTGATATGCTACTTCTTAGTCTTTCAGCCAAGTCTATTTTTGTGCTTGATACACTGACATCAGAAAATTCCAGGGGGTTATAGGAAGATGAGAACTTTATAACTGGTGCATTTTGACCATCTGTAAGGAAAAAAAAAATCGTGATGCAGGCTTACATCTTAACCTTCCCTACCATTAATGTTCAAAAGCTTTAAAGACTTTAAAAATAGTAAATCAGAAACTTAGAATTCCTTGTGGCAAGTGTTCTGCATCAGTGTTATAGGTGGTCATATTTAAGTCTTTGCATTTCATTTCAAATAGATGAGGCAGGATTAAACTTTTTTTTTTTTTTTTTTTTTTTTTGCTGTACGCGGGCCTCTCACTGCTGTGGCCTCTCCCGTTGCGGAGCACAGGCTCCGGACACACAGGCTCCGCGGCCATGGCTCGCGGGCCCAGCCGCTGCGCGGCATGTGGGATCTTCCGGGATAGGGGCACGAACCCGTGTCCCCTGCATCGGCAGGCGGACTCTCAACCACTGCGCCACCAGGGAAGCCCTTCTTTTATCATATAAATAAAGGACTGGTAAAGGAGGTGAAAGACTAGAGCCTAGAGCTTCAGAGGAAAAGCTTAAGAAAGGTCAATCAAGATTTTATCCCTCAAGCTTCCTTTGGCCCCAGTTACCATCTAGACTCCTTTTCTCACCTCCAGATGTGCAAATGGCTAATGGTGAACTGATGAGGGAGGAAGAGAACACTGGTTTCTAAATAAAATATTTGCTGATTGAAAAGACAGGGTAATATAGAAAACAAAAGGGAAAGGTCAGAAAGTTTGTTGGTGCCTAGGCTATTTACATAAAAATAACCTGTAATTAAGAGAAGCTCAATCCTCTAAATTGAGTTTCAACTTGAACAACCCAAATCAGTTCCTGCAGACACCAAGTTTAGCTGGTCCCTATCTTTAAAGTAAAATACTTTGGGGATTTAAAGTATTGGTAAATAACAGATTTTTAAAATATCATCCAAAGAGAAAGTCTGTCTGTTCTTTTTCTTCATGCCCTTACAGTCATACTGGGAAATCCCGAGGAAGCCTAAAGAATGAATCTTTCTTTCACATGACCAGCTCTATCTTTATTGGAAGCCCTGGAGGAGAAGGCATCTGAAAGTCTACTGTTTGCTTCACTTGACAAAACCCTAGCACTGGGAAATTACATGAGACTTAATGTGGTATGAAGTGAGAAGCTGGAAAAATATATTTTTCAAAAGCTGTTCTTAAGAAGAGTATAATCAGCCTTACTCTGAGTAATTTAGTCTTTTTCTCATTATCACTCTTTTTCTTTCTTTCCAAAAGTGGGTAAACAACCGCCCTTTAGGGTTACGTCACCAATTTGAATAGGATGTACAATCCCTGCGTCTCCAAATATTGCTGGAAGCCTCAATCTATGATGAGAATCTTGAAACTTTTTTTTTCTCAGAGCTTTGACACAGCTCTGGTGGGGGCCAGCCTGTTGGCTACATGGCTTGACATTCACTCCGTCAACTCCTAGAGAGGTGTTTGTTATTCTCCCTGCTTCTGACACATTGTCTTGGATGACAGAAGGCTTCTTCAAATCAACTGATGGAAAGTTGAGGGAAATAGAACTTCCATATCATTTCTGAACTATCCAATCCTTGTTGTGTGAGACAAGCAATTTGGTGTTCGGCATATGTGGCGATTATACTTGGCTTAGTTTTCAGTAGCTCATTGCTAAGACAGTCTTGCTCTGAGAAACTAGAAAGTTCAACTGACTATTCACATAGAATAGAAACAATCACTAAGGGATAGGAACAGAAGTATTAAGCTTTATTTACCTGTGGTAAAATATTCATAATCATATGATAACACTGGGTTAATTTCATGGGTCAGTTCTAATACTGACTGATCCAATTTCTTTATTAGACCTCAGCTAAAATCAATTTATTGCTAGATATCCAAAGGATAAGGATTATATGCTAAACATGGACAATTAAAAATGATTTCTTGAACAGAATGTCCTTTGGGATCTGCATTAATCTAAGGGAATGAAAAATAAATAATAACAATGGTACTGAGCAATTTAGATATTACTTACTAATCTATTTTTATCAACTCATCTAGTGAGAGGAACACATTTATTTGGTTTATTTATTTTGGTAACAGGTAAGAAATAAAATACTTGGATAGATGTTACATACATTACCACTTTCCAATAACATATATTCCTCCTAATATTAGAGAGTAGAGATGGTGGTCATCATAATTTATGCACCACCTGAGAAAAATGTCAAATAGCTAGATTGTATCAAATAATGTCTTAAAAAGTGCCCAAACAATTTGAAACAGCTACTGTAACATTACTATTATCACCTTAAAACATTACAGTAGATATGACAGTTACGAACAGTCAAGAATATAAGAACATATATGGAATTTGCATCTAGTCACATGTAAAGACATGTTTAATTTCAAGCAAGCTCCCACCAGATTTCCTTTCTTATAAAGCCACATTTTCAGAATCACAGTTTAAATATGATGAACATAAGCAGAGATTAGGTTATCAAGTTACCTATCATCTGCATCCACTCAGGTCCTAGTTCATCCAGAAAGAAAATACTCAGGTGACTGTTATGAGCCAGGTCCAGTGTTGTTCTCTGTGACTCGCCATCCTCATCTTCGTGTACCCAGTGCAGTGTTTTAGCAGCATTAGTCCTTCAGAGAGGCCCTGTTCCTCTCAGCTCTACAGCTTTACATGTGCTGCTTGAAATGTCCTTCTCTAACCTTGACTCCTCATCCTTGCTAATCACTCAAGACTTAAAGTAACAATATATAAATGTTTGAACTTTGGGCTTTCCTCTGAAGATTACAACTACAAAACTGTGTTTTGTTTTTGTTCTGTTTTGGTTTGGTTTTTGGTTTTCTTTCTACCCACTGACTTAGAGCATTTGGAGAAGAGACTTGAAGGACCAAAAATCTCATGGCTATATTATTGTAATCTATTCTCTGATTCAAATGATAAGACTTAAATAATGTATTTTCCACTGAAAATTTGGTCAATATACAATCTCTTTTCATTTATTCATTCATTTCCGAGCTTCCCGTTATGTGCCAATTTCTGTGATGATCATGGGGAACAAATAAAACCTAGTCTTATTAGAATAGACTTATAATTGATTGAATTTTGGAGGTGAGAAAGAGAGAAAGAAGGGGGAGGGAGACAGGACAGAGAAACTAATTAAAAACAGCTAGAATTGCTGAGTTGGGTGAAAGCACCATTCACTAAGACGTGTAATGTAGGAGTTGTAACATATAATCACATAATAGATATAGAAATCAAGCAGCCCATATCTACACCATTAATCCCAATATCAAAGAATCTACCCTGTTAGTTCATAAGTTTCCTTGAACTTCTCAGTATATAGGTCTTGATTTATGTTTTAGGAATATATTTACCATAATATTTAGTATAGCACATACACCATTTAGTTACACACTGCCTCATAATTCTGAGTTGGTAAAATGTTACTGTTTCATCTTAGAGCATAAAAGTGAAGGACAGAGAAGATGGCTGCTAGCATGACCTTTCTTAGGCAACAAATTCTCTCAGTACAAAGAATCTACTATGAGTCTGAAAAAAAAAAAAAATCAGGACCATTACTCTGAAGATGCAAATCTCTCCCTGAGACACTGTCTGTCTTTATGGACAAATTTTCTACAAAGCAAATTTGAGCTAAGCTTGCCTAAGCTTTCAGTAAAGACATTAGCTTAGTTACTGTATTAATTAAGTTCTAATGCCCTCTTCCCTTTATCGTTATATGAGAATTACACGTTCAACATTTGTCCAGCACCATTCTATTACACAGACTCTGTCCATCTGAGGTTGCTGGCGTTCATAGTTCTGCCCTAAAATTACTGAAGTATGTTAAGGATTTCTGACCATTGGGCGCTTTATTTATTTTCTGGAGTATGTAATTGAATTTTTTTTTTTTTTTTTTTGCGGTACGCGGGCCTCTCACTGTCGTGGCCTTTCCTGTTGTGGAGCACAGGCTCCAGATGCACAGGCTCAGCAGCCATGGCTCACGGGCCCAGCCGCTCCGCGGCATGTGGGATCTTCCCGGACTGGGGCACGAACCCGTGTCCCCTGCATTGGCAGGCGGACTCTCAACCACTGCGCCACCAGGGAAGCCCTGTAATTGAATTTTGAAGGCACATTATGTGATTAAGGATTTAGAATACTGCCAAGTCTTTCAGAATCTCTTACTGGGTACAATAATGTTGTTACTACTCATGCTGATGATTTAAGTTTATCTTTTATTGCCACTGCAACTCTTGCTCATTCCCTCACAGAATGGAGTTACCTTCCCTTACTGCTACTGATATTTATTTGAACAGGCCATTTATGTTCTGTGTTCTGCATTGCTTGTAAGGAAGAAAATATTTAGAAATGTTAGTAAAGGCTCTGGAATCACTCCAAAGTTATTTTGCATTGAGATGCAGCATAAGTATATCAAGCAGATAGGCAGGAGACAATCAGGCAGAAGCATACTCTTCATTTTGAAAGGTAAGAAATTCTGTAACATTTAACAGGGCTCTATCATTTACTTTGAGCAAGAAGTATTTTTTCCTCCATCAAGAACTATGGAAATAAAATTTATAGAATTGAAGGAGATATTATATACATATATATTAGCTCTTCAACTACATATTAGTTCTTCATCTGTATATCTATGTGTGTGTTATGTTATGTACATAATAACACATAGACATACGCACATACCTGTTTATTCCCAAATGTCTGTACTGCAAATCTTTCCAAATCTAATTAAAAGGCAATCTGAAAAATTATCTCTCTTTCCTATTGTAACGAATTGTGGAATAGCTAGGAATATTTTCATCTTTCATTTTTAAAATGATCAACCATTTGAGCAGGTTAAATAGAAACTAAAACAAATCAACGTGATAAATACTGGCAATATAATCACTGAGGGCTGCTTAGTGGTGTACCCAGCAATAGTCTTCCCAAACAATTCTTTCATTCTTCATTTTTTATAGGTGTTTTCTTAAGAAAAATTGTGAAGTTTTTCTTAAAAAATGCAAATTGACATGTATGTCTTTAGGTCTCCTTTATAGAGTAACAAAAAATAAAATTAGAATATGCTGAAGTATTAGGGTCTAAAACTTAGATCAATTATGTATAACATTTAACTAATTACAAACAAACTTTCCAACAGAAAAAAGCAAGTTGGATTCTTGTAAAACCAAAGGTTTTGAGACTGTAAAATCCCCTGTATCCCAGTCTCAGTCCATTAAGAGCTGGGGCTCCAACCTCAGGCCTATATGGTTTAGTCCCTGATACCTTGCTTTCAACCTGCTAGTTTCTTTTTCCCAAGATTAAATTTTACCCCTCATGTGCTCAGTCACTGACTAAGGCTCTTTGCAGATCTCTTAAAGAGGTTATACCTAATACTTCAGTCTCTCACCCAAGTTGGGAGCTTCACCAATAGTCTCCACTAGGAACTTCTTGATGCAGTGGCTGACCTCCTGTTTGGAGACCCTCTCCATCTTTTTCTTGCCAATACTTTTCTGGAATAAACTTGACCTCAATATCCCTTTTGGCACTGAGCCTTATACAGACTCTGTTGTCTCTTCTCAAAACTACCAGTGCAAACTAATGACAACAATAATAATGATGACGATAATCCCCATCAGACATTATCCTATCTTAGACTCATATTACTGCCTTGATTTAACATTCCTTGGGCCCCATTTATACTGATCATAAGCCTTAGTTCCAAGCAAGAAAACAAAACGAATGCTTATAGACTGAAGGTATGGCTTCCACCTTGAAGATTTAGCCCTTGTCTTGGCACAGCAAGGGTCACTCATCAGGAACTACCAATCAACCCATCTCAGGATGTCATTTGTAGAACTTTATTTGGTCCTTCCATCAGTCCAGGCTGCACATGCCCTTTAGGCTCCCTTTGTTTATAAACACCTAAATAAAATTAAAATGTAAAATGAAATAAAAGAGTGGTGCAAGTGCTTCTAGAGTACAAACAAAAGTATACACATATGTGATATATATGTATATATAATTATATGGATAGATGTGTGTATATATAATATGTATATATATATATATATATATAAAATTTTAAAAATATTTCTTAATAAAAGAAATCTGTATTTGAGTCCCAGCTCTGCTAATTCTAGTTATAAACCTTGGGTAACTAGCTTAACCTCACTTACTTTAGTTTCCTTTTTTACAAAATAAGGAAGATGATTCCTTAGAGTACTGTTGTGAGTATGGAGTGTAAACTTGAAGATGTAAATTCAAAGTACTATACTAGTGAAAAGTAGTAACATTATATTTGGCAAGGCAAATAAAGTTAACACAATTTTGATAGAAAGCTACTTGTCTGGGAGTTAAGGTGGTCGAAATAAATTGGAGAAGAACCCCAGTCAAAATAGGACTTTCTTAAAGGGCTTTAATTAACTGGTCAATATGTAGCAGATAATAAAGGTCTTAATTTAACCTGCTGGCATCATTTTGATGAATGGCTGAAATTAGAGTCTGAGGTCCACTTTCCCCATTGCTAGTGATTATTTTAACAATATTATCTCTGCGATTGTTCAGTTTTAAGCTCTTTTATAAAGCTGGTTAAAACAGGTACAAGGTACCCCTTTTGCCCCACCCCACCTCCTGGTTATGTAATTAGGTGTTACTGTTTCACCTGATTGGTGACATGAACATTAAAATTTGATATGGCGCACAGTGGAGAGGACACTAACCAGCCTCCATCAGCAGCCTGGGCTTGCTGTCAGTGATGAGATCAAATACATTACAGAATGCGACAAGGAACAAATCCTTCTCAGAAATTAAAATAAGAGCAGTTACAGATTAACACTGAGGGAAGGCAGTAAAATTCCATCGCTGTTATTAAAAGACCTCCAATTTAATTAAATATAACTACTACACACACAGTCAAAAAAATGGAACTCAATGGGCCTGAGTGATTCTGATTTCCTTCTTTTTTCAAAATAATTAATTTCAGCTTTATTGAGGTATAATTGACAAACAAAATTGTAAGATATTTAAAGTGTACATCCTGGTGATCTGCCACACATATAAACACACTGTGAAAGGATTCCCCCATCTAATTAATTAACACAACTATTACCTCACATGTCTATCCTTGCCTTTTAACAAAACGACAACATCTAAGTTCCACCTTCCCAGCAACCCTCAACCGTACAACGCAGTGTCATCACCACAGCCACCATGCTTTGCACCAGATCCTCAGACCTTATCCATCCTATAGCTGAAAGGTTGTACCCTTTTACCAACATCTCCCCATTTCCACCAGCCGGCAGCTTTCTCTAGTTGTGGCGAGCAGGGACTACCGTACCCTTCATCGCCATACATGGGCTTCTCATTGCGGTGGCTTCTCTTGTTGCAGAGCACGGGCTCTAGGCGCGTGGGCTTCAGTAGTTGCTGCGAATGGGCCTAGTAGTTGTGGTGCACGGGCTTAGTTGCTCCGCGGCATGCGGGATCTTCCCGGACCAGGGCTCAAACCTGTGTCCCCTGCATTGGCAGGCAGATTCTTAACCACTGCGCCACCAGGGAAGTCCTGTTTTATTTATTTTTTTAAATAACTATAATACAATCTGAGTCTTGGGTTTAGTTGTAAGAAAAGTAACCAAGATGACCTTTATCCTGTTCAATATTCAAGGACACTCAACTGCCCCAGCATAGGAAAAAAAAAATCTTTATAGGGTCCAGATAAACTTCAGAGGTGTATGCTTTTGTTTCGTTTGTGTTGGGTGGGTAGGTAGTACAATATTTCACCTTATAATTAATTTTCAGTTTGCTTTATGAACATATTCTACATTCTTTCCACAGATCTAAGAACAGAGTGCTGTGGCAGAATGTATCAGATGTATCTCTGGCAAAAAATAATAATAATAGTAACAACAACAACAACTTGTTTATGAAACAATTACAATGTGTCAGTCACTGTTTTAAGTCTTTTGCTTCTATTGAATCGCCTGATCCTTACAACCACCTATGAATTGGTATTATTATTATTACCATTGGGCCAAGGGTCAGTGTGTTGTCCAAGATTATGCACTGTCCAAACAGTATACCCAGAGAGTCTGGGCTCTTAAGCGCCCTGTCCATGCATCTTCAACAGTGTGACTGATGATAACTGGTGTCCACTTTTTTTTTTTTGCTTTTAGATAAAACACAATAATGTAGCTCTTATTTGATTTTAACAGTGGGACATTTTTGGATTTACTTTATAGAACATCTCTGTGGTAGCACAAAAACTAGTTATAAAGTATGATATATCTTATGAATAGGACTCAGAATTTGTGCAGCTTTCACAATTCCTGCTAGATTAGATGCTCCCTGCTTATAGAATGAGTGACTCAAGGAACAAAAAGGATAGGTAGTGCTTCCCTGGTGGCACAGTGGTTGGGAGTCTGCCTGCCGATGCAGGGGACACGGGTTCGTGCCCCAGTCCGGGAAGATCCCACATGCCACGGAACGGCTGGGCCCGTGAGCCATGGCCGCTGAGCCTGCGCGTCCGGAGCCTGTGCTCCGCAGCAGGAGAGGCCACAACAGTGAGAGGCCTGCGTACTGCAAAAAAAAAAAAAAAAAAAAGGATAGGTAAAGCTACAATTCTGGGATTTTTTGGGAACATAATAGATGACATGATAGATGCAACTCAGGCCACAGAAAATATGGTGGGACAAGGGCTTCTGGGTTTTTGTTTGTTTGTTTGTTTTCCAGTTTGAGCCTTATTTGTAAGAACCGTTGTAAGAATAGTGTATTAAGTACCGTTGTAAGAATAGTGTATTAAGTAAGACTCGTTTCCACCCTGGAGAGCAACTTAATGGCAGATAAAACATGTGAAGAGTGGTAAAAGTAATTTATGATATTAAATGTTGCATTATTATTTTTCAGACTATACTTCATCTAGAAACCACTTTATTTAAATGAAGACATTATCATCTCTACTCCTTGGTTCACGGCTTAATCTGCATGAAGAGCTTTAGTAGGAAAAACAGTAAAAATGAAGTTGAATTAGTCATAAATAATAAGCACTTCCATTTATGTAACACCTTTGAAAAGATCCCTAGACAGTTACTAACTTTTAAAATCGTACGCCAGATTTTAAAAGCAAAACGTCCTGCTGATGTGATGTTGAGGTTACAGATTTAAACACATGAAGGGCGGCAAATGAAAGAGTTATGGTTCTCATTATAACATTATCTCACCCACAGAAGCATGCTTTATTTTTTTTTCCTTAAAAATCTTTATTTAAGAGTTCAACTGCTACTGAAAATATTATGTCTTTCTAAATATTTAGCATGACAAAATGTAAACATTGTGGCACTGTTGTCCTCCATGTGTCGCTATTTGAACTATAGCATAAAGTTGGTGCAATCTGAATTTTGACTTTGCCTGGAATTGCAAACTAAATGAAAATACTGATCCAGAAGTGAATTTTTATCCACTCGCCTTGCTTGCTTCAATTTGTCCACTCCCTGAGTTCAAGGACAAATGGAGGCATAGAAGGGAGGGCAGTACAGGAACTGACACATTGCTGGCCTCGCATATTTGAGACACAGTTAGGTACTTTAAAAATGTTAACTTGTCAACCCTTACAACAATTCTAAAACCAGATATTAGTAAATTTATTTACACACGAGACTAAGGAGGTACAGAGAGATTAAGTGACTTGGCCAAGGTGAAACTAGTAACGAAATCTAAATTTGTGAGTTTCTGATGTCGTTCCCACTTTTCTCACTAGATACGGTGGGGGAAGGAACCTGCAAACATCTCTGCTGACTACCTGACACTTCCTCAAACCAGGTCTTAATTTAGAGGTTATGCATGTTTAGGAGACTGGTGGTAGAGAAAAGGCCAGGACAAAATTTTAAGCTCAAAGTTAAAAGTTCTCCAGTATATTCCTCACAAATGACATCCAACATTTTAATTTAGGAACATATGGAGATGTGTATGTGAGTCCAGTTTAGGAGAAAGCTGTGGGGCAAGACCATCTGCTTAGATGCACCAATTCAGTCACCTTCCGAAAAAAAATAAGGAGCGTGATGCAGTTTATCAAACAGGTTGTCACTGTACTGGGGGAGGAAGATTTTCTCACATAATAGATAGAAACTCTATTTGTAATGGAAATATACTTCCAGATGTCATGAAATAATACACCATGATGTCACACATACACGTATAAAACTCCATAGAATAGGGAGGGAGAAGCAAGAGGGAAGAGATATGGGGATATATGTTTATGTATAACTGATTCACTTTGTTATAAAGCAGAAACTAACACACCATTGTAAAGCAATTATACTCCAATAAAGATGTTTAAAAAAAACCCCAAAAAACCAAAACTCCATAGAATAAAGCACCAATTTTTAAACAAAGAACTCTCCAGAATTTTATACACTCTTTTGAAGCACTGAAACTTGAAATCATGTTCTTTCAGAGCTAGAAAGACTCTCAAAGCTATCCCTTTGCTACTCTGAACCTCTTAGAGACGTGAAAACTGAGGCCAGAGAGATTAGTTGAGTTGTTTAAGCTAGTAAACTCTCAGTCTAGGACCCAAGTTCACTTACTCTTATTCATATTTTAATTCCAGTTTCTGCCCAGTGCAAATAGACTTTGGAAGGCAGCTTCAGAATTGCAGCTTGCTTTGTAGCAGAGAATTATTTCAGAAAACTTTTGATAGTTAAATTCTATTTGGGATCGACTAGAAGCACTCATTATTTAAAGGATGAGTTTTGGAGTGGTTGTATGAAGCCATTCATTTAGGATAAAGGTGTGTGCGTGTGTGTGTGTGTGTGTCTGTGAGAGAGAGAGAGTGGGGAAGGGCGGAGAGAGAGAGGGAGAGAGAACAGAGAGACAGACACAGAAAATGTTGCTAGATATAAACTACTTGAAACACTTCTCCATCATCCTGATTCACCACATTTCTCAAACTTTCTTTACACCTTTGGGTCATTCCTTCTTAATCACCTCTACTATATCCTCTTTATCCAGTCCTCTAAACACAGGAGTGTGTCAGGGCTCAGTCTTCAATTTCTTTTATTTCCTCCTTAACTCCTGGGTTATCTAATCAAACCCCAATATCACCTGTAGGCTGTTAACTTCACACAACTTCTAGCACTGACTTTCTACTATAATCTTGATTCATGTAGCTAACAATACTACAATAATTCTACTTTGTTATCTAGGAGCCATCTCAAATTTACATGTTCTCAACCGAATTCTTGATATCCCAGTTCCCATCTCCTATCTCTGTGTTTTTTATTGCAGCACATAGCCCTGCTATTCACCCAGGTGTTTGGGCCAGAAACCTTGAAATCACCCTTGACTCTCTTTCCCATTCCACATTCAGCCAATTAGGAAATTCTGTCTGACCTACTTTCACAATATAAACAGAATCTAACTTCTCAACACTTTTACCATAACACCCAAGTCCAAGCCACCATCATCTCCTGTATGGACCACAGCAAGAGTCACCTAAATTGTCTGCCTACTTTCCTTCTTACTTCCTATAATCTATGCTTTATACATTAGTAAAAGCTCTCCTTCTCCAAATCCTCAAATGGATTTTTATCATACTTGAAATTAATTCCAAAGTCCTTACCATGATGTACAATGATGCTTCCTTACTTCATTCAGATTTTCACTCAGATGAATGTGTGTGTGTGTGTGTGTGTATCTCATTCCTGCTCCACTAAAACGTGAGCTTCATGAGGTCAGGGACTTCATTTGTTTAAACAGTTGTTGAAGAAACAGACTGATAGTGAATGTTTGTTCTTATACATCAAATTTCATGGAACTTGCAACACATAACTAAAAATTTAGCACATTAATGTGAACAATTGTAATCAAAATATTCTACTTAATTTGCACAATCCTATTCAAAGGTGCCCAGGACTCCTTTTCTTGAATTAACCATAAAATAATTAGTTTCCACCTTTACTCTTAAACCATACCAAGTAAACATAAATACAAGTATTGGGCTGATATTGAACACACGCATACATGCATATTCACACAGTCTCAAACCAAAACGTATGGGTAAATGAAGCATTCTTTGATACAAAGTGGCTTCAGAATAACTAAATGGTAATTATGGGGATTCTATATTCCAGGTAGCTGCAAATAAAATAATTCAACAGATCACAGGTAAGCAATTAAGCTGTTTAAGGGCAAAGGGGATCTTCACAGAAAGGAAAGATGTTCTTCATTTGGTTCTGAAATGTGTTGTAAGGAGAGATTTTCATAGAAGACTTAACTGTATGTAGAAGTGATTATTATATTGTGAAAAAATGGAAAGCTTCATGAAAGAAAGAAAAGGAACTAAGATAATTTTTAAAATTATATTTGCCCACCTTGAATATGGCATCACCTGAAGTCCCAAGATTCACATAAGCGATAAGGATGTAAGCCAAATGGAATGAACTGAACTTTCACTGGCTTCCATTCCAGAGCAACTTTTAGTGTACGCTTGGGTGGACTGACTGTATCACCAAGTTTGCAGGCTCAGAAATCTGTGGCTGCCTGGTGCTCCACCCTAGGGATTTTACCATATAGAGCAAGGAGTGATACTTCAGAATCAATATTTTTCCTGACACAATGTAGATTTTTGGTGTAGGAGATGTGCAGGATGCTAGGGAAGCTCCTAACAGGGGTGACTAAGCAGTCTTCTGTGGTACATGTGTACAGATATGTGAGCTTCAGAAAGGTCCTTCCCAGAAGAATGGCCGTTTAGACAGAGAAATGAAAAATGCCCAGCTAAGGGGTTCTAGTGGTGAAATCGGGCTGTGGAGAGTTGTTCTAATCAACAGGATGAGTTTTAAAACTAACACACCACAGTTGTCTCTCAGTATCCACAGGGGATTGCTTCCAGGACCCCCTCCACCCCCTAAGGATACCAGAATCCACAGATGCTCAAGTGCCATAAATAAAATAGTGTAGTATTCACATATAACCTACGCATATTCTCCCGAATACTTTAAATCATCTCTAGATTACTTATAATATCTAACACAATGTAAATGCTATGTAAATAGCTGCTGGCATACACAAAATTCAAATTTTGCTTTTTGGAACTTTCTGGAATTTTTTTCGAGTATTTTTTTTTTTTTTAAAGGTGTCACATTTTATTTATTATCTTTGGCTGTGTTGGGTCTTCGTTTCTGTGTGAGGGCTTTCTCTAGTTGTGGCGAGTGGGGTCCACTCCTCATCGCAGTGTGCAGGCCTCCCAGTGTTGTGGCCTCTCCTGTTGCAGAGCACAGGCTCCAGACGCACAGGCTCAGCAGCTGTGGCTCACGGGCCCAGCCGCTCCGCGGTATGCGGGATCCTCCCAGACCAGGGCTCGAACCCGCGTCCCCTGCATTAGCAGGCAGACTCTCAACCACTGCGCCACCAGGGAAGCCCCTCGAGTATTTTTGATCCAAAGTTGGTTAAATCCACAGATGTGGAACCCATGGATTGGAAGGGCTGGCTGTACTAGTTAGTATGCAAAGAAGTCCTTGGTCCCAGTCCTAATTTTGTTGCTTTCTGTTTTCTTGAGCATTTGGTTAACTGCTTATGGTTTCTTCATTAGCTAAGCAATGTGGATAAAAACAATGGCCTCAGGAGGTCACGCTAAAAATGTAATTAAAGAAAAGTAAGCAATATATATAAATAATGTAAATAATCGACGTAAGAAATACAAGTTATATTAAAGAACCCTACCAATGTTGATTATTACTGCAGATGCAAAATACAGACAACCACATTCTCAGCTTCATCTTCTGTAGTCTTGCGAAAAGCTTATGATCAGTCTGGGCTGTTATGCTTTAAAAAAGATGTTGAAAAACGTTTGAAAAATTAGGCAGCATCTAAGGAAAGAGCATACATTGATGAGGAGGACCCTTGATAAAAGGCTAAACGAGTTTGCATTATTTTGTCTGGAAAAGAGATGGCTGAAGAAGGATATTATAACTCTCTTCAAAAATATGAAGGGCTATTATGAGGAAAATGTAGGCCGGCTGTTCCTGAGCTCCACTGAGGTCAGAGTAAGAAAAAGTTGGCTGAGTTTGTTTAAACATTTGAGAGAAAGCCTTGAAAGTAAAGGTTACTTATAGATTCCTGGAGATAGGAGATAGGCTGTCTTCTTAACAGGAAATCTTGAGATACCATCTGCTTGGACGAATAGATACTCAGAGGTACCACTTCAAGCTCTTGGACTCAATTATTCTGGTATCACAGTCCCTGGACAATTGGTAAAGGATGGGGGGTTGGGGTGGGCTGGGGAAGGCGGGAGGCACTTATTTGGGAGACAGTCACCTGCATAAATGCTCAGCTCTCAGGGAAATGGAAGTGCCCTTTTCTGAGTTCCCTCCAAGGTGTGCTTTTGACTGTAAACTTCCCCTGAGTTTTTAACAGAATTATGCTTCCTCTTAAGAGGCTACTTCTACTTTTCACTGTATTCCATAGAAGCTTATTTTCAAAACACAAGGCAAAAGAGCAAAAATCTTTAAAATTTTTCATCACATTTTGAAACATCCAAATTTAAAATCTAAAATATGTGTCTTTTAATTTAAAAAAGTCTTCACACACATCTAACTCATGTGGCATATATAGTGCTAACTCGTTAAATCATCTCAAATGTAACTGTCCTTTGGCTGAAGAAAAAAAGAAACTCATGCCTTAGACCTACATATAGCGTTCATTTGCATATCTATGCATATATACACACACCTTATTTTACATTAAATCTGTCTCTATACTATTTATATTTATACCCATTTGCTGAGTCCAAATATATTTGGCCGTTTTTGAATTATACCAAGTATTCTTCAGAAAGTATTCTTAAGAAGTTATACTTGGTAAGACTTTGCAACAAAGCTGAATTATGGTGGAAATCCTATACAACTACTCAATTTCTCCAATAGCAATAAATTACAATGTCAGAAACGTAAGGTGTTGACCCCCCCAGTGTGAACAGAGGGGGGGTGGTGAGTGATGGGGATAAAGCTCTTGATTAGAAATGTTTTCCTTGAAGAGTAAAGCATTTATGCAGGGAAACAGCCATGAATACAGTCTGTCACCTCCTGATGTTTATCCATGTAAAGCACAAGATGATTTCTCTTCAAGGGAAGAAAAAAAGAAAATAGTAAAATCTCACATTTCAGACTGATACTCCAAGTTGTAAATGTTTGGGCTTCCCTGGTGGCGCAGTGGTTGAGAATCTGCCTGCTAATGCAGGGGACACGGGTTTGAGCCCTGGTCTGGGAAGATCCCACATGCTGCGGAGCAACTGGGCCCGTGAGCCACAACTACTGAGCCTGCACGTCTGGAGCCTGTGCTCCGCTACAAGAGAGGCCACGATAGTGAGAGGCCCGCGCACCGTGATGAAGAGTGGCCCCCGCTTGTGGCAACTAGAGAAAGCCCTCGCACAGAAACGAAGACCCCAAACGAAGACCCTAGTCAAAAAAAAAAAAAAAGTTATAAATGTTTAATGCATCTGATTATTACAATTTTACAGTTTTTCTTCCCCCTGTAAACAAATGAAATCTTTTCTTTTAACAAAGAAGAAGCAGATGAACAATCCTGAAAGTGAAAAAGCATTTTGTAATTTTAGAATACAGACGTGACTAGTGGGTTATGTGCAAATTTCTTTGAAAAATAACAGCACACTGCTTAAGTTGGATTGTATTTTTTAAAGTCAGGATCAAGGATTGGAGCTGCGTAACATGATTTACAATAGCTGAACAGCTATCAAGCTCCTGAACTCCACCAACCATGACAGAAGCAGAACATTTCTTTCACTCTGCCTTCCTCCCCCTAAAAAATCCTGATAAAATATACCCTGCAATAAAGAGAGAACAGTTCCCAGAAACTGAACCCACCATCATCTTTCCCAGTGGTTCTTAACCCTTCACACAGCTTGCTTTTAAAAATTATGAATGCCCAGTTCTCACCCACGAAAAATTATTTAAATGAGGCTCATACAATAGTATTTTTAAAAACTCTGCATGTAATCCTAATATGAACTCTGCCTGTAATTCTAATATGAAGCCAGGGCTGGGGGCAACGATTAGCCCATTGGCACCCACTTATATGTCTTCTTTATTAATGGCTGTAAGAGTAACTCAATCATATAGGCTAACAATTTAAGCCCTAGTCATTGATTCCTTCTTGGTTCTCTCTGATCCTTCTCTTCCTCAATAATCTCTTTGTGACCTTTTTGACCATAGTCAAATCCTTTCCTTTATATAATAGAACTATGAAAATATTCTTTAATCTTGACTCGTTCCTGGCTGGGTCTTTTCGTATACAGGGATCTTCTGGAGATGTAACTTTCATCATTTTATTCCCTACATATTGTTCCCAAATCTTGTGTGACTCCCTACTCCTTTAGAAAAGCATTGAGATTTCTTAAATAGAGCATTCCAGGCCTTTTGTGATCTGGTCTAGATTTTATTTCTAAGTTGAGAGTGCATGATTCCATGGCAGGGATCCTCAATTCCTTCTAGCCTCCCTATATTCAATATTTTCTGAATGCTTTACTCAACCCTACCTTTTTGAATTTTTCCTTCTGTTCTCTTCTTGAAATGCTGACTGTCTCTGCTTAGCCCAAATCAAACCCTGTCCACTGTATGTCCCAGCTCATGTATTCCTTCCTAAAGCATTTCTCAACCATGCAAGCAACCTCCCATCATTTCACTGTCTTTAGCCCTTATTTTGGACGCCATTCAGTTTGCTCAACTGTGATCCCAATGCTAATGATACAAGATGTGTACCTCATCTATAGCTCTGAGCACCCGGTGCAGTGCTTCACACACAGTTGGTACTCGGTACTCATTTGGGAAAGGGATATAAAATGATTAAATGGCACAGAGCTAACATGATCTCATATCTTAGTGGCTTAATGCTGACTATGCAAGTGCTGGGAAGTGCTGTCTGGATTCCAGTGCCAGAATTATATTTATGAGGACATAAGGAGGACAAAACAGAAAGGAATGTTACAGTCCAAAAAAGAAAAAAAAAAATGTTCTCAGAAAAAGAAGACCATTTTTAACCTTACAGTGCATTTAGATCCTCAGAAGATCATGTAAAAAAAAATGATGGAAAGTAAAACTTCAGCATGGAAGAACCATCAATTTTGAGCTCCTTAAAATGTAATGCTAAATGTTTCTTAAGTGAAACTTTAATATTTGTTTTAATTCAACATTCTGAGGGGCCATTTAAGATCCTTCCATCCTTTTAGTGTTAAGTGTGTTCTTTTGAATATGAGACAGGTGCTAGAATTTGCTATCACATACAACAAACTGGTTGACTTGGTTTGGGGACCCATGACACTTTATTCCCTTTTTCGTCCTGCTTATCATGTCTATCTTAAGTAAGAAAGCCATGGAGTCACAAATGTTCCCTGGACTTCTCCCTTATAAGGCTAATTTCTACCTTTCTCCCGGAATGAATCTTGGTTTTGATATAACATTTGATTGAACTTTGAGTTTTAGGCTTTTAAAAAATATATATCAGAGGGTGTGAGAATAATATTGGTGCAATTTTGAGTGTATGATGGTAGTGGGCCATTTCTCTCATCTCTGGCCATTTAGAATCAGCAATATGATACTCCAGAAGAAGTCCCAGAAAACCATTCATGATAAACCCATTCTTCCCACAATAAGAGATGGGAATGACTGACCCAGTAATAAGGGAGTAAGCCAATGATATTTTCCCAGTGAGAGAAAGAATAAGAAATAGGCACATAGCTGAATTAGAGCCAATAAAATACAAAATGAACCGAGCCTAGTTATTTCAAGAAAAAAAGTTCTGTTATTTTTATGAGAGATTTATAGAAGAGAAAGTCTCTCGTGCTCTCTTCCACTAGACATGGCTGAAGAAGCATACAGCCTTAATTGCCACTGAAACCACGACCCCTAACCACAAGGGAACAGGTCAGGAGATAATGCTAGTACTGTGGTCAGTGTCTGAGAGGTAAGGTGGATCAGCGTCCCCAAAAGTCCACTCTTCCTTCCAGTCTTCCTACTACGTGAGCCAATGAATTGGTTGGTTTAAGTTGGGTTTTCTATGATTTACAGTCCCAGGTCCCTTAGGTAATATGATGATTGTGGCACCTGAGACAGATCCTAAAGTAAGTGCATGCCTTATTCCAAATGCCCAACTGGCTCACTAAGCCAAGATGTATTTGCTTTAAATTGTCTTGTTTTGATAATTGTTATACAACAATGGCTTTAGCACAGGCATGCCTTCGGTCATCAGTTTATCAAATATTCCTTGAGCATTGACTATGTGCAAGACATGGTGAAGAATTCCAGAAGATGGACATTGAACACGTACTGACAGGTGCTATGAGTGTTAGGAAGGCGAACAGGATGCTAAGGAAACATATAATAGGGGAGCAAACCTATGGTGAGGGCTCAGAGAAGAAGTCCTTAGAAATTCACTTCTACCCCAAGATTGGATGTAAGTAGAAGAGAGCTGGGGGAAGAGTGGAACAGAAGGAACAACACATCAAGTCTTGGACAAAAGAGAGAGCGTGGAAGAACCGGAAGAGCTCAAATGCAGAGAGTGAGAGAAGGAGAGTAGCACCAAGATATCAAAGGCCTTGAGAGTCATGGTAGAGTCATTTTGTGCTTCATCCAAAGTCTTGAAGCATCACAAGTGCAAATGTCAGATATAAATGTCAGAAGATTAACACTATTCTATCTATTTGCATTTCGTAGTTCTTCAAAAGAAAGTCTGTATTTATATGTATGAAGCTGGGAATTCATGTTAATAAAAGAATCATATGAGTATATCCATGGGAAGGCAACTGTATTTCCTTTCAAATCCTTCACTAAGCCAGTTGGATAAAGCTTCATGATCTTGAAAACTTTCAAGTGCTTTAGAACATTCAGAACAAATATTTGCCCCCAGGGCATGTAGATGAAGCCACTAAAGCATGCTCACTTTTATAAAGTTAACCAAATTAGAGTTTGGAGATGAAGCTTTACTCCAATAGTATTTATTGAGTACCTCATCTATCAAATGTTGAGTGTACTTCATCACCTATTTTTTCCCAGCCATATTATGCACATGTTATGCTATACTGTATAATAGTTGTTCTTATAGAAATCTATAAATACTGCAGGGTTAAAGACACCCTTCAGGAATTGAATTTGATTCCATTTAGTTAGAACTGCCTTGAAATTTACTAGCTGTGTCACAGTGGGCACATGTTACATAACTTCTCTAAGCTTCAATTTCTTCTTTTGTAAAGTGAATATAATATTAATTCTATGTCAGGACTTTGTTCTCAGGATCAAATGAGATAATATCTATTGAACACTATGCTTTGAACACAGCAAGCACTCAGAAATATCAGTAATTATGAGTAGTAGTCATTATTTTTAATCCATAAAACATGTAGGAATATCAATCCATATGGAGCAGCAGTGAAATGGAAAGGTCACTGGGCTGCCCTGCATAGGAAGAGAAGGTGTATTTAGAAAGAGAACTGAGGCCAGCAACAAGGATGCATACCAGGATACTGTACTTTGGAGAGGCAGTCGGATCAGTAAAAGCAATCCAAGCAAATGCTGTCATGTGTACCCAGAAATCTGAAATCCAAGACTCAAATACAGTCGGAAGACAGAGAAAGATGACAAGTACTGAAAACAAGAGTGGAAGATCGAATATTGAGGGATTAGAGAAAGTATTCCAACTGGCCTAGCTACATTTTAAAGATCTGGTAGCACTGAGGCAGTGACTCTTAGTCTGTGAGAGAATTAAAGGCTTGAAATAGACGCTGGTTAAAGTCTGAAGACTTGTTTTCTAGTTTTATCCTGACACTCATAAGCTATTGATTCTAAGCAAAATACATATCATTTTTATGATTCACTTTCCTTATCAATAAAATGGGGGTAATTATATCTGGTTTGCCTACCGCACAGCCTTGTTGGGTTGTTTAAATGAGGTAATGGATAAGAAAGTACTCGGAAAATTTTAAAGAAGTATATCAAATCACAAATAAATCCATTTAACAATATTTATTGAATCTTTATCCTGTTCCTGGGGTTGCAGTACAAAGATGAAAAGAAATGTTCTACTGCTTTAAGGCATTTGCTGTGTCAGGTATCAGTAATCAACTATGCAATATACTATATAATATAATGAAATACCAGCTTTCATAGAGACATGCATAAGGACCCAACGTGTAAGGAACACCCAGGTCTGCCTAGGAAAACTTAGGGAAGAGCTCACGGAGGAGACAGAACATGAGCTCATATTTGATAGATGACTGGGAGCTTTCCAGGTGGATGGGGGAGGAAAAGAGGTTCCCAGAAGGAAGGGCAGAATGTACACAAAGCACAAAGGTATCTCCATGGATTGAATTAGAAACAAAAGTTGCAAATAAATGAAGCCAAAGGCTACTTGAGGTTCTACCTTTTTTTCCAGCGTTATCATGGTCATTTCAGTTGCAGAGTACGGGAAATGACTGACCTTGATCCTGAAATATCCCTCCTATTTGGCCAAGTTCTGTAATTCATTCAACTAGGTCAGAATTAGCCTTGCACCTGCAAACATCACTGTCTCTAGGAGCCAACAGTGAGCACACTCTCTTCTCTGATCTTCCCAAAGCACAACTTCTACATTCATCGAGGCAGCCCTTCCTGTGTCAGGTTGAGGATATTAACTGAGCATCCCATGTGGCTGTTTGCATCATTTCAGCCCCATGGCTGAACAGAAGGTTTCAGTTTCCACTGTCTGCTAGGCTACTTAACCCTTCTAAGAAGAAATATTCAGATGAAGAAATCCAACTGTTATTATAATTTTGTAGATGTAAGACATCTGCATATGACTTCATGGCATCCGGCACTGTTTGCAACATACAGAATCCAGGGCTGCAGTTTCATTTTTTCTAAGTAAATCATGTGACAGTTTAGAAAACTTTCGCTTACCATGACAGCACAAACCTCGGTTTCCAAACAATGTGAAATACGGAAAATTACATATTCTGCAGAAATAATTATACAAGAATATATATAAAATATATTGTGTAAGGAAAAGTCTAGTCAAAGAAATTTCCCTTTATGCGATTTTAGATCTTATCCCCTTTACATAAAGATTGGTTTTTATAAAATACCTTTTATATTGGAGAAAGTTAAAGGAGATATTTCTTATATCTCATTCATTAAATAAACTTTTCTTGAACACCTGATGTGCTAACCATTCTGCTGGACAATGGGAATAAAGAGAAGAAAGGAAGCAAGAGGTAAGTGAACGTATGACTACTTGGTGAGAACAAGTCAGGTATCTGCACAGATATCATATTCTCTGGGGAATTCTTGATAAAGTGGGCAGTCAGGGTGCTCTGTCCTTCAAAATCCTCACAATCAGGGAAGGTGGATGATTCAGAGAAACTAATATGTGCCATGTTGGGACTTTCCCACCGAAACATACAGGAGAGTTTGTCTCTTTCCACATAGGTTGCTAAGGTGGAAAGATAGTACTCTGAATGTAGTTTCAACAGTCATCTTCCTAAACACAATGACCACAGCCAAGACTTGGGGGAAGGAGTGAAAAACGACAAAGGGGGAGGAAGAGAGGGAGGACAAGAAAGAAGACAGGGAACTAGAGAGAAACCTTAGTACACTATTTGAGATTTGTATCAAGTGTGCCTATAGCCTTGTTTCTTAGAATTGACTTCAAATTTAATTAGAAATTAATTAGAAGTTTGTTTATTTAATTGATATCTGAATATGAGGTGTTTCAAGTGTCAGATCTTAAACTATCAAATTATCTTAGCTGAAGAGGGGAGGAGACAAGAATTCATCTCTCCTTTATAAGGAATTTGGTTATGCTATAGCAAAGAAACTACTTAATCTATACTTACTACATTGCAGGACTCGGGCTACCAAATGCAGAGCTTTGAAAAACTGGTACAAGCATTATTCAAAAAGTGTGTGGTATCATCATCCAGTAATGTCAAGGAGACATGTATCTTCTGTGAACCAGCAACTCATCTCTTAGGAACCCATAATATATATGCACATCAGAATACATGCACAAAAGATTTCCTAGCAGCACTGTCTGCAATAGTTCCAAGCTAGAAATGACAGCTATCTACCAAGAGTAAAATGCATACACAAATAAACAATGGAATACTATACATCAATAACAATAAATGTACTATAATTACATTTGAGAGCATGGCATAATTTTACTATCATAATGTTGAATGACAGAGCTAGACACAAGAAATGTATAAAATATAATTCCATTCATTTACAGTTTAAAAAAGCAAGACCAAAAGATGTTATTTGTGCATATTGGTAAAACAATAAAGAAAAGCAAGGGAATGATTATTAGAAAAGCTAGGATATAGTTACTTCTAAGAGGGCTTGAGTGGTCTGAGATCAGGAAGTAACACACTGAAGGCATTGGTGTTAATAATGTTTTACTTTTTTTTTTTTTTTAGAGTCTGTGTGACACTATTAATAATGTTTTACTTTTTGATTTCAGTGTTCACTTTATAGTTATTCATAGAATTATGTTTACACATGTTTTATGAACTTTTTTGGTATGCATGTTATGTCTCAGAGTAAAATAATGTACTATGACCAAATGGATTTAGCTCATGATTGCGAGAAAGATTCAATCTAGAAAATCTATCATAATTTATCACAAAAATTGATTATAAGAAAAAAATCATGTATTACCTCAATAGGTATGTTCATAGGGTTCTCTAGATTTTAACAGCCATATGTGATTAAAAAATAAACATCTATCAAAGTAGGAAACCTGATAAATGTTATATACCAAAATCTAAAGTAAAGGTTATACTCAGTGGGGAAACCTTAGATACTTTCCCCCTTCACAAAGCAGAAAGACAACCATATTCATCATCATCACAACTGCTTAATGGAGACCTGGAGGTCTTTGCTAACTCTATAAGGAAAACAAAATAACTAAAAGATTGGAAGAAAATGAAAGAAAGGAGATAAAGTTGTCATTACTAGTGGATAATATGAACATCTACCAAGAAAAGTCAGCAGGATTAAATTCAGAGCATTGTTTTTGTCTTATTGTTGGATACAAGACTGACCTTTAAAAACCAATAGCATTTTTTCACATCAAAATTATCCAAAGTGAAAATGCAATTTCAATAGTAACAAAAATTACACAGTATCTATGGGTTTTAACTTAACAACGTAAATCTTAGCCCAAGATTTCAATAGAGAAATATTATTTTCTCTAATAAAGAACACAAAAGATTTGAAAACAAAAACATTCTGTGCTCTTATTTAGAATTACTAAATAATAAAATGTTTAATTATCTGCAAATTAATAGATAAATTCAATGTAATCAAAAGCAAAATTTCATCTAGATGATTGTTAGAATTCAGTGCAATCATTCTAAAATTTATATGGAAGAATAAAGACAAACAAATAACTGGTTTTCCCCTGAAAAAGAAGAGTAAAAGTAGATATTTCTTCTCTCAGATCATAAGATAAAACCTCTGGCAATAAAACCAGTATGGCTTTGGTTCAGGAACATCCAAATGAAACAATGAAGCAAAATAGTGAGCTTACTAACAGATCTTTGAGTATCTGGAAAGTCAGTATCTGACAACCTGCTATCAAAAATTAGTAGGACACGAATGAATGTTCTAGCATATGGTATTAAGAAAAAATGGTTTACAATATGTAGAAAAATAAAACTGGATCCCTGCTGAAAAATATATACAAGAACATTTGTCAGAATAGTTAATATACATGCAGTACTTAGTATATACTAAGATGGACACTTTTTAAAAGCGTTTTTAAGAGTTGAGCTCGTTCAACTCTTACAACAATCTCACGAGTCCATTAGTATTACTACCCTTATTTTATGTACCCCATGTGTATAGAAGTTAAGTTGTCAAAATTCACCCAGTTAGTAAGTGCAGGAGCCAAGATGGTGAATTCAAATAGTATGGATTACAATAACCTTGGTCTTAATTACTACACTATAAATGTAAAACCATAAATGTAAGAATAAATCTTTGTGATCTAGATATGAGGAAAGACATCTTAAAAAAAAGCCACACATTAAGACAGAGATAATGTATTTTATAAAATAAAAATTAAAGATTTGTATTTGCTGAAGACTGGAAAAAGTTCACAATCAGATGGCAAATTGGGAGAGAAAATTTAATTTGAAATGTCTAAACAGGACAAGATTTATAGCTATGTTAACAAGCAGCTCTTGCTAATCAACAAGAAAAAGAGAGCAACTCAATTGAAAAACAAGCAAAGGATAAAGAACATTCAACAAGTGAAAGGAAACCCCCCTGGAAAAAAGCCTGGCAATGAACAAAATGATGCCCAGATTCATGTAGTTAGAGAAATGGAAATTAAAACACTGACATCAATTTTTACTTATCGTACTGAAAAAAAATTTAGAAGGCTGAATCATGCCAAGTGTTGGCAGTGATACAAGAACCCTCATTAAATTCCTGTGGATGTTATATACTGAGAGAGACATTCTGGAGAACAATCTGGCAGCATGTTGGCAAATTCAGAATATGCACAGACTATGACCCAGCAATGCCACTCAAATATAAAAGGATTCATATACATGGAATTCATCAGTAGGTTGCTTGTGTTAGTGAAGAGTTAGAGGTTATCTAGGTGGATGTGCTAGTTTCATACAACAGATAGATGCAACAGACAATGGACATGCAGAAATATGGATGAAATTTTAAATCAGTGCTGAGCAAAAACAGCAAGAAACATACTGAGTTCTTATATATTTTACAAGAATGTGCACAAATGAAACACATTAGAATGACTGTCTGTGGGTGGATGGACAGAAATGGGAATGGGGGATGGAGGTAAAAGGGAATGAATAAATTAATAAATGGATGAATAAAATCAAGCAGTGATGATAGTATGCCATTTGATACAGAAATCTGATGAAGTCCTACCTCTGCCCTTGAGGTTCATGGAAAGGAGAAAAAAGAAATAACAAAGCAAAACCAACACACACCTGGACTTTATGGAGACTGCATTCTAAGGAAGGAGATAAATATCAAACTAATTACAACACTGCTTTTTAAATTACTATTTTGATAACTGCTATCAGAGATGAAAGCATAAGGTGTTACAAGAGCATAGTAAGGGATAAGAGAAAATTAGTATATATCAGTTATGCAGAAGACATTAGATGAATGTTTATGAGATATAAGAAATTGGACTAGGAGTTTGATAGTTTTACAGTTTTAAAACTGAGGGGTGTGTGGAGTTGCACTGTGTTCAGTGTTTAACTCGAAATTCTAGTCATTTATTATTTCTAAGAACTTAATATATGTTATGAAGTAATTTGAGCATGACTGCTCTTGCTAACTCTCTGGGCTAATGCTATGGACTTACTGGCATCATTTACCTATTAAATAAAAGAATGTAAGCCTTATGGTCTGTATATCCACATAACATTATGGCAGCCCTATACAGTGGAGCTGAATATGATGGCATCTTTTCAAAACAGTGGATTCTAGATCATCTCTCTGTGTTTAAAAATGAATTCAGACTTGTGAAAAAATTCTGCAAAACTAAAGAAAGCGTCCATCTTCCAAAAGATTATAAAAGGTCAAGTATCTAAAAATTATTTATTTAAGGAAACAATAAAATTATTTTAAAAATGATTATAAAATACAAGAATTCATGAGTTCTATGAAACAGAGAAAAAAGTGACAAGGACACAACAATAGGTTACCCAAAAGGACCTAGCAGTAGAGATAAAAAATGACAAAAGAAACCACAATTACAATAGCTAAATGAAAATCTACTTTGAAGTAGCAAAATTGACATCACAGAAATTCAAATCAGTGAAGTAAAGAAAAAAACCTTAGGAAATCTTTTGAAATGAACCTGATGAATATTAGAAAACCTAGATTCAACCTGAAAGTTTCAGCTGTTTTTGAGAAAGAACACTGAATAAAATGAAACTAAAACAAATGAAAGAAACTTTAAAAGTGTGATAATTGAAGTAGGTTATCTGAAAACATATTACTGAGAAAGCCCTGAGTGCGCAATCTACAAAAAAGGAGGAGGAGGGGGAGAGGGAGAGAAGCAGTACCAGCAGAGGCAACATACAGACTCAACCAAAGATATGCTCTTATCACATTTTTAAGTTACCAAGGTTCTTAAAAAGCTTAAAAGCATATTCATAGAAATTCAGGTTGTCAACAAAGAAATATCAAGATGCCACTATTCTTCTACAACTTTAAAATTTTAGAAGACTATACTTCAACTTTGTAGTATTTCTTTCAAACCTACATAATTTTTCAAAAAAATATTTTAACTCAAGTGTTTTAGCTTGAGCCAAGTTGTCATGCATAAAGGCAAAGAAAACAAAAACAAAAACACAAAAAACTTTATTAGAAATAAATCAACTCCGAAGTATGTCTTTATTAAACGTCATTTAGTCATGATGGCCAACCATTATGGTCAAGACATGAAGATAAATAATTCACAATTGAGAAAAATGAGAAACTGAAAGAAAATAAACAAAATCCCCACCTCTCTCTGCCAGTTAAAGATCAATATATTATGGTATAGTTGTTAAGCACATTGGCTTTGAAGCCAGATGGCTCGAGTTCAAGACCTGGCTCCTCTAATTGCTTGATTTCTTTGCATCTCATTTTCTTTATCTGTGAGATGTCTAAGGATAGTAATTCTGACTTTCAGAGTTACTGTGCATATCAATAAATTGATATATGTAAGTGTGTCAGAGAGGGTCTGGTACATAGTAAAGTTCAATGAATATGATCTGTAGCTATTGAAAATCTTGAGAATATATTTTTTAGATTTTAGTAGCAAATTATAGTAAAGTTTCTTCTTTGACCTAATTTCCATAGGGCAACCATCATAGTTAATGGCACTAATGAGACAATAGACATTGAAGTCACACAATAATAGTGTTAATAACGGCTATACCTGTTTTGAACATTTACTATGTGGCAAAAATTTTGTGTATATTATCTCATCTAATCCTCATAAAACTCGGAGTAGGTACTATTATTATCCCACTTTATAGATATGAAAAGGAGGCCTGAGAAATAAGCAACTTTCAAAGTCACATAGCTTGCAAGAAGTGGAGCTGGGGTTTGAACATTTTTCCCTGCCAGCCAAATACTAGTTCATTAAAGTTAATATTTCATTTTATCCTATACCAGTATTGAGTCAAACAAACCATTGCTTTGCATATTTCTTTTTACTCAAATACAATGCAATTATAGTAAACACGATACAATTCTGTGGCAAGCTAGTTTAGAAAAACAATCAAACAAAAAAGATATTTAATTGGTCTAATGTGAAACAACCCAATCTAGTTTTGGTGGGACTATCTCACCCAATGACCAACTGACCCCACATATACTTCTATGACAGCATTTATTATACTTTCTTTCATGTATTCTTTTGAGTTTTCAAGATGGTTTTATTTTTAAAATAAAAACTGTCTATATTTAAGGTATATAACATGACATTGTGACATATATAGTGAAATGATAACTACAATCAAGTTAATTAACATATCTACCCATGCATTCTTGACATGTCTGTCTGTCTCAGTAGACTAATACAGTGTCTGGTACTTAATAAATCTTTGTTGAATGGATGTTAGATTTTTAGCTGAGGACCACTGATAATATTTTCCAAAGCCATTTGTCAATAACTCAGACATGAATGATGTACAAAACAATGGAAAAAATATAATGAAGGAAAAGTAAAACATACTGATTTAAAGGATTTTTGCCCAAAAAGCAATGAAAATAAAGACACTTAAATGACATCATATATGCATATTATAATATTCGAAGTTAGGAAGAATTAATATTGAAGGAGTAAAAGAAGGAAGGACGGAAGAAAGGAAGACAGGGGAGGAGAGAGGAAAGAAAGGGTGGAAAAAAGAAGAAAAAGAGAGCTGCAAATGATTATTTATTGAGGAATAACTGCTAATCAAGGATCTTGATATTAATTTGTATTATCTCATTTAATTCTTAAAAAAACCTTCATTTGATGCAAATATTTCCTTTTTATGACTAAAGACATTGAGACTAAGACAAGTTAAAAGCTTTTAGTGATGCTTTACAATCAGGTTGAGACTTGGGTTCTAGTCTGTAAATTTCCCAAGAATATTTAATGAAAGAAAATTTACTAATATTTGCATGCTCTCTCTCTTGAGAAATAAATATATACTGTAGATAAAATTGTGACAACATCCAACTAGGAAACACATTCCTAACTTGTGTTTGGATGGAACAGTGTTTTAGAGATCTTTAATGGTCTAGTACATGAAATTTAATTTTCTTTCTCCTTTAATTTGCAGGCATATTATTCTTCATTGACTACTCCTAGGGAAAACATATTCTTCTCATAGCTGAAAGTTATTGCTAGGAATTATGTGTATCATGATTCATATTAAGGTAATTGCCTCTTCTATTAGGGGCCTATTACTTCAAGGACTCCCGGGTATATTCCTTATAATCTTCACTTTCCCAACTTCAGAGGGGCTATGTTCAAGATGGCACCTGTTGCCATCAATTGGAGAACAGCCGTTTCCCTTAATTGGATTATCTGGGTTAACCACATATATTACTTTCATTTATTAGTTCCTTTTAACCCTTTGCTTACTTTACACCATTTATAACCAAATTTAGAATTGCATCAGAAGAATAAAGATGCAGACAGAAATAGTGCCTAAATAATGACTCAACTCGATGTATCAAGAAAGATTTTTAGGGGCTTCCCTGGTGGCGCAGTGGTTGAGAGTCCGCCTGCCGATGCAGGGGACACGGGTTCGTGCCCCGGTCTGGGAGGATCCCACATGCCGCGGAGCGGCTGGGCCCGTGAGCCATGGCCGCTGAGCCTGCGCGTCCGGAGCCTGTGCTCCGCAATGGGAGAGGCCACAACAGTGAGAGGCCCGCGTACCACAAAAAAAAAAAGGAAAGATTTTTAGAGGCCATTCATCAAAGCAGCTCCATGGAAAAGGTGATGAGGAAACGGACATGTATTAAATATATTCTTTTTGTATAAATATCTATTTTGCCTGTCTACATTATTTTAGTCATCACAAGGTAAATGATGATGATTGCTAATAATTACTGAGCCATCAGTCTGTTTTAAGAATGGTGCAAAGTGCTCTCAACACTGATCTTCAGGTAAAGAAACTGAGGCCCAGGGAGATTAGGTATCTTGCATAAAGTAGGTGTCCCATTTATAGGAAAAACAACTGTTTAATTTAATTTATATAACTATGTAATTCTAAAATGAAGTTCTACCTTAAGCAAGTCTATTTAATTACAGGATATATAGTCAAAATATTCACAGTGTTTAGATTTTTTAAATTTGAAATTAATGTTGTATTAATGACAATTTCTGGAAAATTCAGTGAGAGATTTTTTCAACCTACAAAGACTAAGTATAAAACTAAAATTAACACCCACAAAATTACTTACCTCGATAGCTGTATTTATCAGTGTAATAAATATTTTAGATGAATATGTGACTGATGTTTTTAGGTATCTTAAAAAATTATTAGAGGTTCATACCTTCCTTGAAGATAAAATGAAATTGTAAAGGAGTTTATTGAAAAAAAATATACATATATAAAATTACTATTACACTGTAAGTTTAATCTACATGTGATATAATACATGATAGTATTATATCATGATAACACTTGTGTTTCATAAGCATGATTTTCAATGGTTAATATATTGTATAAATATGCCTTAATTCATTTAAATAATCCTCTATAGCTGTACATTTAGTTTGCTTACAATTTGCCACTATTATAAAAAAACTCAATAAAATAAAAATTTGCCCTCACTTTGAATTGTTTTCTTGGGACACAAATACGCACTTTTCAGAACAGTTCTCATAAATGCAAGATTTATATGAATGTCATTATATCTCATTTTAGTTCAACTCTCTTTCTACACCCTAATTTCCTTTTTCCCTATTTGGATTACTCTCACTCTATTGTTGGGTTTACATTCCCTGAAAGCCAGGGTAATTACTACTATTAGTTTTGAATTAGTAATACTGGTAATTAGTACAGTGTTTTGTACCTAGTAAGTGCTTAAGAAATTTTGTGAAATAAGTGAATTAGTTCATGATCGAACAAGGATCTAATTCATTCTTCCAAATATGGCTAAGTAATCATCATCAAACACGAGGTTCCATATGGTGTTTTGCAGTGCCAAGATAATATGCAAAAGGACTATGTGAGTGATAATAATTTGAAATGCATTTGAGCTAGTCTTTTCATAAATAAAATGTAAAAGCAAGCACATTAAGATCATGTTCCCACAGTCAATTAACTTTGTTTAATCTGGGCTATACCAAGTAGTTCCCAGATTTAAAACAACTTTATAAGGTTGTCAATGGAAAGAAATGTTTTGTCCAATTCAGTTTTGAAATTGTGCTCTTCATTCTCCTGTTGATAACATTTGATCTGTATTTTGTTAACATCCTATCCACAATCTGATTTTTTTTTTTTTTTTTTTTTTTTTTTTTTAGCGGTACACGGGCCTCTCAATGTTGTGGCCTCTCCCGTTGCGGAGCACAGGCTCCGGACGCGCAGGCTCAGCGGCCATGGCTCACGGGCCCAGCCGCTCCGCGGCATGTGAGATCCTCCCGGACCGGGGCACGAACCCGTGTCCCCTGCATCAGCAGGCGGACTCTCAACCACTGCGCCACCAGGGAAGCCCCACAATCTGATTTTTTAAAAATTAATTAATTGATTAATTTTTTTTGGCTGCGTTGGGTCTTTGTTGCTGCATGACAGCTTTCTCTAGTTGTCGTGAGTGGGGGCTACTCTTTGTTGAGGTGTGTGGGCTTCTTATTGCAGTGGCTTCTCTTGTTGCAGAGAATGGGCTCTAAGCGTGCAGGCTTCAGGAGTTCTGGCGTGTAGGCTCAGTAGCTGTGGCTTGCAGGCTCTAGAGTGCAGGTTCAGTAGCTGTGGTGCATGGGCTCTGCGGCATGTGGAATCTTCCTGGACCAGGGCTCGAACCCGTGTCCCTTGCATTGGCAGGCGGATTCTTAACCACTGCACCACCAGGGAAGTCCCACACAATCTGATTTTTTTTTAAACATCTTTATTGGAGTATAATTGCTTTACAATGGTGTGTTAGTTTCTGCTTCATAACAAAGTGAATCAGTTATACACATACATATGTCCCCATATCTCTTCCCTCTTGTATCTCTCTCCCTCCCACCCTCCCTACTCGACTCCTCTAGGTGGTCACAAAGCCCCGAGCTGATCCCCCTGTGCCATGCGGCTGCTTCCCACTAGCTATCTATTTTACATTTGGTAGTGTACATATGTCCGTGCCACTCTCTCACTTCGTCCCAGCTTACCCTTCCCCCTCCCCGTGTCCTCAAGTCCATTCTCTATGTCTGTGTCTTTATTCCTGTCCTACCCCTAGGTTCTTCAGAGCCATTTTTTTTATTCCTTATATACAATCTGATTTTTAATAGCCAAATATGATTTTCCCCAGCGCAATGGGATGGAAGAATATTTCTATCCTTTTGCCTTATTTGGAAGTGGTTATTGTTGATTTTGTGGAGTAGTTAGAGCAGGACACTTTACTTGCCTGTAAAGGTGCAAGCAGAGATGCTGTCTTCACTATGGGGATGATGCTCCCCTTTTTATCTCTAAACCTGACTTTCCTTCCAAGCTTTAGTCCTACCTCCTCAGCTGCCTGCTGGGCATCTCTACCTGGCCACTGGCTCTCTAATACCAAAGTGTCTAACCCTGAGCTCTTTTTCTCACTTCCCACATATGCTTCTTTTGAGACATCTATTACTTGTCCTCCTCACCATCTGTAAATCAGGTACCAAGTCTTGTTGATTCTATACTGTAAATATCTCTGATATATAACCCTCTTCTCCATTCCCCCAGCGACTTCAAATACTCAGGGCTCTATTACTTCCCACTGGTTTACTTGGCTAGTTTACTGTACTCAAATTTTAACCTTTAGGCAAAATTTACTCCACTCGCTCTTGCCAGATTCATAGTTTTAAAGTGCAGCTTGGATCCTCTCACTCCCTAATTAAAGCACTTTAAATTCTCCCAGGCTCTCCAAAAGACTAAACAGGGAACATACCAGCCTTGATGATCTGTTCCTACCTTGTATTTCCAATTTGTCTTATTCTAACTCTCTTTATACGTTAGTTAATCTAGGCTCCATTTAAACTAACTCCCAGCGCCCTTGTTCAAGCTATCAATTCCCCCTGAAAAAGTCTCTGCCGTTCAATATTGCCATGTAGTGATTCTTTTGACCCCTTCAGGTCCTTTTTAAATGCCATCCCAAAGAAACTCTCCTCTGTTTTAAAAATTCATAAGCATTTTAATCTATACTAGTCTGCAAGAAGGTGAAAAACATGTTATTTTATCTGCTAGCCCTCAATCGTCTCTTAGGAAGATAACTGTCTCTGTTTAAGAGAATACCCTGGTGGGCCACTCAGCATAGAAAGTAAGGCCCCAAGGGCGTGTTCTAGAAGGAGGCAATAAAGAGAGATTTAAGCCACCCTATCAAAGAAATGAAGAAACACCTAGGGCAAGAAAAGACTGCAGGGAGGAAGAAAATGAGGATGAGGATGTATTAGAGCAGAGGTTGTACAAAAAAAGTGGCCAGTAAAATATTGTCAGTTAGAAATACCTAATATTCAGTTTTAAGTTGTTTACATTGTCGTTTACACACATAAATGCCTTGGGGTGTTTCATTTTATTTTGTTTAACGTAAGTCAAGGAAAGTGTTGGCATGGAGCAGAGAAAAGAGAACAATTCTGGGAGATGAGACAAGTGTGATATGAATCCCAAAGGAAAGAGAAACTGGGAGCCAGAAGTGAATTGGAGTCCACAGTACTCAATAATTAAATTTTGGGAAGGAGGGTGGAGGTGTCCTTGAAATTCTCACCTGGTATAGGAGATTGAGTTGAATTTGTCTAAATCTCAAAGGGCAGAGAGGCTTTAGCTGATGCATGGACAGCATCTTTCATAGCCAGTTTACTTCATGCTTGCATTATGGTTATTACTGTATAAGTCCCTTATCAGTCTAGAGTGCAAATGCTCACTTTTGACCTTACCTTTGTACCTTTCATAAAATTTGACCTGGTAGCTTTCACATGGTAGGCTCTCAATAAATATCCACTGAATGAGTTAATAGGAGACTATAGAGGGAGATTTAGGTACATGGAATCAGGGTCATTAGGTCTCCTTCATGCAAAATTGAAAAAGGCAATTTCCTTAGGCAGAACCAGCCCCATCAGCATTAACCGGTAAAAAATCCAGGTGTACACAGACCTGATTCAATGTGGGAGTTCTGTGGCCGCAGCATGGGCTGGTCTTTAGCCAGACTCCTCCCCACTCCCTGCCTTGCCTTGTGCTAGACACAGGTATAACCCACACAGCCTTAGGTAGCAGCCCTGTTTGGAGTGAGAGACACAAGGAGTAACGTAGGAAGAGTTTTTGCCACAAGGAATCTTAAGTGATCTGGTAAATGAGGCTCAGAAAATGAAAAGCTTCTAATTGGTGAGAAGCAAAAGCTCTTTACTGCTAGAGTTTCCCGGCAATATCCACTATTTTGCAAGGTAGTGTACATGTGGTTACTTAGAATTGGCTTTGAGTGACATTAATTTCAATCCATGGAAGCTATCATCTTTTTTCTTTCTAATATAAATCTTTATTTATTTATTTTTGGCCGCACTGGGTCTTCATTGCTGAGTACAGGCTTTCTCTAGTTGTGGCGAGCGGGGGCTACTCTTCGTTGTGGTGCACGGGCTTCTCAATGCGGTGGCTTCTCTTGTTGTGGAGCACGGGCTCTAGGCACGCAGGCTTCAGTAGTTGTGGCACGCGGGCTCAGTAGTTGTGGCTCGTGGGCTCTAGAGAGCAGACTCAGTAGTTGTGGTGCACAGGTTTAGTTGCTCTGCAGCATGTGGGATCTTCCCGGACCAGGGCTTGAACCCATGTCCCCTGCATTGGCAGGCAGATTCTCAACTACTGCACCACCAGGGAAGCCCCTTTCCTTTCTTTTTTTTTTTTTTTTTTTTTTTTGCGGTACGCGGGCCTCTCACTGTTGTGGCCTCTGCCGTTGCGGAGCACAGGCTCAGCGGCCATGGCTCACGGGCCCAGCCGCTCCACGGCATGTGGGATCTTCCCGGACCGGGGCACGAACCCGTGTCCCCTGTATCGGCAGGCGGACTCTCAACCACTGCGCCACCAGGGAAGCCCCCTTTCTTTTTTAATAGTTGTGGTTACTTTAGATAACAGATTCTTGTGAAGTTGAAAATCTGAACTTTGGCAATAAACCCAGATTTGTAATTCATTTCTTGTTTTTTCCTTTTTAAAGGTTAAAAGCAGTTCAGTTGCCCATGTCCAGACACACACTAGATAAGCCCACAGTCCTTTAAATTCAAAAAAATCATTTTTAAAAGTTAGTTTTAGATGACTTTTGAAAGCCTTTACAGCTAATTAAATTATTCTAAAATATTCAGACATTCTCTGAAGTATTCCTAAAGGACTAGAGAATAAATCTAACAGATAATAATATCATAATATAAAAGTCTATTGGAAAGTAACATTAGGTTTCTAGATATTTTATCAACATTCTTAAGGATATTAAAATTATCTAAGGAAATTCCCTGTGGACAAAATTGAGACTTATGTTTTCCTAAACAAAGGGAATTTTTCCATTAGAGAAAATGGCCCTAGTATTCCTTTAAGAAGAGACTGAACATCATCTTAAATATATGTAGCCCCAAATCCCTACCTTGAGTTAACAGACAATAACAACGGCTAAACCTTCTGAAGGTGAATTCTGTGCTTAGAGCAATTTCTCAAAGCGGATCTCTGGGGACTCATGGTATAGATTTATGAAACATACAGGGCAAAGGGTGGATCCAAACAGGAAGTAAAAGAGACCATGAACTGATAACATATGCATTTTTGCAGGCCAAAATTCCATTGTGTAGACTTGTATGGAGATAATAGGTATAAAACTGACATTGACATCAACCACGGTATTATAAGTTTGAGACTCCTAGGAGTCAAAGCTGAAAGCTCCCAGTAATCTTTGAGCAGCATGCTGAATTACTTTTCTCCATCAACTTGAATTCCTATTCTTTTATTTTCAAGAGCCAAGGGCTTTCAGGATCCTGATCTAATATGTGGATTATTTGTCACCTAAATTAGTTTATAAAATATAAACTATATTTTGTTCTTCAGTGAGTCCATACTTCTCTGCTATGTACTTAATAAAAGGCTGAGCATAATAAAAACAGAATTTTTTTTATTACTACTGACCTCACTGCCTATCATTAGGGATTATAATTTTTTTTTAAAGAAAAGTTCTTAATGTAAGGGGATGTCTATACAGTAAATACTAGAGATTGACTAGCATACTCAAATTATTCCAAAGCACATGCTGTCATATGATTCAGCTCTTTAATTTGAATGTTTTTGAACAGGTATCATTTAGTAAAGCCAAGTGTTTACATTCTTTAAAGTAGTTCCATGGAGCCACTGGATTTGGTTTTCAGATATTTTGATAGGAATTATGGGAACATTTGTAAGATATCTACCTCTGTGGAGTGCCTACATGGCACAACTGTCTGTGCCAATTCTGGGCTCATATCCTCTGTTAATGAAAAAATAATAGCTACTTTGGAAAAAAATACATGACCAAAAAAGGGAATAGTGATGAGCATACATAATTACGTTTCTGAACTTCAATTTCTTCTGCTTACTTAAAGGACTTTTTTGAAAACTAAATGAGATAATGTATGTCACTAAATCCAATATAATTATAAAATACTATGTAAGAAGGTAATACAATTACTTGGCTTTTAACTTTCTGCAAATTTGTAAAACAGAATCCTCCTGCTAAGGAATAGACTAAATTGAGAAATAATGTTAAAATCATTTGTCTATTTAATGTTTGAAATTTCTTTTCTTTCCATTGGTTTTCCATTGATTTTTGCAGGTCATTTAATCTCATCAGAGAAAGAGGTAAAACACTTAATAAATGTCTCAATATAAATGAGAATTAAAGACTGAGTAAGAAAGTTTTGTAATTCATCAGGGACAGAGTAAGAACAAGACAGGTCAACAAATTAAAATAATGAAAAGCCAAAAATGACAGTGAAAGTAGAGGTATTTCATAATCAAATTAGTAACTGAATCAATAATTCTACCTTGTAAAAGGGAGAAGAGGTTAAAAGAAGAAAGTATTACTATACAATTATCAAATCACACATATTATCTGATTTACTTAGTATTGCATGCTATTTAATTGAAATGCACATATCCCAATGGCTTTTTTAAGAAATTATATGACCTTTCTTTCCATTGTATGCTGTGGATTTGTTCCAAAGCCCGCACACTAGCTTTTTTAGTAAATAAACCACATAGGTTTTAAACATTCATTTGCTTCTTTCTATAGGCCTCTTAAGTGAAGTCCTTCTCTCTGTTCTCTTGCCAAAAGTTACTTTTTATATTAAGCAAATGCTTCCCCAGCAATTCAATCTGAAATCATCATTTTAATCATTGTAAGTGGGTTCTCCCACATTTGTAGGATGGTTTTCAAATATGACATTTAAGTATGATTCTTACTTCATTTTTAAGAGAATGAAAATACTACCTAAAGGGAAAGGACAGAAAAACAAAACTAAACAGAAAAACTCCAGAATCATCATCTTTATCAATCAATTCTATAGCTCCTGAGATAAAAAGTTTCTAAACTTATTTCTATTCCACCAATCTAGTTCATTTTTCTCTACAAGTTCACCATTTCCTTCTAGATTATCATTCATGTACAGCAATTACCATATCTTTAAACTATAAATATACCCCAATATTATTCATTTTCCTCATGATTTTCACAATGCTCAGGACTACTTATATTCAGAAACTCTGGTTTTTTGTTTTTTTTTTTTGGTGACTATTCACCAAATCACCAGCCAGTAAACATTATGTTTTTGGCTGACAATGTAACTTGGAAAAGAGTGTGTAATATCTCTGCATAGGGATACCCTTAGGGCTGACTTTTCAGACTGTTAAAGTGGATCATCAATTAGCCTCACATGCCATGACTCAAACCATACCATATTCTATAACTCTGTAACATACTGTGGTAAAAACTATTTGATGCTATACAATTTTCCTCTTTTTTTCATAAATCATTTTTCATTTGTTCTAGTCTGTTTTCATCATGAGTTACAAAATACTTTGGTGGCTTTCCATCACACACAGAATGCTGTGACTAGTAATAATTCAGTGGCCAAAATTAACCTAATAGACTATGGATGAAATCTACATTCTTCACATCATGAAAATTTCTTTGAGATATTCTTGCCTAAAGAGAGGCTGATGAAAAATATAATACTTTGTTAGGAATTGTAACTGATGATAATTTAAAACTAAGAGGAGAAAATTTTCTGATGCTGGTAGCAAACCTCCTCAATTCATAATTTTTCACTCTTATCTCATAGAGAATAATTATGATATTTTCCTTCAGTAATATCAAGCCTCAACGCAACTTTTTCCTGTTCAGTGTATTTGTCTCTTTAAGAAAAGATATTGTTTAGATGTCTCTTTGGTGTTTAGGAAATATAATTTATTTTATATACTTTTTTCACATCATCTTTATAACTATATAAGCTAGGTATTACCATGGCTTTCTTACATGTTAAAAAAAGAGAGGTTTAAAGACATCAACTCACATCATTAATAAAGTGATATGAGTCTTGTCTCAAACTGTTCTGTTTAAATTCAAATACCAATATTTTAAAATTCCAAATGAGCCTCTATTAACTGTAAATGTATTTTAAAATAATGATAGGCAATCTCTATACTATAATATATATTTGGTATATTTGTATCCTATGTAATACAGGGTATCAGTTAAAAATTTTATTGTGTGTTTGAAAAGTTCTTTTTATAAGCAATGCAGTAGTTTGATCAAAACAAAACAATAAAAAATAATGTCTTATTAAAGTGAAATGAGTAATTTCACATTTTAATATCACAAGTTGTATAGATTTTATACTATAGTTAGCAATTCTTAATGAGTTCTGGGTTATAAAATGTGCCCTAAGGGGAAAGGTGAAAAGCAGAAATGAATAATTTTCTTAAAAATAAATAAATACAATGAATATTTTAATTAGAGCCTCCAGTTTTGAGGGCTATGCTTCATCTCCAATATATCAGTGTAAAAAATTATTTAGGTTATTCGAAGTTTAACAGAAAGTGATAAAGCACCATACTGATGGAAACTGAAACCTAAATTATGAACAGTTCTGGAACATACAATAAATTCCTTTGGATGTGAAGAGCTCTAGAAGCACAAGTAAGGAAGCAATGATGAAATCCATCTTCCTTCTGACTTCTCAGCCACATTAGGCTAATTCCAGAAATAAATCCAGTCAATTGGCAAGTTAACCTCTTACTCTTGTCACAGAAGTCATCTACAGCCTTGAGTTTAACTGTTTTCTTTCTCCTTGGTCTTAATCCTTTCTTTGGTGGCTCTGTATTTATGGTGTCATTTGGGAAATTTATCTTTGGTAAGAATGTGCCTCTGAAAATCATTCATTTTACAAAAACGTGGATGCAGGGATCATATATTAAATAAAATCTCTTTAATTCTTTTAACATGGATTATTTTTTCTACTGGGAGGTACACTAAGTCATTCATTTGACAGTTTTGTATTTTTAACATTATTTACTCAGGACTTACTTTATTTGGGCTTTGGAAATGATTGAAATGAGGTGGATAAAATTTACTTTTGATACATTTCATTCTAACCTTTCCTGCAGGCCCAATTTTTAGAATTTTCAATAAGCTGAAAGAAAAAAAATCCCTTAGTAATCAGAAATGTAAAATTGTAAACAAGCATGTATTTCCTTTAAAAAGTTTAGATTTGGAATATATTTCATTCAGATTTTAAAAAGCACATAGGAAAACACCTATGTTACTTGTTAAGAATATACTGAATATATGTATACATTTGTAAAGTACTGCTGATAAATACTATTTTGTGGCTGAACTGAATGACTGGATGTTTTATTCAATATAGAATTTTGTATCTCATATCCTTCTGTGAAATTATAATTTATTTTGAAATAGAGTCTTATACTTGATCAACCTTTAATAACCATTGAGTAACTGTGACCAGCACAGATTGGCTAATATAGGTTGCAATGGCAAATACCAATCACAGGTAACATTCACATAGAACTTACTGTGAACCCGGCTCTGTTCTAAGCATTTGGCTTTATGTAAATTATATAATCTTCCAAGAACTCTAAGTGCAGCGTGGTTGATCACTTGTTCAAAATTACACAGTTATTAGATGGTAAAACTGGGATGCATCTCCTTCCAGTCTGTTTCCAGAGCCTACACTCTTAAGTACTGCGTTTTAAAAAAATCATTAAAAAATAGTTATTAGAGGTTATGTACGCTTTGATTAAAGTTTGTATTTTTCAAGAATATGTAGTGTACCTGTAACCTGAGGTTAATGAAGTTATTAAATGCCTAATTTAAAAAAATACTGGTTAGAATATTATGTTCACACAAGCAAACTCTCATGAAAACATCAGCTGCAAAACAAAACAACTTTCTTCTATTAGCAAAAGATGTATTTTTACTCTATTGTTTCTATTTTTTCCTCTGTTTCCATCAAATATTAGGTACAATAACTTTTTTATGGTCGATTTAAAATATAAAACTAATGTTTTGAGCATGTTATCAATAGTAAGAGTTTGGGAGGATCTTTACAATTCAGTTATACAATGATCAGTCTGCAATAATATCAAACTTTAAAGTGACCTCTGCAATTAAACTAGATTTTACAGCATGGGCTGAGTGCAGAACTTTTTTTGTTTGTTTTTAATTTTGCTACAGATGTCTCTCAACTTTCTATGAACTCTCCAAAAAAGATCCAAACATTATTGTTCTTTGTAAATCCATATCCAGACTTTGATTTTATTTTTAATTTAAAGAAATATTATTTTTATTCATGAAAGTGACATAGAATCTTTGCAGATCAGTCAAAAAATATAGAAATGAAAATGAAATTACCTATAATTCAAATCAAAACAGCTGGTTTCATTTCATATAATTTTCTTCTTATATTTAAAATAGATATGTATACATATTTTACATCTATATGCATGTTTATATATTATTTTTTTATTTTGTGTAATACCTCATAAGCAGTTTAGTACCCTCACTTTTCATTTAATACTATATCATAAAAATCTACCAAGCTGTTGATTTAAAAAATATATAGCTTTATAATATTCCTTCATATATTTTGACAATTTGTAAACATTTAGATGCATTTTGATTTCTAAGTTTTATAAATAATTGTGGTGAACATCTTAGAACATAAATTTTTAAAAACTTTAAAAATCATATGCTTACTTCTTAGGCTAGATAAACTAGATTGGATGTACCAAATTCATAGGTATTATATTAGCATTTTAAAGGTTCTTGTACACTAATGCTAAATTATTTTATTTCTGCCAGCAGAGTCTAAGAGTACCCATCTCAAGACACTCTTTTTTTTTTTTTTTTTTTTTTTTTTTTGCGGTACGCGGGTCCCTCACTGCCGTGGCCTCTCCCGTCGCGGAGCACAGGCTCTGGACGCACAGGCTCAGCGGCCATGGCTCACGGGCCCAGCCGCTCCACGGCATGTGGGATCCTCCCAGACCGGGGCACGAACCCGTATCCCCCGCATCGGCAGGCGGACTCCCAACCACTGCGCCACCAGGGAAGCCCTCAAGACACTCTTGTGGTCACTGAGGTTTGCTTTTTTCCAGTCATCACTATTTGTTATTTGAAAATGACAGGTTACTTTAAAACTTGCCTGTCTCTGAGGTCTAGAGAGGCTAAATATTTTTATATGTGTACTAGGTATTAATATTTTATTAATATTTCTTTTCTTGTCAATTGCTTGCTTTCTGGCTTATATTTTTATTGGCAATCCAAAACTAGTCACTAATTAAAAAAAAATGAAACCATTTCTCTTAGAAGAATTGGAATTCATCACTGGAATTCATCCACCTTTAGAACCTTTGTAAAAATTATCTGAGCTTGAACTGTATTCCTCATTTACTAAAAGGACTCTCACAGGAAAGATATTTGTGATGAATGCCTTTGCTATTAGTGCTATTAAGCTTTTGCTGACATATTCCACAGGATGTGAGATGACTGGCTAGGGTTGAAGCTGTGTGAGTATGTTGTGTGGGTATGTGTGGTGGGGGGAATGGACTTTGGTAAAATGTCCTGTATTAGGTAGAATCTGGTATTTTGGCTTTCGTAACAGCATCCTCTAACATGCATATTTCCAGCAGGAGTATACATTTTAGTTCACCAATACAATAAATAGTACTCCAGTGCAGTTTATATCCTAGCTTTTCCCATTCCTTTTCATAATTTTTGAACTGGGTATGAAAGTATATATAGGTGGTAGTCATCATTTGTAGAGAAGAAAAGGTGTTGTGTTTGTGTGTGTGTTACTCAATCACCAGAACTTTTGATCATATAACGTATTCCAGATGAAATAATAAATGTTAATGTGTGAGTGTGTATGCATGTGTTTCTGTGGACTAGTGCTTTAGATTTGGGGTGACACGGACAGTAAGGTGGTGATTATAGTTTCCTAAGTGGGGAAGTTATTCAATATGTGTAGTGTTTCAATAAAAATTGTCAGATAAAATTGTACAGGATAGACCGATGTAGATAATGACTTAATCAGGACAAATACTTAGGAGTTATGGCAGACAGGATTCTAGATGTGTGGAAATGTTTGGCTAACATGGTGGCAGTGGGAGGTGTTAGAAAAAAATAGCTAGAAAAGGAATTTTTAAGGAAGAAATAATAAGACTTTGAGGAAAAGTAAATACTATGAAGGCAGGAAGATGAATCAAAAGGATCACCAAATCAGCTTTTAAGAATGATGTTGAGGGCTTCCCTGGTGGCGCAGTGGTTGGGGGCCCGCCTGCCGATGCAGGGGACACGGGTTCGTGTCCCGGTCTGGGAGGATCCCACGTGCCGCGGAGCGGCTGGGCCCGTGAGCCGTGGCCGCTGAGCCTGCGCGTCCGGAGCCTGTGCTCCGCCACGGGAGAAGCCGCAACAGTGAGAGGCCCGCGTACTGCAAAAAAAAAAAAAAATGATGTTGATATAGATCAAGAAAGGGCAATTGAGAGGAAGAAGTGCTTTGTAGAGGAAGATAAAATTTAGATTGCTATAGTGAATATTTAAGAGAAAATGTCTAATGGGAAGAAGATATATCTCAGATGAATCCAGATTGGAGGTCTATTTTGGGAATCCTCAACCTGCAAATAGTAGTTAAAACTAGAGGGCTGAATGACCTTTGCAAAGAGTATTGGAGAGAAGGACAGGGAGCTGAAGACTGAACCATAAGCGATGGTAATGAGATATGGTGAGTGAGAGTGAAATAAACCAGGGGGAGAAAGAGAGAGAGGGAAAGAGAGAAATTGGAAATGCAGATGCGTCTCAAGAGTAGTGCAGATATATGATAATTAAGATAAATTTTTTTTTTCATGGAGGTAGCTGTAGTCAATATTTTAAAAGTCAAAGATACTGGTCACACTCTCCTCCAGGGCCTGGCCAAAGAACAGGTGGCCTTTGGTGGCCGGTCAAAAGAATCTAGAACCAGACTGAAGGCGAATTATATTTAAATACAGTGATTAACCTACCATTGGCCCTGCAGAGTTATATTTAAGATATTAAAATAAATATGGAGGCCAATTAATATGTTTCTTTCACTCCGAATGATTGATGCAGTGACATCGATCAGACCAATTTTTCTTTAGAAAAACTGTAAGAAACCCTCGTTTTTATAACCAAAGCTACGGGTGGTATCGTTGATTAGTGTTCATTTTTTAAGGTCAGATAATGAATTGCTCTATTTAATGACTATATTTGTCACTGTGACCTGGAATTTTATGCTACTGGAGATAAAAACAGGTTTTAGCAGCCCTCCTCATGATGGGTTTTATTTCCAAAAAGAAATCTCTTCCGTTAATTTACATAGAAATGGTTTAGCAGTGTAATCCTCAATTTTCATTAACATTGCAAAAATTGTTTTTTAGTCTTTCCCCTAACATATTGTATTCTCTGAGAAGAGTTAAATTTTACTCTTTGTATCTCTTTCATTGGCATGGGGTTTGTTTTCATTTGTTTGTTTTTGTGGCCCTAACTGGAAATTTAATGTGTCTTTCTACTGAAGACAAGAAGACACCGACATTTTCTTCTACAAAGAATTGTTCCAAAGAAGCAAAGTCAGTCCCTAGGGTTATCAGTTCAGAAGAAAACTGGCAAGAATTAATGGAAATAGTTTTATTCAGAATTGACAAAACCGAGTTTATTTTTTTTAGTACAAATATATTTATTCAAGTTGTTTTGAATTTCATAATTAATATTGGTGGATGTCATGAATTTTATAATTAATATTGGTGAATGTTATGAACGTGGATTTTAACCATGCATATCTCAGTTCCTAATCTGTAAAATTATGCAACTAAACTACACTCCATGATACTAAAGGTTTGCAGAAAGTATGATCAATATTTAAGATGATGAAGAAGAGTTCACTCCTAAAAATATTAGAAGTGACCCTCACTAATATGTTTTAGTTTGTTTTATACTCAAAAGGTAGATAAAGTACTCCTGAGAATTAAGACCCATGATGCCAGGAAATCATGGACCTTTGCAAGGATAAACAATAAGATAACTTTAAAAAGCACTATTTACTCTTAAAGTGAAATCAGATTGCCAGTATGAATTTACTTCTACATATTTAATTGCAATATTTACTCAGACACTTCTTTCTAAATAAAAGACACATTTGAAAATGAGCTACAATAAAACCATATTAATTTCAACCTCATCCAGAATTTAGGATAGTAAAGACAAGTTTAGACTTTTCAACCCCATTGTTTATGAAGCAAATGTTTGTTAAGTAAATTTAACAGTGCAAAAAAAAAAAAATCAAGAGAATATCCTCCAGAACCTCTATGCACACTGAGTCCAAGTGTACACAGAAAACCCTTGACCAAATTCAATTAGTCTGTGAACTCAAGGATCCATTGAGAAAGGAGAGATAATAAAACTATACAGAAGCAATGGAACAGCTTAGAAACAGCTAATACAAAGCGATCTTGTGTCAGTTACATGGGATGTGGTAAGATATTATCCATCTGAAAGAACAGGCCCTAGGTTTATAGAATGTATGATTCTACTTAACAGCTAAAATGTACTTCACAAAGATCAGGGACCTTGAACTTATCAACAGTGCCCAAAATAGTGTCTGGCACAGAGCAGGTGCTCAGTAAATATCTGAATGAGTGAGCACCCAGTGTGGTTTAATTTTTCATGTTTATCTATTGATGTTTATTGAGCACTTCCTTAGCACACGGTACTGTCAGTCCTGTGTGAGGAAGTGACGTGCCTGCACATTTCCGGTTCATTTGTGCAGGAGTAAGATGAAAAACACAGGCAAATAAAGGCATCAATTATTCCACAAAGTGGACCGGGAAAGCTAACCTCCTTCCTTCTTTCTTTCCTTCCTTCCTTCCTTTCTTTTTCTAACTGAAATCTGTGAGTACACATTCGTTCTGTGTAATAGGCTTGATAGGGTAACTTTAATTAAGGTAATTTTGTCCTGTCCATCAGATCAATAATATTTAAAAATAGCTAATTACCTATTTGCTAGTTCATAATAAAGATTTTGGAACTCTGCCTATGTGTCTTAATTCAGAGAAATAACTACATATGTCTTTCCATGTCTAATGTATTAGGCTACTTCTAAAGAAATAGTAGTTAGCTAGAACTAAACAATACATTTTAAGGTTATTTGCATTAAAAAGAAGTTTTCAGTAATCACCCAGGTTGTGGTGTTCAGAATGGTAGGATAAAGCCATGAATAATGTTCTGGAAAGGGTTTGAAAGAAAGAAGGTGGATGATGAATTTATAGCTCAAATTGTCCTACATTCCATATTTACCTTCCCCTAATGACTAATCTCCTGTTTGGGGGTTCAAACAAGGAATCTGATGTCCAATGATACTGTTATGACACACAGATTTGCTGGTGGCAATAACTCTAACCCAGAATGGAGATAGAAAGAAAGAAATATTCTGAAATGCCGCGTCAACAAATCAAACTGTGATAATGAAAAGTAAAATTGACAAAGCACCCTCCTTTCTAAAAAACAGACATTTTTACACTGGTTTTTCCACACTTTTACTTGTTATCTGGTCTACAATTTACATTATAATACTGAAAGAGTACAATAAACATTTGCTGAGAGTTCATTTAGCCCCATAAGGAGGCTGAGGATGAGGGGAGTTGTGGAGAGTTAGTTAGCATTTGAACTAGTGTCTAATTGGTACTATTTCCAGCTGGGTAGTTGCTCTGAAGCTCAAACTCTAGAGAGGCTGCTATTATAAAACATCCAGCTCTTTTTAACTCTGATCAACACCAGAGTTTTGGTTATTTAGCACAATGGATACCAGACATGATTTTTCTGATGTGACAGGGGTGGGTTTTCAAGATATCTGTATTTCTAGAAATATTATAGGGCCACACTAAGCCCAAGGGACTATGCCTTTCAGGATATCACCCTGGGTTTAGGATTCTAATCCAGTCCTTCATTTAAATGTTTATTGGAGGATTTTGTTACCTGGTTCTGACTAGAAATTTAGCTAAATTATGCCATGCTTTAAATGAAACTTTAACACAAGGTGCTATAAGAGGGACTTCATCAAGTTTAAAGGTTATATGGCTGTTTTCATGCCTGCACTCTGATAAATGTTAAATAATTTGGCTTTCATCTTATATGCAACAGAAAATACCGTTGGTTGCTCTATTTATATCCCATGGCTCAAAATTAGGCTAAAAGGAACACCTTGCAATTACTCTGCAGTGTTGAGGGAAGATGGTGGTGGTGGTATAATTTTCAAGTCTCTCCAAATCTGCCCTCCTACCATCCCTATAATTAATTAAAGCAATTAAAAGAGCCTCTGGATCTAACTATTAGATATAGGAGACATGGGGGTAGAGAAACGTTTTCAACAAAACCAAAAAAACCACAGGGATACAATGAGAGAAATTCAGTATGAAGATATACAATATTCTTCAATTACTTGTGGCATTTTAAAAAAGAGAGGAAACTTAAGAGACTTAACAGATATAACAATGAAATCCAATGTTTTAGATAGGAAAATCTGGACGTGGACTGGCATTAGATAATGTTAAATAATTATGCTGTTTTATTTGTCATGATAATGACATTACATTATGTTAAACAATCATTATCTGTTTCCGATACATAAAGATATGTGTGTGTGTGTGTGTGTGTGTGTGTGTGTGTGTATAAATATACATGAAATGTTATCAGGTCTAGAATACACTGTAAAGGGATAATGTTCTTCCCTACTCCCATATTGGAGATAAGAAAAAAAAAAAGATTGGAAAATATCAGTAATATTGAAACTTGATGCTGGGGTGCAGATTTTCATTATTCTCCCTCCTCATGAGGATGTTTGAAAATCTTCATGGTGGGGCAAACTATTCTTCAACTCAACACATGAAGATGTATGAGGCTTTCCTCTATAGCGCATTAGTGATTTGAAACCTCTGCTTACCCTCCTGGATGAACATTATTCAACATGGTATTTCTATATTGTTTAATACCAAGAGTAGCCACACAGAAAGTTTCAATCTGATTCCTCTAACACAGAGGGTGCCCCTGACTTCTGTTTTCTTACCAAAAATTAGAGCAGAGTTAACTCACAGACGTTTCAGGTTTTGTAGTGATATATATATACTGGTTCTTAAAAATTCTCTTTAGGATGAATAACACTAGTTTATATTTTACAATGCTGTGAAGTATAAAACGCTATTTTCGTGAGCTGAGGAAGCAAAATGACATGATGTGAGATTATAGTGAGGCCTCAAAAAAGCACTTCTTTTATTAAATATGTATTTCCAGAATGGACTCAATACATTTGTCCTGGTTAATACAGTATCACAATGAGATACTACACAGTTATCAGAATGGCTAAATTTTTTAAAAAAGTAAAAATGACAGACATTACCAACTGCTGGTATGGGAAAACTGAAAGCATCAAGCATTGCTGATGGGAATTCAAGAGTTCAGCCACTTTGGAAAAGGGTTGGCGACTCCTTCTAAAGTTAAACATACACTTAACATACAACCCAACTATTCCACTCCTGGGACCTCTAAGTGTTTACTCTAGGGGGAAGAAAACTTACGTTCTCATAAAAAATGCATTCAAATATGACAGCAGCTTTACTTCATCATCTCCCCAAACCGAAAACAACCCCAAAGACTTTCAACCGGTGAGTGGATAAATATCTGATGGAAGTAGTACTTCCATCCATACATGAAGTACTACTTATTTAAAAAACAAAAACAAACTACTGATACACGTATCAACAACGTTGGATCTCAAAGGCATTATGCTAAGAGAAAGAAGCCAAAGACAAAAGGCTACATATTGTATGATTACATTTACATAACATTCTGGAAAAGGAAAAACCCCAGAGACAGAAAACTGAGCAGTTGTTGCCAGGGGATAGAGGTACAGAAAAGCAACGGCTACAAAGAAGCTTGAGGGAATTTGGGGAGTGATGGAATTGTTTTATATCTTGGTATAGGTAGTGGTTGCATGACTGTATATGTTTGTCAATACTCAGAACATACACTAAAAATGGGTGGATTTTACGTATGCAATTTATATCTCTATAAACCTGACCAAAAAGAGGTAAACTCAAAGAAACCTTCCCCAGTTTCCTGCACCATATTTTCTTTTCTTCTCTTGTTTCCTTACATATGGAAAGCTTAATGGATGCATAATATTCTATCATTTGGGTGAACTGTCACTGGCATAACAATTCTTCTATTCAAGCATAGAAGCTATCTTTTCACTACTGTAAATAAAAATTGAATACAAACATAAATGAACAATGGAATTATTTCCTCTTGAGATGTGTTAACATGGAGCATTTTGATGGTCCTATGTACCTGATATTCCTACTTTGCTTATGAACCAGGACTTGTAGATTCTATAGAAACAAGACAAATATACTCAAAATATTCTTGTCAATTTTGAGAAATGTTGTAGATTTATATTTTGATGGCCAACATTTGTAGATGAAACTACTGTATTTGCCAAAAAGTTCGTTCGGGTTTTTCTGTAACATCTCATGGAAAATCCTGAATGGACTTTTTGGTCAACCCAATGTATGGAGGGAAATAAAGAGATGAAGTGTTGACAGTTAATGAAAAATAAATCTTCCTCAAATTATTAAAAAAAAATCTGGCTTAACTAGGTTTGAAGCATCTGAGAAGCAGAGTAAATATTTCAATGGATTTTGTTTCCTGGTCAGAAATATTAGTTCCCATACACCAGAATGCTGGTGGCTAATTTGTACTCTGGCCAAATGCCGATTTATGGATAACTGGAGGCTCTGTGTGTAATTTCAGGATCTACAGTAATGGCTCTGTGCAAGAGATGTGTCAAGGAACACTGAGAGTATAGATGTCTCCACTGATTATTTTAAATTCCATCACTGGCTCTGGGGGTGGAGGTATGTTCTGAATCACTCCAGATGTACATCCTTTTAGAGCAGCAGTCCTGCTAACACCCAAGTTTCTATAAAGGTCTTTAATTAGATAAATCTCAAACAGCAACAGCACCATTGTTGACATTATTAACATAAATTCTCAATTCTGAAAAGCCATTTTAATGTACAATTTGGGGGGTGGGGATGGGGTCCCCTGGCTGAAGATGGGCCAGAGTGGAGAGAGTAGATATAGAAATGGAAAAAAATAAAGTCATATTGTGGTTCATCTCAAGATGCTTGTTTCAACTTCACTCTATAAATAAAGCTTCAACCTATTAACCTTAAAAAAAACAACTGACTTTACTATAGACTTCTAAAACTGGCAAGAATATTTCTCTATTAATACTCTCTGTGTGCCTAAGCATTTTTAACGATCCCCATTGCCATGGCACCGTCTGGACACCTGACATTTTTTTTTTTTTTTTTTTTGCGATACGCGGGCCTCTCACTGTTGTGGCCTCTCCTGTTGCGGAGCACAGGCTCTGGACGCGCAGGCTCAGCGGCCATGGCTCACGGGCCTAGCCGCTCCGCGGCATGTGGGATCTTCCCAGACTGGGGCACGAAGCCATGTCCCCTGCATCGGCAGGCGGACTCTTAACCACTGCACCACCAGGGAAGCCCAACACCTGACATTTTAAAAACAAACAAACATTTCAGCATAATTGATGACTCTACCTTAGATGGCTAATATGCAGGTCTGACTGCTAAATATACAGGCAGTCCTCATCCCACCACATTAAACCTTGCTAAGCAGAAATATCACACTGAGAATTAACATGGGTGTATTATAAGGAAAGCTTAACCTGAAGAGACCTTCTATAACAATGAGAGTGATGGTCCCAAAAAACCAAATCATGAGAAATAACCTGGTGGAGTTTGGACAGAAGCATACTTACAATGAAGAGGTTATAGGGAGATGTCAGTATTGCAGGTGAGCCATAACTTCCCTTACACACAGCCCCAGCAAAGAAGGCTCAGCTAAAAAAAATGACCCATCCAATGAACAGCCACAGTTATCCCACCTTCTAGTACCAAAGGATATACCTGTGCTAATACTTCCTTAAACCTCCAGGGTTTCTGGGAAAAGGTGGGAGAATTAACATTAAAGGGCATCTGTTATTTATGAAGCACTTTTCATTCATGCATCCACCCATTCAATATAATCCACAGATATGTATTGCATGCAACTTCATGCAAAGTACTATATTAGGTCCTGCAGATGCAGCAATAAGCGAAACACACCATATCCCTACATCTTTGGAACTTATGTTCTACCTGGAGCTTGGGGGGTAGGGGTGGCAGAAGGTTGGAGCCTTTAGACAATCTGTGGATTTGTGAGTTAGCTATTATTTTCCCTCTTTTACAGATCAGGAAACAGACTCAGGAAGACTGAGTGACTTCTACAAGGTTATATAACTAGCAGGTCATAGAAATGGCATTAGGATCTAGGATCCCAACATAAAGCTTCTGTTATACAATCAGGAAACATGCTTCAGACAAGGACCTCCTGCCTTGTTTACCCCAGGTATCTTGAGATAAGGCTCCTTCAGATTTAATACATAAAGCTTAGGATCAGGGTTCAAACATCAGAAATTTAGAAGTTAGGGGAACCTAGAGCTCAGAGCTTCCATCTGTTTAATTTCAGCAATTTTAGGACTATGATAGGATTTTTGGACTACCAGTTCGAACAATATTGCTGTTGTGGGAAAAACACATTCAGAGTTTTAAATTAATGATTCAGAAACCAACTTTTGGAGTCCATCAATCTGTCATCTCTGATTTCTAATCCTCTGGTTTCTAAAAATCTACTTTTCCATGCTAGTTTCCAGCTCACTTCATTTTGAATAAAAATAGAACTCAACACAGTTTTTCTTCTTTTATTCTTATTTCTTTCAGAATTGTTCTCTTCCAAGGAGTACCTGCCTGTCTAGTTTCTTCCCATATGACTTCCGGCATGCAATAATTGATTTCTCTCTCTATTTCCTGGGTATAAGGGGTGGAAGCTCAAGCCTCTATATCACAGTATTCTGGAACTCTAATAAAATTACTCTAATTATCATAACTGAAGGTGTCTTTGTTTTTGCTTTTGTTTTTTGGTTTTTTTTTTGCTTCACAAGGATTATTAACAAAGCATGATAAATAAAATCTCGTACTATATATTATATAGAATATAGGGTATTTATCCCCTCCAAATGAATAGGGAAATAAGAAGGTAAAGGGGGAAAAAAATGTTTAATGTAAAGAAATATTCACTACAAGGTTTTTCAGAAAAATAATATGTGTGGATTTTAATATTAATGAGGCACTAAAGCATATTAAAAATTGCTATGTAGAAATTAACATATTGAAAAAAATTAAATGAAAGCCTAAAAATGATCATTAGCTCATGCAAAAGACCGATTTGCAGAAGAAAATGCAAAAGAAGGCTACATCACTAACAGTGAAAAATACAATTAAGCATTCTATTATATAAATTTATTTTTGCCACCTTTAGGAGTTACACCTGCTTTTAATAACTAATTACATATTTTATAGAAGTAGAAAATTTATAGTACAGAGGTATGCCTTTATAAATAGGATTTTCTACATCAACATTTCTACATTAGACATCCTTTATGATGTCTAATTTGTAATTTGTATTGGTTGATATTTTATGTACAACAAGACTGCTTTTTTCTAATTTCATCAACTTACTTTTTGTCTTTAATCTGGTCACTGGGCTTCTGCTTACTTCTTTGTGCCTAAATCCGTATCTCGGTAATCTGCTTAATATCCTCCTCCCTCTAGAACTTAAGGAAGCTGCCTTTGATTGACAGACTCTAAGACGTTGGAGGCCGTGCTTGCATCCCATCAAGGAAAGATCACTATGTGCCTATAGGCTTCCCTGTGCAACCTCCTTCCCTAGATTTTTCAGTGTAACTTTCAGTGATATATTGGACCCAACTCTTACTGGCTTGCAAAAGCCTGATGTTAAATATTCAGGAATTTCATGAGTGGGAAAACAGCCACAGTAAATGTATTTAAACCAGAGAAATCATCAAATGCTTTTAACCCCTGGAAGGCTGGTTTATCAACACACCACTGAGACATTGTGTCTCTCAGAATACATTAGATAACTGTGTTTCAATCTCCTGACCATGAACTATTACCGAAATATTTATTTGATATCATATTCTACTAGATCTTGTCCCAGTACTTTGAGCTGGCTTTAAAGTGACGACCTCACCTCAGTAAACCAGTGTGGTTATAAATTCTTGTTCCTTCAGTTTCCCCTCTAGTCTTCTATGAGGAACTGAGACATGAAGAGCTGAATTTGAAACTATGAGCCTCTGAGCAGTCTGGGGAGTCTGTCTCTTTTTTTTTTTTTTTTTTTTTTGCAGTACGTGGGCCTCTCACTGTTGTGGCCTCTCCCATTGCGGAGCACAGGCTCCGGACGCGCAGGCTCAGCGGCCATGGCTCACGGGCCCAGCCGCTCCGCGGCATGTGGGATCTTCCTGGACCGGGGCACGAACCCGTTTCCCCTGCATCGGCAGGCGGACTCTCAACCACTGCGCCACCAGGGAAGCCCCAGGAGTCTGTCCCTTATACCTGGGCCCTCTCCTGGCCCCAACTATTAAAATACACCTAACACAACATTGTTAATCAACTATACTCCAATATAAAGTAAAAATTAAAAAAAAAAAAAAAAAAGAATGTGACTGGTGAAAAATAAATAAATAAAATATACCTAATTGTATTTTAGTCTCTCAAGTGCCACAGCATGGTAAAAGACTAAAAATACCTACTTTAATATAAATATAAATATATTATATATAAATATAATATAAATTATAATATAAATATATCCTTTAATATAAATACATTCTGACTATGGTTTTGGGATGTACACACTTCAAGGGAGGTTAGCTAAGACATGACTGGTCTTATGGGGGCAGTTGTCAGCTGGACTTAAGAGTTCATTCTGGATGCTCTTGTTCAATGCCAGTTAAGCAGTCATCTACTCAACTCTAGCATGGGGGTATTTTTAGGAATGGATAGTGAAATGTGGATGACAGGCTGAGCTTTGACATCACCGTTAGCAAGAAAACTGGTTAACTACTTGCTCCTTCAAACTATATTTTTTAAGCTATATCTCCTTAATTACCGTGTGTTTTTAAACTGGCTTGTGATAGCTGGTAAAAGGCTCTTCTCCTCTTATCATGCTTACTAAAGATTTACCTCTCTAAGTAAATTTTTAAAAAATCACATTCTCTGAATGCCTGATAACATTATAACATTTAGGGACATGACAACGCATCAGTAAAAACCTTCTGGTGATTTTGTTACCTTTCAAAGAAGCCATATATTTCCTGGCCTTATGGCTACGGCACCACTAAAAGAACCAACCCCTGGAATGATCCCATCCCACCATAAAGCACTTTGCTGCACTGCAAAGGCCAAGATTGAGTATACATGCACTTCTTATTTCTCCATTAGATAAATCTGTGTGTCCTCTTATGGACTCTGGCCCCTTACACACAGCAGTTTTATTCTTTAAAAGAATTTAAGGTAAACTGCTATTGCCAACCAAAACTCTCCAAATTATTATGTTTTAGCATACAATATTATTCTTATTTGTGTAATCCATAATTTAGGAAGCATCCATATTATCTTAATCCACTTTAGAGTTTAAAAATTTCCACACAAGCCTTTAAAATATCTCTAGGTTATACCTGAAATATTTAAAACAAATTATCATATCAAATAAAACCCCCATATCCTTATCCTCCTCCTACATTTCAAGCATCTCAACATGAGTCTTGTTGGGGCTACATAACCGTGGCAATTTAAAATCACCTATCTGCTCAAAACACTCTGGAATTCTAAACTTTTGGCACATAATCCTCCATGTGCTGTTCTCTTACTTGGCTCTTTTTGGAAAAGATGATCAAGATCCGGAATGACTGCATCCCATATAATTCTTCCCAAATGTTTCCCTTCCTGACATTCTTTAGCCATATGGATCATTCTCATTTTTAAAAGGTGAAAAAGTGCCAGGGAGAAAAGAAATTTATGCTTGGATTAAAAATAACCACATTGCAAATTAGAGGGCAGAAGGCAAAACTGCCCACGAAAAAGAAGTAGGGGTGAAAATCAAACCTCCCCTGGAACCCATAAAACTCATCTCCTGGTGGCCCAAGAATAGAGGAACAAGTTAATGAAATTACTCTAAGTAAATGCACTGAACTGAGCCATAGCTCAGATTCAAAACATGTGTGTACACCGAAAAAAAAATTGGACTTATTTTCAATGCACATTTTATTCAACTGAACAGCACATGGGGAAGCCAAAAATGAGCTAATTTTCAGTGCCATTTGCATTATCTGCCAGGTGTTAAACTCATTAAAGACCACAGCATCATTTGCTGGAATTATCCATCCCTTCATTAGCCACACTCTTTATGCCCTCCAGTGTATGTATTTTGAGTGGACCTCAGGAAGAAAGATCTGCACAGATTTGTTATGGCTACAGTTTCCATTAGTTGAAATGGAAGCAAGTTAACTAACTAGGGGACATTAATAATAGGCCAGCCAACAATATGTACTGAGCACTTTCTATCTGCTCAGTTCATTACTAGACATTTAAAATGATGCAGAAGAAATAGAAAACTTGGTGTGAGTCCCAATTTCTTCCTCCATTAAGTAGGGATAAAATGGCAATTGCTTTGCCTGGCTATTGCGAGAACAAAAATAGCAGGTGTGAGTGAAAGTATCCTGGTGAATGGCACATAGTAGGTGCTTAATGAATAATATCTATTTGATGATGATAATTCTCATACATGACAGAGGAATATCATACCTGAAATAATTGGTAAACAAAACAAGGAGGTATGAAATTAATTTGTATCCTAAGTGAACCAACCAACATTAATAGATGATTTAAAAAGGTGATTGCAATTATACTCTACCAACCCTTTTCATAAAAAGTAATTCTATACAAAGCTAAGATGGACTAGTAGACAATTTCTGCTGCTCTCAGCTGTGGAGGATGATGGGATTGCTTCCAAGGGTACCTTTCAATAAAGTTCACTTCATTATTCCCTAATACATTTTAGCAAGCTTCACTGGCTATAACCATGACTTTCTTAAATGAGAGATACCTTTTCTTCTCAGAGGAGCAAATCAAGATTTCTTATCATAATTGGGCATGTCTGGAAGACAAATTCATACCTCTCATTGTTCAGTGGCTGGGCTACTATTCTAGAACAGTCAACTAGCTCCACTAAGCTATAGTCCTTGCTGTAGAAAAATAAAGACATACATTCAATGATTATCTAGGAAATATAGGGTTCTGGAATTTCCTTTACTAGAGAATTTTTGGGGCTTTTCTTTGAATAACCTGGACTTTTTTTCTTCATTATAAATAATAACTTTTAATCTCCATAGAGTGAAGTGCATCAATGAACCATAAGATGTCTGCTATCTGGTTTAGAATGAAGCATAGTGCAATAGATTCAATGAAGACTTCTTTCACTTTCCTGTCTGAAGCACATGAATTTAGTTGTCAAAAAAAGACTGGAGGTGTATCCAACTTGTGCTGTAATATGATTTTTAACATTAAAGCCTGAATCTATCATTCCAGGTCCTCCTACAATAGAAAGGCTAGGAGAGCAAATATAATGATGCATAATTTATAAATTTGACTTCTCCTCCTCTCTTCTTCTTGTTCTTATTCTCAAGAATGAACAAAACATATGCTTTAAAAAAGGAACTCCCTTTATGTTGGAGAACAGACAAAGCAAGAGTCATCCATTCCCTTGGTTTTTATGAATTTGATTTTGAAAGGCTAACATTATTCTGAAGAGTCAGTGATCCCCAGAGTTCTATCTGTATAAGTGGTTTCTTCATGTTAAAATGGAGATTGAACTCTAAATCTGCAATTCCCATTGGGCTTCAATTACCATATTTATTCACATGATCTACATGTTATTTTTACTCTGAATTTGGAAAAAGATATTATGTAAGCATCTACCTGCTGGTCTAATCATTAATTTTAAGGAGCATTAATCATATTTTAAATTCATATCCCTGATATTTAAGGGAAAAAAAATCACGCTTTATTTTAAGGAATCAACAGTACAATTAATTGGAGTTTAAATGACCCTATAGACTTTTTTCAATATGTCTTTGTTTGTTTGTTTTTTTTAGAGTAGGAAAAAATCTTATTTAATAAGGCAGTACTTGTCTATGAGTAAAAAAGAAATGATTTTCTGAAAGATTGCTGGGTGATATTTACATTTAGTACAGTGAGGTAAAAGTAGACACATAAACTTAATAGCTTTCTTTTCCTCTACTGCAGCCTATAGCAAGTTGAGGTAGAGGAAGCTGACTATTTGTAACATTTAATGATTTGTGTATTCATGGCAGAAAAAAAGTAAGTTCATCTTATGTTAACCTCTTCTGATTTCAAGGTTGTTTTAAAGCATAAAATTAAAAAAGCTTGTGTTCCCATCCACATACATCAAGAAAAGAGAAATGGAAAGATAAATTAGTTTTCATTTCAAACCATGGATAAGATTGTTAGTAGAGGTATACACAGAAATATATGGTACAGTGTCTTAGGAAAATATAGACATTTAATCCTAATAGACCTTTTCAGCTCTACCCTTCCACTCTCAATCACTTGTTTTTGTTTCCCACACCAAATTATTTTGTGTTTTCTGGCAGCTCCAAAGATAGCTCAGGGTGGAGGAAGAACAGGGAGAGTATAATCTCCATCACCCCCAAAGCCTCTGCAAATAATAAAATCTAAGGGAAAATAATGTGTGTATTATACAAATGTATATTCCTTCAGTACAGGTCCCTGAAACTTTTTTTCATTGAGATATAGTTATGTACAATATTATATAAGTTATAGGTGTACAAACATAGTAATTCACAATTTTTAAAGATTATACTCCATTTATAATTATAAAACATTGGCTATATGCCCTGTGTTGTACAATATATCTTTGTAGCTTATTTATTTTCTACATAGTAGTTTGTACCTCTTAATCCCCTACCCCTATTTTGCCCCTCCTCCCTACCCTCTTCCCAGTGGTACCCACTAGTTTGTCCTCTATATCTGAGTCTGTTTCCTTTTTGTTACATTTACTAGTTTGTTCTACTTTTTAGATTCCGCATATAAGTGACATCATACAGTATTTATCTTTACAGTATTATAAAAATGTATATTCCTTCAGTACAAGTCCCTAATTTAAAAATTTTTATTTAGCTTTCTGATGGGCTTCACCCTACTTTTTTCTTTCTAAAGTAGTTTAATAGATCTAACACAAGCCTATTAATATTTCTTTCTAAAAATTCAGAAATGGCTGAAAACTTTCCATCAATTCCATTCCCTTCTTGGAGGTCTTCATGCCTTTACCTTCTTACACCAATCTAAGTCCGTTGCTTTAGATGCTATTTTCTTGGGGCTTCCCTTCACCTCTTTTTCTTCACCTCTGGGTTTGGTTTCTTGTTTCTCGGATTGTTTTGTTTTGTTTTTTTGGTTTATGTAATTTACTCTCAAGTGTTGCTTAAGTATACCCTCCAGTTGTTTCTTCTGAAAGAGTAGAGGGAACATAATTCTTAAAATATTTTGCCTGTCTGAAATTGGCTTTATTATACCTGCACACTTTCTTGATAGTTTGGATGGATATAAAATTGTAAGTTGGAAAAACTTTTTACCCTAGAAGTTTGAAGGCTTCCTGTCTTTTAGCATCCAAGTATTCAAATGTTGTTTTGAAAACTGAAATGCCATTTTTTCCCCCTTTCTTGGTATGTGAGATGTGATCACCACCACCCTCTCTGCCACCTATGCTCCACGGATTTAGTCTTTAATTTGATTATTCTGTAATTTCCCCCTGACGTGCCTCATAGTAAGTCTTTTTAAAAACCCAATATGTTAAGAAGTAACTGAACTTTTTTCAACCTGAGAATCAAGTCCTTCAGTTCTTTAGCAATTTTTTTGGTTATATCTTTGCTATTTTCATTCCTTAGATATTCTGTGTTCTCCCTTTCTGAAAGTCATTTTAGACAGTTGTTGGATATCTTGGATTAATTCTGTCATTAAAATGTTTTTGACCATTACTTTTTCTTTTTGCTCTTTTTTTCTGGGAGATTTTCTCAATTTTATCTTTCATCTCTCCTTTTGTATTTTTGCACATCTACTGTAATATTTTAAATACCTGGGATATTTTAATTTTTCTCTTATTGCTCTTTTTTATGATTTGTACCTTTATTTGTTTTGTTCTCTTTTATACTGAAACTGTTCCTCATACACTGGTCATCTTTGACTATCTCAGAGGTGCCTTAAGAAGATCTTACGGAAGGTTTTGTGTCAGTGTGTGTGTGGTCAAGGGCACACACACTTTATGATAGGGTAATGCATAATGAGATAGCTTTACTTTGGAATAACAAGACCCACATATCATTATGTGTTGGTATTTTCTCAAGGACCATTATGTTTTTCCAAAGAATACTCCAATTTTATTCATTGTTCTGATATCCTGTGAGTAGGGAGCTGTGTCTAGGGAGGATATTTGAGTTTCTTTTTTCATTATTTCTGACCAGTGCTTCATCCCCAGCCTTCTTTGTTTGGATACCCTTAACTTTTAATTCAATTTCTCTAAAGTTTTATACCTCTGGTCTCCTGTGGGAAACGGGAAGAGGTGATCTCCTAGCTATATAAAAACATGGGAAAGAATTTGGTGATGCAAGCATATACAGAGATTTTGAAACAACCCTCTTGTTTTCAGTGTCAAGCACTTTCTTCTACTCCCACATACTTGGTACGTCTAAGTCCTGAGGCTTTCCAGGTTTTGAGAGTGGTGGGAAGGAGCCAGCACGTGTCACAGTTATCTAAACTATTGGCACACAGGTTTCAGATTTATCTACTTTGCTAATTCTCCACTTTCCATCTTCCAGAACTCTGTTGACATCTCTTGATAATTTTTACCCCTCTACTATTCAATTTGTGCTTTTAAATTTTTAAACTCATATTTTAGAGGTGTTTTTGAAGGCAGCAGAGGTAGACTTTGAATTCCATTTGCCATGTTTTACCTGAAGACTGTAGACTATATTTGAACACATGTTGATCATGAGATGTGTATTATTTTGAGATTTGGTATTCTAATTAACTCCTTTTACCATAATACCACCCAGACAGAAATGTTTCTTGATATGTTACATAATGGAACATAAGAGTCAGTTAGAATGAGAAATTCAAGAATAAAGGGTGGTATAGTTTTGTTAGCTATATGATATTAAGATATGGACTGAGAATTACTTAACATGAAAGCTGAGTTTCTAGGAAATGATGACTTCATTTCCACCCAGTGAGAGAAATGTCTTCATCAATTCATGTAATTTAATATTTCTTCTTTGCAAAAAGTACTTAAAACAATAATTATACTAATATGTGAAAGATCAAATAATTTACAAGGAAAAAAATACAAGAATAAACTCTTCTAGTTGAACCTTCCTTTTTTTACCCCCAACTACTTAAGTTTTATTATTTTACCTTAAACCATCTCTTTTATTTTCTTGAATTTTTTAAACTATTTTTTTTCACATATATTAAACTCCTGAGGGGGTGAAAGATGCTGTAAGTGTACTATGCCTATGTGTGTATAGGTGTGTGTACTGTGTGTGTGACATATACATATATATGTTTTGTTCTATACTCATTTAGTATTTTGCTGAATTAATAATACACCAAATTTACTGTAAAATCATTTTTATAAGAACGTCACTTGGAGAGCACAGAATTATCATTTGGAAGTGGATAACATAACAAATATACAATGAAGCCCAGGTCTGCTAGTGCATCATCCTCTCATGGCCCATGGCCTGTGGCTACTGGGGCTCCCCACCAAGCTACATTAAGGATCAACTAGACTTATGTGACCTCAGCTTGGAATTGAATAGCAAGATTATAACTACAATTTAAGTGGGGATTCCAAGTTTTAAAAACCTGAATTGGAAACATACTTAAGAAAAAAAAATACAAGGAGTATGTGGTATGCATAAGGATGCTTATGGATTCCTTTTGACTGACTCTGGCTAAAACAGTGACATTAAAATCAATATGGCTTTTATATTGCTTTTGCTAATTGTATTTCCAGAAAGTTCAAAATACAAGATACAATTAAAATGACAAACAGTAATTTTTGTCTCTGTTAAAACAATGCAATCTTGCATTCTGGGGCTCTTTTCTTCTTGTGACTAGAAAAGACAGCAACTGAAACCTAGAAAACTATTGAAAGTTAGAGATCAGACCAGAAACCTCTCTGAAAAGATACAAGTCCTATCAATTAACCCAAATATTTACTCACTTTCCTACATACACAATTGTGACTGTCATAAGGCTTTTTTAGGATGATTCAATTTGCTTGATAAGATGTCAATAAGTTCTTGCAGCTCACTGTGAAGCATTCTTCTAGATGTCTTAAGTTTTGTCTGTGGTACAATTTACTTATTCATACACAATTTTTGGAGCCTACTGTATACTAGACACTCCACTGGTGATGCAAAGAAGAATTAGATGAGATCTCTACTTTCAAATTGTTCGCCAACAATTGAAAAACATAGGCATATAAACACATTATTAACATACAGTATAGTAGGGCTATTAGAAGTTAGTTAGAGTGTCATGGGATCAACTGAAGGAGACACATATACAAGTCATGGTACCACAGAAGAAGCCAGCTGTTGTGGCAGCAGTATATGATAAGTTTAATAGTGCTAAAGCACAGGACACCTGGAAGTGGAAGTAAGGTAGAAAGCTAGACAAGGAGGAAGGAATCAGTTCATGAAAAGCCTTACATTCTGTGTAAAAAGCACGTATCTAAGCAGGAATGAGACACACAATAATATGTATTTTGGAATCATCATTTTAGCAGAATAAAAATTATAGATAGAATTCAAGTCTTTGCTCCATAGAGACAAATCTATTCAGTCAAACCGTGGCAACCAATCATATAAGCACAGATGATCCTTCATTTTAGAAGAATAAAGAGTCTGTCTTTCCTGGGAAAGTCATTACACTCTTATTGACCTCTGGCTAAAATTTCTTAACCAAGTCATGGAAGAAGAGGCTAATTAAAGTCACTTAAAAATGGAAAACAAACATCATTTAAAAATCAGGGATTTTTTAAAATCTTGAGGAAAACAGGTATGAAAAACAGATAAATAAAAAGACAAGGTTACAAGATGGTATCTGTTAATTTTTAACCATTTTGGGTACCTACTTAGCCTATGTTCCAGCTAAGAAAGCCACAGTCCATACTGAGCTATTAGGTAACCCATACCTTCTCCCTTCTGTTAGTAAGAGTACATTCTAGAGTCTCCAATCTGGCACTTCTATGGAAAAAGGGAGGATATGAACTTTGCACCTGTGATATCATTGGCCTCTGGTGTTGATGAGAGAAAGGAAACATAAAGAAATCTAATGGTGCAATTCTGGGTTAAAATATTCCAACCACTGTTTAACATGATTTTTGGAATTTTTCCAAGATTATTATCTACACTCATTAATAATATACTGGGAATGGGTGGTTATAGAATTTCAAAAAATGCTATATTAGGGCCTCCCTGGTGGCGCAGTGGTTGAGAGTCCGCCTGCCGATGCAGGGGATACGGGTTCGTGCCCCGGTCTGGGAGGATCCCATATGCCGCGGAGCGGCTGGGCCCGTGAGCCATGGACGCTGGGCCTGCGCGTCCGGAGCCTGTGCTCCGCAACGGGAGAGGCCACAACAGTGAGAGGCCCGCATACCACAAAAAGAAAAAAAAAAAGCTATATTAATATAACTATGTTTTGAAAAACTATATAAAATCTTATTTTTTCTTTTTACCATAATATTAATGTAGTAAGTATCATGTCAGATAAAGTATAAGAATAATTTTGCTTAAGATAAATTTTATGACTTTGTGCTAAAAGGGACAAGTCTTTAATTATATGCTTATAATTAAAGGAGGAACCAAAGTAGTGTCTGGCATACTGTGTTGGAAGAAATGCACATAAAGTTAAAAAAACAAAAAACAAAAACCTACGAAATCACGCTAACATATATTTAAATCTAGTAGACCTATCTATAGAAGTACAAATCTAGTAGACCTCTCTACAGAAGTATAGACATCTCTACATTTGCCTAATATTAATTCTGTAATTTTTTTCCATTATCATCAATATTTTGCTTGACATCTACAAAACACTATTTATATGCACATTATCAAAACTACAACAAAAGAAAACCAGAACTATCATCTGCTTAAGAAATGAAGAAATTGAAAATTAATAAAAATTGACTTGTCCTAAGTCATACAAAGGCTAAACTTAAACCCAATAGAATTGAAATGTTGGGTTGCATAGCTTTTACAGTCCTAACATTAACGTCTAAAGGATCTACAAATTTCAGTGGTAACTTTTAATTTAAAACTTGAAGGGAGGGACTTCCCTGGTGGCGCAGTGGTTAAGAATCCACCTGCTAAGGAAGGGGACATGGGTTCAAGCCGGGGTCCAGGAAGATCCCATGTGCCAGGGAGCAACTAAACACGTGTGCCACAACTACTGAAGTCCGCATGCCTAGAGCCGTTACTCCTCAACAGGAGAAGCTACCGCAATGAGCAGCCTGTGCACCGCAACAAAGAGTAGCCCCTACTAGCCACAGCTAGAGAAAGCCCGTGGGCAGCAACGAAGACCCAACACAGCCAAAAAATTTTTTTTTAATTTTATAAAACTTGAAGAGAAAAAGATTTTATGAAGGTAAGTCAGTTGGCATGGAGAAAAATATGACTTGTAAAAATTTGTATGAGTGTTTAGAAATAAAAAACAAGTTGAATAACAATTAGGTTTAGAGTTAATAACAATATAATTTAGATACAGTAAGTATTTATCTCTCCACTGATAGAACTGGAAGATTTCATTCTGCAATGTATGTGCCATTTTTAAAATAGTCTGTCTCAAAAGTTATTTTATTTTTCTCTCTGCATGAAGAGTGCTAGGGCAGACTGCAAAAGTACTAAGTAATATGCTATAATTTATGGTTACATTTAGAAATTCTCCCCAGATTTTGGTTAGCCTTCTTTTAAGGAGTTCTGAAAATTTTATGTTGACTTGGGGCTTGTGTGGAGGGATTTGGGGTAATTTTTTGTTCCTTATAGTCCTTAGGTCTTCCTCTAAAGAAGATTTGGAGTTATAAAATTGTCTTAAACTTGGCCAGCCTGCAGAAAGATGGAAACTGTTAGGAATTGCCTCAGGGGAAACTCCAGTTGTGAATGGTTAGAAGAACATTCAAGATTTCAACAATCCTTTCTAAAAGCCCCATGGCTTCTGAAAAGAGGTCAGAATATGAATAAATGAAATATGATTGATGTTGTTCCTAAGGTGAAAGCAACAGATTCAACATATCTTTGACCAATATTCCCCAGGCATAAAAGGAAGAAACTGTTAGACCATGAACAAAAGTGAGAATTTTAAGAAAAAAGGGACAAAATTATCTACAACTATCTTTGTGCTCTGATGAACACTGACATGCTATAGGATAATCCCTGCTTGTCCCTCCTGACCCATTCTTCAACCTTCTCCCCCTTGCTCAGTGCTTCATGAGCTTAACATTTTAGGATGGCATCAACCAGGCCCGCTTGCCTTGCAGTTTCTTGTTGGTTCAATGTGAGGCACCAGTAGAAAATTAGAAGGTAAAAGAAATGAGGAGTCATGGTGTTTATTTTCCTTGTTCTCTACCTGCCAGGGTGCATGTTTTCATATGGTTTTTTGGTGTTTTTTTTTTGTTTGTTTTTTATCTTAGGGTCTTGTTGGGTGACCCTCTTAAACAGTACAGGTCTTTCTGGCTTCTGATACCTTGTGTTCTATCGAGCCTGGGTGTGGAAGTAGCTTCCAGTTATAGTTAGCCCAGAATGCTTCACTGCCCTTTAACCCTATCTATCCCTCAGTAAAGAGTCACTTCATTAAACGCTCTTCAATCTTTTTTAAGTGTCATCAGTTTTCTGAAAGGGTCCTGACTGATACACATGGACTGGACTGTCACAGGATCACTGTTACATGTGAGAAGGATTAGTGGTGGACTGAAAATGTCATGTGTGTATAACACAACAAACACAAAGGGTGTTCCCAAGACTTACTATGGATAACACAATTATTTTTAAATTTCAATGGTTTATGGTGATCATTTTGGCATGGAAAACTTCTCCTTTGTGTTAGAGTTCATATGCAGTATGCTCATAAGTTAGACTGCCCGAGTTATAAATTGCTGTGGAATTCTGGTTACCTTAGAGATTGCTTCTCTTAAGTAGAAAGTGGCAATTATGGTCTGCTGGGGCCCTGAGAAAGTGTCTGTTTTGAACTCCAGGAAGATATAAAGGTGGGGAGCTTTTCAGGGATCACCAGATGTGGCTGCTCCAAGGTTACATGGTCCCACATGTCCCAATACACTGTTCCTCGGGGGAATAACTTATAATTCAACAATTATTCTCACATTCTGGAAGACTAGTAAGCCTGGAGCTTTTGATTTAAGTATTACAGAATTAAGTGCTTATGTGAGAAAACAGACCTATGGCTAAATAGATGGTAAAATGCTTAGTGACTGCAGTCTGTAATTACATAGTATATAATCACCTCTGTGGTTGTTACAGTCCAAACAATAGTAGACAGTGAGGTGTACATTAAGAACAAACTGTGTTATTCAAAGTCCTGAAACTCAGAATGTACTCAGCAAGGAAAGAGGTTCACATGCTGTTCACTGTCAGAGTAAGCAAAGAATATGCTCCTATTCCCTGAAGATTCAGCCTCTTATAAGTGGAAATGCTGTGGATATGGTGCTTTTGTAAATCTAGTGTAGTGACAACTCTACAGCTATTTTAACAGCTCTTTTATATTTCCTTTAGTAAGACCAAACTAACATGTTTTTTTCTCTAATGTGATTTTAAATTCTGGCTCAAAGTTGGGAATAAGGGCTGCTCCTTAATGTTTTAATGTTGATACCTACTTGGCAGACAGACTTGAAGGTGGACCCCAGGGTCCCTTCCTCCTTGTGTCTATACCCTTGTATAATCCTGTCCCCTTGAGTGTGGACAGAACCTGTGACTTCCTTCTAACCAAGAGAATTTGGCAAAGGCGATAGGATTTCACTCCCCTGATTATGCTATATTATATAAAATTCCATCTTGCTATTGGACTGGTCTAGAGGCTCTCCTTCTCCCTTGCTGGCTTTAAAGAAGTAAGGTGTAATGTTGTGAGAGGGCTTTTGGAGAGGCCCATGAGGCAGTGAACTTCAGGCAGCCTCTAGGAGCTGAGAGAAGCCTCCAGCCAAGAAGCAACAAGAAGCTAGAGCCTCATTTTTAATGGTCAGAAAGAAATTCTGCCAACAACCTGAGTGAACTTGGAAGTGGATCCATCACCAGTTGGGCCTCCAGATGAGAACTAAGCCCCAGGCTGATATATTGATTGCATCCTTATAGAGGAGCCAGCAAAGTATGCCTAAACAAACCCATAGAGACTGTGAGATAATAAATGCGTGTTGTTTTAAGCCACTGAGTGCGTGGTAATTTGTTACACAGTATAGAAAACTAATACACCTGTTCAATACATACTGAGTACCATGAGTCAAGCATTATTAAGAGTATTCGAAAAGACTACAAAAGAGATAAATTCATATACTCAAGGAAGTTATGGTAGGTAAGATGATTTCCTTTCACACACAGATACAGGGAAACTATTTACAATATCAAATGACTGTTCTACTTTAAGTGGATATGAGAACAAGGTAGATCTATGAAATAGTACTGAAATTTTTATCAAGTTCTATCAGTTAAAGCCTAAGGCCATATGCATGTATTTTTGCCATTCTGCCATCACCGTTATCTGTGAGGGCAGGTACCCTTGCCATTACATCCTATATCATCAGGTAGAAGAGTAAAACTTCACAAAATTTCATAACACTCAGCAATGCTAAAGGAAACCCTGTGACTTGCCTTTGCTCAGGGCCATGATAGCCTTCTCTGTATGGTTCAAATTTTAGGATATGTACTGTTGAAGGGAGCACTGTCATTTGCCTTTGCATTCGCGATCCACTAGCTTACACTGTCAAACATCTATATCAAATCTATATCAGAGACTTGGCCACTGTCTTAGATTAAGTTTTCAATAAAGAGTTTTGAGTGTCTGAATTTCTTTAATGAAACAGATAAACACAACTAATCATACTAACAGGGGCAGAAAGAAAGAGAGTTAAAAAGAGGGATGCAGATATACAGATGTTAATTTTTTAAAAAATTAATGCAGTGATATTTGAAAACTCTTGCCAGGTCTTATGTTTGTTTGCTTTCAGTTTGAGGCTTTGGGGACTCACATCAAAGTAACACAAGAGTGGCTGAACTCTGACATATTTTAAAGAGCTTCCGCAACAACAATTAATATGGAGCCACTGACACTAGAATTAATCTTGGAAACCACTCTCAAGGTGATGGGGAAAATAAATGTGCCGCGGGAGTTCCCCATAATGCTGTACCATCATTGTTGTGTTCTATCATTGATCACTGATGATAGCAAAAAAGCAATCACTCACAAGACAGAACTAGTAACAGTCTTCAAATATGAAAGGATACTCACTCACTTCTATATTGGGTAACAGTTCATGTTTAATGAATAGTGGTGCTTTTTTCTTTTTTCCTGCCCTAAAGGGCATAAGAAACAAGCCTCCTCCTCTTCCTTTCCCTGCTGCATTATCAGCAGCACTGGAGGTCAGTTCATTCACTCTCCTGAAATAGCCCTTTTGGATACCGATTTTTTTTTCCCCAAATGTAAATATGTGGCTCTAAGAGAATATAGAAGATCCAAGTATTAGCCCTATTGTATGGCTACAAATATATGGGCACTCCACACAGGACCAGCTCTGCCCTGAGCCAGACAGCTGAACTGCCATCAAAATTCAGGGAAGACCATGGTGTCACAGGCACTGGAAAGTGTCTACTGTGCTTTTTCATAGTGGTAGTGAAAATGCCATTGTCAGCATTCGTTCCATTACTCTGGTCTCACCAACTCAACCCTGCCTTCCTTTCACAAAAGGGCATTACAGTCACTCTAGTGGTCAATGTGCAAGCCGGGGTTCCTGGGTGACATGAATCCTTATTAGGTGCGTCTTATAGTTGAACCAACCTGACTATGAGACTGCACTCCGAGTGTTCCCTCACTCTTGAACTCCTCTTGGCTGCTGCACTTTTGCCCTCTTGATGCCTTCTGATCCTCATAAACAGTAGTTGTGGTAGATAATGAACATTTTTCTATATCAAGTAAATTGTAAGCTCTGTGTAAGACTCACAGGGGAACAATAACTCTCCTTGGAAATAAAGAGGTAGCCATGTAAAATAAACAACTGTTTGGTCCCTTGCTATTACCTCATTTCATTCTGGAAGCATTTATTTGAGTTTCGTGAACGAAGTGGATATTGTAAATAAAACTTCCCCACAATCCCAAGATTATGCTTAGTTCTCAGAATCTAGATGGAAATATGCTTATGTTGAACAATTGAGATTACTGCTCATGTACAGGACTCCAAATGTTCCTCAGTAACAACAACCCTGTTTCTCACCATGCCTTGGAAAACACCATCTAATAGCTCACCTTTGCCCTCTGAACTTTTCTATGCATTAAATCCAAAAGAATAAAGGATACCTATGTGATTACTTAGAATGAACAAGATCATAATCAACCCAAAAGAAAGCATTATGCTTGTCCAGAAACTCCTTACCAGGAAAACACCAAAGAGGAAATAAGAGTGTTTATCTATGGTAATAACAATACAGTTGCCTAGCAATCAATTTAAGTTCACTGTCATCTTTATCAAGCAGTGTATTTACACTGGAGACAATCTGAGGAAAGAGAAATCTGTACTGTGATATCAGCACAATGAAAATGTATTTCTAAACACA